>NC_065523.1:18389239-18523326 GCF_006386435.1 Epinephelus moara | reverse complement strand
GAGCTTGCTGTTTCTGTAGGTACACATTTCCTGGGGACACCTGCACGTCTCGGCCACGCCCCCTCCATTGTGATTGGCTAAAGCGCAGCATCGTTCAAACTCAAAGCCCCCCCCTCTCTAGTCGTCTTTCACACAGGACTGCCAACAGATTCTACAATGTAAATTGCAGAATCTGTCTTGAGAGATTAAGGTGGCAGTAATGCACCTTTATGCTGGTTACCACCCATCAAACAGAAGCAATCTTAGTGCGCTCGCCAGTCAGGTTCTCATCACAGCATGCTCATGACCTGTGGCAGAGCTGGGTCTGAACTGTGTAACAGCAGCAACAGAAAGTTTTTTCTGGTGGTCCAAGATCAGACCCCCCCCCAGCCGTGGTAGTGCTGCTTTTTTAATTCACAATCAAACATTAATTTTCACAATCTAATGCCTTTTTTGTTAAAATTCAATATTTAATCTAGAATATTGTCAGGCAACATGCCAGAAGCATGATGACTCCACTGGGTGTGCTGTTCCCGCAGGCAGCCTGGATGGCATTTCAATCTGCTTAATTTTTGTCAAATTTGCTGAGAGCATAAAAGCGAGTGGATCTCCTGCACATTTGGATAAATCAACATAAAACACACAGACGTTACACCTTACCTGAGGCACTGCTAGAGAGCATTTGGCAACAGCCTCATAGGCCTCTTGATGTCTCCCCATCTCCTTCAAGGATTTTGCTTTTCTGTACAGAGCTTTGTGGTTCCCCTCGTTCAACTGGAGAGCCTTTTCACAGTCTTCTAATGCTTGGTCGTACAGTCCCTGAGAAAAAAAAAAAACAGACATGCCCCAGAATGAGAAGAGCTATACTTAAACATTGTGCTTGTGTGAACAAAGAAACCACTGTTTGATCATAAATTGACTTTACATGTTCAGTAAGTTGAGTCAGGTATGGGTGTGGCTTCCCTGAAGACAGTTGAGTGTTTTTTACTGCCATGTAACCTGATTCAATACAGATGGACACTGACAGGAAAGAGGAACTGAATGTTCCTCTAAAAGCATCAGTTTTTCTCAACCAATGTTTTCTTAATGGATCCTGAGTTTCTATGCCAACAGTGACTTTGTCATAGGACCCAAAAAGACTTTATTTATCACTATACTTTAACATGACACTTGGAGTGTCATATATTACCTGTTCCATCTAGAAAAGAAGTCCAGCAGAGCTTGTATGCTGTCACTGTGCATAGTATATGTAGTACATTGTATAAGTCACTTTATTGTGTATGCACCACACACCTTTCAGATGGATTATTTGATGTATTTATAATAATAATAATCAGTCATCAGCTTCCTTCCTTATTAATGCATTTCGTTGGTTTAATGTTTGCATGATTACTAAATTGTACATTTTATGGAGCCTTAAAGCAACTCATTATGTTGTCAAACTAAGTTTACTGCAACTGATCCCAGATTACATCATTACAATTCCTGTGTAATAAGAGTCTAGTAAATGAACTGGTGAATAAAGGCACCAGTTTTTTTGCCTCAAAGGGAATACTTTGACATTAGGGAAACATGCTTATTTGCTTTCTTGCCTGGAGTTAGGAAAGAGGGCAGAGCACATCTTTGTCTCTAACTAGGGATGTTGGCTTTGGTTCATTTTGCTTTTGAAAGCCCAACATCCATTAAATGGTAACTAACCAATTAAATGAAGAGGAAAAACACAAAATGACGTGAAGTACAAGTGACGCTTTTCTTTTAGTCCTGCACTCCATTGACTCAATGAGCTTTAGCACCACATTTCAAAGTGCTATCCATTTGGTTAGGGTTAGGGGGGTGAAATTGTAATGTTTTGTATTAAAAATGTCTCGCTTTGTTATTTCATTTTCTGTTGGCTTTGCTGACAGAGGGCTAGCTGCGTTAACATGCAGAAACATGGTGCTCACTGTCCGCCCTTAGGTCTGCACTGGTTAGCTAGCCTAAGCCACTCTGCACTGCGCACCACCCAGGTTGAGTCAGAATTAGCTTGTGGTGCCGCTTTTTTGGTATTTACTGCTGGCAATGCCATCCCGGACCATGGTGGCGGGACATCGTTGCTGCGGTAACATGGTGGCCACCCTCTGGTCTCGCCCAGGTAGCCCCAGTGAGTAAGCGGCTTAATTTTGAGCTGCAAAACCCCCTTTAGCATTGTTAATTAACATATATAAGCACCACCAGCAGAGCAGCCAAGGCAAGCTAGCTAGTGCAGCATACATGGCCTATTCATTACCTTTGTTCTTGATGTGGTGCAGCACAGTGCTGGTAGTGCTACTAAACTGAAGACTAACAAAATTAACCAAAGACCAACATGTGTAATAGAGGTTGACCAATAGTGAATTTTTAATGACCAATATAATAACGATAGTTGTGGGCAGGAAAAAGCCAATAGCCGAATAATCGACCGATAACTTCCAGTACTCAGTGCAAAAACGTTACGGCCATACCCACGTGACACATGGAGGTTACTGCTATCGGCCACTATCTGAGCCACATTCCGCTATTAACGCTAGTTTATATGAAGCCCTACCAGCGCCAATTAATCGACCAAAGCAATTAATCAGTTGACCTCTAATGCATAACTTGTCAAAAATATTCTTGGCGGCTAAAAAACCCACCGACTTTGAGACGAGGGAACCATGAGTGGTAAAATGGTCACTCAGTTGCGGGTTGTAAGACTCATTCCTGGTGCACTCTACTACAGTAGAGATAAGGAAATAACCTGGTACTCAGCCAGAAAAAGGATATAATGTCTCCAGCACTCCCTTTACTATAATTACATTCCACGATGTACGTTAAAGTAAAAGAAGATAAATCTTGTTACAAAAGTGACAACATTGAAGAGGTCAGCCCTACCCCACTACGTCAAATTAACTTGCCTTGTCCTCAGGCTAACTAAGACTGTCAAACTATGCACAGTGTCAATGTCAGGAGTTGAATGCTGGTATAAAGTCCTTTTTTGGTCTTTTTATGATGCTAAGTGCTTTAAAAAAAAAAAAACACAATCAAAACAGTCCATGTGATAAATGATGTAATGTGAGACTGTAGCATTAATAGTTAATATCCTATCAAGACAGCTACACGCGAGTTTGACAAGTCAGGTATGCCACAAGAAAAGTCTATAATAACCGTCTCAGAATTTTTGATTAAATACTGGCATTGACACTTCCAAGTAGCCAATCAAATATTCACATAACCAAAGCTTTTTCCAAACTACAACTGAAATGGGGGCAGAAACCTGTTTATGATTTGGTATGATTAGTTGGGTTTCCATCCAAATGTAGCACAAATTTTAACCAAATCTTCATAACATCGCAAAAAAAAGAAAATGTGAATTTATGTGCTTTTCCATCCACTCATAATATTGGGAGTTGGTCCATTGAGATAAGCACTGCTGAGGAGGGCACAACACAATGATATAAATAGGAGAGTGTCAGTCAAACGTCAAACGAGGAAAAGAATGGATGTATAATAATGGAGAACACGCTGGACAATGGAAATAGAGTTTTGAACTAATTTCAATTATGGCAACAGCCCTGTGTGCACAGATGAGTTTCTTAAAGTCATTTGGAGACAGTGAAGAGAGCTTGGAGTGGTCTATACAATGGCGGTATGTCAGTTTTAGCCCATAAATCATAAAAACAGGTGTATGGAAATGCACCTATTGATGATTCAGAATGCAGACAGACAAGGTCAATCAACAGCATAATTTAAGTTGACTGCTAAACTGTGTCATGTACATGAATGGCAAAATATGTTGGGGACATGTTCAAACAAAACCAGGTAATGGTTAACACTGCCTAATGAGCCAGAGGCAGAGGACCATTCTTAAGTCTTAGAAATGCTTTCAAATCTGACGACAATAAGGTGTTACAAAACAGTGCTCTTTATTGAACCTGCAGTGACATTTAAGAACCTACTTCCTTTTGTTTTCTGACATTTTGTGAATTGTGTTTTGGTATAGGTGTTACGTAGAGATTTGTAAAGTAAAGTAAAGAAAGTAATCTCTAAACCTGTGAGAAACCCCGGGGGCTCCAAATATAATATGTAACCGAAAACCTAAGACAGCTGCAGGTCCTATTAATCTACAATACACTACTTTATGATACCAAAAACTGTTTGCTGTATTTTAGACTTTTC
This sequence comes from Epinephelus moara, assembly GCF_006386435.1. NCBI lineage: Eukaryota > Metazoa > Chordata > Actinopteri > Perciformes > Serranidae > Epinephelus > Epinephelus moara. The sequence goes on along the minus strand of NC_065523.1, from coordinate 18,519,174 downwards.
CTACACTGTTTAACCTCTGTTTGGTAGAGTCAAAGCAAGAGGGAATTCAAAGCCACTGGGACTGAAACTGAGAACGCTCGTGTGTGACAGTCACCATCTACTTACCGGAACAATATTTAGGTATGAGGCAGCTCGATTTGCATACAGCTTTTCCAGTAAACCTGTTGGAACACAGATGTCTTCTGAGTCAGCATACTCTGCTATACTCAAGGCTTCAGTGTACATCTCGATGGATTTTGTCCAGTCTCCCTCTTTAAATACATCGTTTCCTTCTCCAAAAAGATTCCACACGAGATCCTTAATGAACACCTGAAAAATTAAAAGAACCAAACCGGCAGAAAATAAACACACTGCACCTGATTTGTCCTTTCATTTGGGCACCTTTACTTTGGAAAAAGACAATAACAGGTTGCCTTTCATGTGACCCTGTAATCATCCCCATTGAATCAGTTTAACTCAATACAAGTGTTGATACAAGATGAAAGCTCACCTCATACTGATCTTGACTTCCAGGAAATGGAAGGGTTGATCTAAAAAGAAAAAAAAAAAGTTCATGTTACAAACCTTTAAAGTTTCAGAAGAACAAAACATAAATAACAGGGTGTCTACAGATAAAGTCAAGTTAAATTCAAGACTTTTTGCAACCTTTTTAATACCACTTTATATGAAATTTAAGACCAAACCTGCGATTGAAATACATGTTTTATATGTGTGTGTGTGTGTGTGTGTGTGTGTGTGTGTGTGTGTGTGTGTGTGTGTGACACACATATGTGTAAGTACTCTTTCCAAGTAAACACAGTGATGCAAATTCAAAGTAAGGTCAATGTAAGTTTAAGTTCAATGTGTTAAAGGCGCTGTATGTAAGAATGTGGCCAAAACGGTTACTGCACTCAAATTCAAAATACTGCCGCGAGACTGGCAACTGCCTACAGATTCGAGGTTGCTGGACAGCGGCACGCTGGAGACTGATTTGTTTGCCCATGGGCGGCTGCCATGGCAGGGCCGGGTCGCCGCGTCCTTGATCTTCAGTTTTCCAGCGGACCGTTCCAGCAAGTCCGGCTTCTCTGCTGCTAACACCGCTGCCGGGATACAGCTGAGGAGGAGCCGGCTGCTAATGCTATGTACTGGGACACTGCTAATGCTGCTTGCCGTGCTGCTGTAGCTCAGTCGTAACTGTAACTGATGCTGAGACTCTACTGACTGNATTATTGCAATTCTACGGTCTCTCCAATGATTGTAAACAGTCAGTGGGTCTGTCAGGCTAGATATTTAAGACCCATCAAATCTGAATTTAGAACATTTTAAGACTTTTAAAGGACCTGCAGACACCCTGAATAAGAAGGAATTGTTCTGATTAGGGGTTCAGTAGCATTAAGAGCTTATGAAGTTTATTTCAGCACAAAGTACAGCTGCAACTTATTTTACTTGATCATTTGCACTCCTGCACATTGTACGCTTCATATTTATCAAAATCAAATGAAGCAGCTTAATTATTGATTTAAATGAACTGGCACAATAACAAATTGTATTATACTCCTGTGATTAATCTGTTAATATCTATAGTATATTCTGTTCTGCTTTGTCACAAAACGAAACACATTTGAACTTGAGACAGTGGGGCGAAAAGAAAGGAAGGTGTGTGTTTGTTTGTGTGTCAGTGGTTTGACAGGTTGCTGTGTTTGCAGGTGCTGACAGCATTGACTGCTGAATGGAAACAAGTCAGCAAAAGCAACAACATTCTGTAAACAAACCTTCACTGTAAAAAAAATAAATATATATTTTTCACATTGCAGCTATTATTTATATGACTCTGTGTCCACTTATACTAAAACATCTTTAAAACTAGGTAAATAAGGCTGTTAAGATGTCTAAACATGGTTCAAATGAGGAAAACCAGGCAAAGACATAAATACAGATCAGTGATGATTTTGATTAAACGGTATAATAACACACATCCGCATGATAAGACATAACTTAAGTTACTGTCAAGATTTACATCTATAACGGTTAATGATCACGACGCACGCTGCAAAATTGCGTAGATTATTCATTTTATCTGAAACTGGTTACGTAATCAAATGCTGTGTCACGACATGTCATGATGGAAAATTGTGCAATAATAAATGTGACATTATTTTTGTTATGCTGGCCTCTAGCTCAGCTGCTGTCAGGCATTTTAAGTTTCCTCTCTTCTTTGGCGCACTGAACTATGGAGAGTATGTATGTTTTGGTGAAGATCATCATCACACTTCCACTGGGGTACACAGAGCTCTCTATCAGACGCAAACTAATGAGGAAAACAGCTGCAACACATAAGTCTTAAAACTGCTGCTTCGTTTTCCAAAACATTTCTAGCATCAGTTATCACTCTTCAGAGTTTAGATTAGTGTATTGTAAATGACACCAAATACTTTCTAAAATAATATGGCTCTTTAAAGTGCCATTACATTTTGTGTATCAGTCTTAAGACAGTAACTTAAGTGCTGTTTTTGAGGTACTTTTAATTTAGTTGAGTTCCATTTTATGCTACTTTCTACTTCTATTGAGCTACATTTTATATTTCTACTCTCATCTAAAAGCTTTAGTTAGTTACTTCGCAGATTTAGATTTCTACTTCTGCAAAATGTGAATCGACTGATATATTATGATGTATTAAGCTACCCAGCAGTATCCCCAGTCATCAAAATTAGCCTACCAGCTGTAACACTACATCAATTGACACATTATTGCATCACTAGTTATAATTCAGTAATATAATATACATTAAATGGGGCATTTTGCATAATGAGTACTTTTGCTTTTGGTACTTTAAGTATATTTGATGCTGATATTTTGTGCTTTTACTTTAGTAAAGGCTTGAACGCAGGACTTGTAATTGAGTATTTCCATAATGCAGTATAGGATAACTCTTCCAGCACTGCTCTGTGACACCTTAACACATCATGACATCAGCGAAGTTTCATTTTGACTCCACAACAATGACGTACAGAGTAGTAATTTAACTATCACTTTTGTTTTACAAAGAATAGGCCCTGTCAGATTAATCGAAATGCAACACTGCGCTGTCTGGCATAGCTCTGAAAGCAATATGTAGTCATGCTGCGAGTGCGCCTGATGCATGAAAACAAAGCTCAGATCAGATTGGGAGAACACCTCACAATAAAAACAAAACTAATTTAAAGCCACTAATCAGCTGTCTCACTGCCATCCAGCTGATCTGAACAATACATGATGCAATGCTGACAAATCATTCTTGCATCATGCTGTTCTATGGAGGACTAATGCCTTTTCATTTAATAAAAGCCTGGAAACACAGGCAGACCAGTATTTGTAGCTGGGAAGAGTCTTCATCTAGCTGTCATCTACAGTATTTCTTAGACAGAGGATGACAAGAAAGAATAGTGAGAGTGGCAGCATTAGGAAGTGGCAAACACAGGATCAGAACACTTCACCCATTGGCTTACTTATCAGGGTTTTTTTTTGAGTATTATATTAGTAAAATTCAGTTACTTTAACAACCAGGGATCAAAAGCACGACACTCACTGGATGAACTGCAGGCCTTTTTGAATCTCCTGCCAGCGACTCCTTCTGTCCTGACACGCTCCGGACATGTTTGTGTTAGTATCCACTCCTCTGTCAACACCTGAAATGACAATACATATAAATATATATTATATTAACTGGTAATAGTCACTAGCAAAAAAAAACAAAAACAGTGACAATGACAACAAAAAAATCACTCCTTGCTCAGCATAAATCACCATCAGCAGGTTGTCCAACTGGTTTACTGGCAGCTACAACGCTCAGTCACAGTCATTATATTACTTAAAGTCCTCTTGCCTTCAGTGTTATCGCTTCCGCATTTAGCAATGACGACACACGTGTAGTTCCGGAAATTGAGGCGCAACATTTTTGTTAGCCTACGAGCCAACCACGGTAAAAAACAGTGTACTGTTATCAAAATTATACTGAAAATGACATTAACTAAAGCTGTGGACGATAAAGGGTGCACTTTGTAGGCCCGGAAACACGGTTTACATAGCATCTGAAAGCTGGAGGTCTATTATCGGACATGATTTCGATGGCAGTGACTAATATGTCAGCTTTTAAAGTCTGTTTTCAAGTGTTTCGCAAGATACGAATAACAAAATATATCTTTGTTGTCGCGATGAGTTTGACACGTACATGAGCTTATAACGTAGCGCCATGTGTGTTATTATTAACATGTGTAACGTTAGATATTAAGGATTTCTGTCGTTGTCCATAAAACCGCCAACTCAAACTGTGAGCCATGCCCCGTCATAGCTAACGCTTCATACCCATTGTTGTTTTCCACTTTAAATTTCTTAAAACTACTTTCTTATCAAAGGAGAATCTGGGTTAAATGGAAAGACAGGACGATGGTGACACTGTTAGCTTCAGAGGGTGCGCCTGTCCTGTCAAAACCAACTTTACTCTGGGAACATTTGTGAGTACAGACGCTTTCGTCGCTTAACAATCGCGTCTATGTCAACGATAAGGGCTGACGGTGGAGAAAGACACAGCTGGAGTAAAGTTTTATGAGTCCAGGAAGCACCTTGTACAAGGAGGTGTCCGATAATGGACGCATTGCCTTTAGCGCACGTGCGCTACCCGCGGCCGGGAGAACCGCCGAGAGTAACGTTAGACTTCTAGTTAGCAATCATCATCTGCTAGCAAAGGTTAGCAACTGTTAGCTCACATAGTTTCACCGCTGCCAACACACAACAAACCTTAACGACACAACCTTGTCTCCCAGTGCTGGAAACACACTGGCCTAACCAGCTACATGACGATACCCGACTAAGTTTCTAGGAAGTACACTGAACCTAACAAAGCATAGGCATGCCCAAGTTAAACTAGTTCCCCAACGCAAACAATAGCGAACAGTAGATGTTTAGCTCCCGCCTGGGAGCGGCGAAATAACCGCATAAAACACCTAACAGTGCCTGCCGTACATACTTACATGAATGGATCTTTATTCCAAACAACCCTTACGTTGGTTATCTAAAAGGAGGGAAAGTGATTTTTCGTTTTAGCTAAAATAACTGCTGTATCGCTGAAGGCCGCCTTTGCTTCTTCTTCGTCTGCTCTGATTGCAGGCACACAAACGCCGACTCCAGCGCAGTGCTGCCCTCTACAGATAGTGGAAGGACACGACAAGAGTTCACATGCAAAATGACAATGCAACTTCAACAGGCAGTGATCAATAAACCAATAAGTTTGTAATAAATTCAGCCCTCTTGAACAGCCAGTAAACCCATTAGAGTCTCTTTCAAAGGGGGTCTTGCTCACGATGAACTATTGTTATTTATATTTTGTATATATACTTTATTATTTTATTATCAGCTTTTTAATAGATAGGTAAATATAGATAAAAATAGACAGACACTTTAGGTTTAAGTTTAAGAATAAAAACATGCAGCAGTAAAATGATAGTCTAGTCCCAGGACTAGTACAGAGAGCTATTGCTACAGTATATATGTTTATGACGCTAGTGCAAATTTAGGTGGTTGACAGTGCATGCATTGCAATGTAAGGTGATTAAATTAAAATATGAGAGCAGTATTATTATTATAATCACTACTACTTGTAGTAATAGTAACAGTAGTAGTAATAGTAATAGTATATGACACATACTATTTATATACTGTAGTTTACAACTTAAAAAACACTTCACTTGTATAGAACATTTTATTATTATTTTTATTTTATTGTTCAATGGTGCTTTTTATATGTATTTATATAATATCTATATGATCACCTTAACATTTTTATACTTGTGTAGGCCCACATAATAAGTTGTGTTTGTATTTGCCCAGCTTTGTTTGATCTTGTTCTTAGCTGTTGTAAGTACATTTAGAGCAATGCAAAAAAAAAAAAAAAACAGAGTCAAATTCTTGGTATGTGTACTCATTATTTTCCAATAAGGTGATTCTGAAAGTACATGTGAAATTTTGGATGTTCAGATCATGTATTTGCCTTTGAACAAAACTATGTGTGTTACTGTTTTCTTATTTGCAAAACCAAACTAGCTCCATATTTGTATTAATTTATTCGTTTGCACATAAGATTGATTTCCTCCTCTTCTTTGTACATTTGCCTACATGTTTATATGGCAACCTTGAAAATCCAAACAGAGTACCCCATCTGAGGTCCAACATTGTTAATCCTTCAGGTCCTTTAGATTGCCAAGACTCCCCAGATTCTCCATCTCTTCAACCAAATCTACAAAACTTGTGTCAGTTCAGACTGGTAAGCCTGAGGCAATGAAAACTTCTCTCACCCTCAACTCTCCAGCCTGCAAATCTTCCTCTGACAGTGAGTTTCCTGGTTGTTTCATCTTTGAGTTAATCAACGCATTAAGCCTCTCAGATCCTGTGCTCATGTAAATGTGCAACTGTGATTCACAAAGTAGAGGCTGAGGACAGACAAGATGAGCTTCATTTCATTTGCACATTTGGGAAATGTCAAAACCAGGACAAACAGTTACGGCATGCAGTAATACTAATACTATACTACTATTAGTATTGGGAATAGGATATGCAAGTGTCCTTTCTTACTTCTGGAATCAGTTCAACCATTTTCTCTTTTCTTTTCTTTCTCTCTCCATAATTTATTTGTTTATGTTTCACTTTGTCATGTACAAATTAGATGTGAATGTTGCTCAATGAGACTCATCAAAACAAGTCTAACTTTGTGGCAGCAGCAGATGTATATCCATAGATCTGTGTGAGGAGGCAGACAGCCAACTACTTGCCTTCTTTTTACCTTTCATCATTCCCAGACTTAGCTTCATTTCCCCAAATTAGGTTGGAGCTAATGTCTGATTCTCAATCAGGAAGAATTCATGCACAGACTCCCAGCTGTACTGATGACTAACACTTTTTTTTCCCTCATGTACATTCAGTTTGTTCATACATCAACATCATCCTCTGGATGTTTCTCAGGCTGAAACTCTGCTTTCTCATTTAATCTGAAAAATGTATTTTTGGATCATTTGTTCATGTGTTTATCTCACTCTCTCTCACATATTATCTCACCCTCAGCCCTCTGGGAGGCAAATGTCAAGAAAACAAGTATTGAGCACCTTAAATTGTCTGGGGTTTTTGCTCTCTGCACAGTTCACTGCACATGTGTATCTTATTCAGGCGTTTCCTGTCAGGTGAGTTCGGCTCGATATGATCTCACAGTTGACCGGGTGTTTTGTGGCGATGGATAGTTTGAGCTGAAAATAATCAGATATACAGGGATCGAGGGATGTGTCTCCTCCACGAAGCGCAGTCATCCTGACAGCTACAATAACTGCCAGGAGGAGGCGCTTATCTCACATTGTGCAGAAGCATCACTGAGGAACTGAATCACAAAACACCGTGAATATGTCCCCTGTTATCAAAACTCCAAAGTGTGTGTCTTTTATGATTTAGCTGCCCTGCTGCCCTGACATTAGCACATTATGAATGACAATAGAGCCCAGCGTGACAGAGCTGAAAATATACTTTCAGAAAACATAATAAAAAGATGAAACCCAAAGATATGACACAATTCATGCCATTTCCAGATCAGGTCTGCAATTTGTCAAATAAACAATCTCAGCTGTTAAACTTAGACACTTGGAGTGCTGCTCGGTAAATCATACTGACAATAATGATAGCGACAGTTTGTTTTATGGAGGGAAGGTCTGTTGTGTTCACCCCACTGACATGTTTATTTACAAGGGGAAGAAGATAGATGATCTCAATGATTACGGAGGGGTAGGCATATTATTAGAGTGTAATTACCATCATCTGTAAGTCTAGGTGTATTTGTTATGAGTGAGTGGGGCCACAAATTATGTTTCATAAAGGGATTAAAAATGTGCTGCATGAGCAAAACATAAAACTCACTGAAATCTTCTGTACCTAAATTCATGCAGTGTTTTATATAGGCTACTCAAACCTTTCTGTAATTGTTCAATTAAAGATATACTTTGCCAATTTTCAACCAGCTTTGTATCATAAAAGTGGGTCATATGTGTACATGGACATCTGACTGTTGCTGGAACTCTAATCAAACTGTCATCTAAGCAATGCTGATCAAATATTACATAAGATGCTGTTACTGTATTGCCTATATCTCAGCTAAAATGTCTTCAGAAACATAACCTATTTTAGTGCACTGTTTAGCTGTAATACAAGAATTTTGTAAGGTGGAGGTGGGTGCTATACTGTTTCCTGTATTGTATTAAGATTCTGTTACTTTGTCGCCTGTTTCTCGCCTCAAATATTTTCACAAACACGTTTTAGCTTATCAAGTAACTTTAATTTGAGATGGTTTGTTACCAGCTGACCGCCATGTTGTTCCTGAGTCAAAACCAGGGGTGTCAATATAGACAGTGCAGGCAGTGCAGTTGCACTGGGGCCTGTGGAGTCAGGGGCCCTTGCAAATGATCCAGATTGCCATCTCTGAACTACACCTGTCTTTAAATAAGACCTCACATTAAATTCAAAATGGTGCCATTTGCTATAGGCAATATGCCCTCAAAAATCCAAACCCATCTCCATCATGATTTTCTTCTCTTCTCCTCTCTCTTTTTTTAGTCAGTAGCAATCTATAACAAAATTATGTGCCTATATGGGTTTCCAGGCGGAGTGAAGCTCTCACTGTTCATGAAGTATGAGATGTGAGATGTGAGTAAGTGTAAAGTCAGTTCTATGAGTCCTATTTACCATTATACTGGGGCCCAGGGCAGAGACGCACACAGGCATGTGAAGAAACAGACTGAAAATGTTCATGTAGGCTACTTAACAAGATTCCTTAAATTATGTAGCCATTTAGAAGTGGAACTTTATAGATGTGTTCACTTTATTAGAAACACCTAGTTAAAACTTCTCTGCTACAAATCCTCTTCATAGGTTCATGTTTTGTTAATGAGGTTATTGGACCTGCCCTCGTTGATATGAATGGTGTCAGTATGTATAATGTGACACATTAATAGCACCAAACTGCAGCCTCCAAAATAATGTCACAGCCAGGTGTACTATTGAATAAAGTAATTTATTAACCACAAAATAAGTGAAACAAATCAAACAACTGAATGGGAGGGATCTGTTAAGTCAATAATGTAAGGAATAGATAAGGGAAAATGTGTTGCATGGGCGTTGTGCTGGAAAACGAGATTAAGGAACTGATAGCCACAATGCAAGCATGTGAGGTATGAGGCGACACAGGAGAGGTTTTATGTTTTTATGCACGTTTTATGTATATACGCACATAATGTCCTTTATATATATATATATATATATATATATATATATGTAAAGGACATTCCTTTGGCTTTTTTGTAAACAGTTGCCAGCTGTGTGTCTAGTGCCTAGTGAGCATTAGGCCTGTCATAGTAGTATGCACCTGGGCCCATGGTGACTACCTGTAGCCACTGGTCAAAACCATGGATTTATAAAGAGAACTGGATATAGTGTTGCACCTTGTTCATTCCTATAAATTGCCCTATTTCACATTAAGTCATAAACGTCCATGTGCCTTGAATAAAATTACTTGGATGAGCGGCACTGCTTCGGCATCACTGGGCCCAAAGAGCTAGTGCACAAGAGGATGGCACAAGATGGCTATTTTCATCTTAATGTTCCACTAACTTAAACAGGATTGAAATAATCTAATCGTGCAGCTCTTCTAGTTTCTTTAGGGTCCTGTAAAATGTACCTAAAACACCTATCCAAGGCAAACCAAAAGTAAACTGAAAGCTGTTCTTGTTCCATTTTTTGTATGTGTACATGCATGGTCTCATTTGAAAAGTAAAATTCTGAAGTTTTTTCCCCAACAGTCAGAATCACTCTTCTGTCACTGAGTTATATACGTTTTAACACACTGAAATAAAAGTTTTTTTCATATTTGCCTGAACATTGTCTTGAAAATAGATGCTGGACATAACCAGGACTGACTCACTAACAGTCTAGACTTTCAAAATGTCAAAATCAGACTCCATCCATCCGTTTTTGTCTGCTTATCCGGGCCCAGGTTGCGGGGGCAGCAGGTCAAGCAAAGCACCCCAGACATCCTTCTCCCCAGCAATACTTTCCAGCTCCTCCTGGGGGACCCCAAGGTGTTCCCAGGCCGGATGAAATATGTAATCCCTTCAGCGTATTCTGGGTCTGCCCTCCTACCACGCCCAGAACACCTGTAACGGTGTGCGCCCGGGGGCATACTAATCAGATACCCAAACCACCTCAACTGACCCCTTATGACGCGAAGGAGCAGCAGCTCTATTTTGGGCTCCCTCCGGATGTCCAAGCTCCTCACCCTATCTCTACGGCTGAGCCCAACCACCCCAGGGAGGAAACTCATTTCGGCCGCCTGTATCCGTGATCTCATTCTTCTGTTATCGTACTGAATAGAGCAAATTCCAACATGAGTCATTTCACGGGGGTTGTGATGCACAGAAAAAGTATCCACTGATTTACGCCTCTTTAATAATGTATGTCTATGGGGAAAAGTTTTTTCTAATGATGTCATGTGATGAACTTGGAAGTTGTAATTCCAGTGGTTGGCTGATGTACTTCCAGGGTCCTGGTTAAAATGGCCAGGCTAGCTTTATGTCACTCACTAGCAGGAGTGTTTATAGGTCTAGTGCAGCGCAGTGCATTCTGGTAGTTGTAGGTTTTTTACCTCTTGAGCGAAAGATGAATGCCACAGCCCTTGCTGTCTGTTTTCTCTGGTCATATAGCACCAATTTCGAAAGTTTTTGTGTCTCTCTCTGCTGCATAGACAACCTAGGTTTATGAAAAGACCATCTTCCCAGCAGCGATGTGCTTCTTTAATCTCCCATATCTGTGCCTAATGTACGCTGTATGAATATAGCTCATTTGGAAAGCTCAAAATGACTTGAGTTTTCTGTGTAAACTATAAATCTCGATTTAAAATTACCACCCAGAGTGACACCGGTCTGTAAATTTTTTTTGACTTGTGCTCTGTCTATCTGCCTGTTATGTAACATGTGGTTCAGTGAGAGAGTCAGAAACTTTATTCTTGAATCTTGTGGCACAGAATCGGTCCCAGAGTTGGACAGTCTGTGATTTTTAGAGGAAAAGACAAACAGAATATTTAGACAAGACACAATGATGTTAGTGCATAAATCAAACATGTTTTCATTGCTACCTATTGTGTGTATTTGATTTCCATAAAGCTCTCAAAAGTAGAAAATCATAAGGTATGCACATGGTACACATTACTGCAGCATGAATCCTGGAGGCACACAAACACTGGTCCTTTAGAGCTGAGATGAAGCAGTAAAAACCTTCAGGCTGTTTCCTCTAGAGGGCGTACAGTTTGACAAACACTGGATTAGCCTCTGGCCAATGGTGATGCTCAGAGGATTATTCAAACAGCATCTAAAAAAAGCTTCCCACTCCATGCTTCACTCACAGGGTGTAAGTGAGCGACACTTGGTGTGGAGTTCAGCCTCCTGTTGCATGCCATGACTGCGTTTTACCGGACACTTCTCCTGTTATCTGGTAAGGTAATTATTTACTTTGTAATGGAGCTCCAACTGCTAATGAAGTGCAGTAAACTTAGAAAAGTTATTTTAAGGACACAGAGGGAGCGCAGGTAACTGCCTTGAGGGGAAAACACTTGTGTTTACATATGCAGAGTGATTCAGTGAAAGTGTTATTCTAGGGCTGAGAGTGCAGACAGACTAAATTGATTTTGCTCTACAACATTTTTCTACTTTTCCATCATTACAAGGCTGAACCCGGCTGAGGTTTTCAGGCAGAGTGAAGCTCTCTGGTGTTCATGAGGTGTGAGATGTGAGTAAGTGTAAAGTCAGTCCTATGAGTCCTATTTACCATTATACTGGGGCCCAGGGCAGAGACACAGGCTTGTGAAGAAGTAGACTGAAAATGTTAATGTAGGCTCCTTAACCAGATTCCCTCAATTATGTAGCCATTTAGAAGTGGAACTTTATAGATGTGTTCACTTTATTAGAAACACTGAGTTAAATCTTTCCTGCAATAAATCCTCTTCATAGGTTCATGTTTTGTTAATGAGGCCTGCCCTCATTGATATGAATGGTGTCAGTATGTATAATGTGACACAGTTAAACAACACCAAACTGCAGCCTCCAAAATAATGTCACAGCCAGGTGTACTAATGAATAAAGTTTTTAATTAACCACAAGGTAATCGAAACAAATCAAACAATTCAGTGGGAGGATTCTGTAAAGTCAATCATGTAAGGTATAGGTGAGGAAAAATGTGTTGCGTGCATTGTGCTGGAAAAACGTGATTAAGGAACCGCTAGCCACGACGCAAACATGTGGTATGGGGCCAACAAAGGAGAGGTTGCTGCTCTGCACAGGGCACACCGGGCATAGGCGTGTCCCATGCCACTGATTAACCTAACCTAACCTTAACAGGTCTGCAGCCCTGGAGAGAGAAAGCATGGCAACAGCTAAGTGCACCAAACAGAGGGGCCATCATAATGATCATGTAGTTGAATCAACACCTCTCTTAAACAGATTCAATTAAAAGTGAACTGTTCTAACCTGCCTGAAGGAGGAATTTATAGCAGGAATGTTGTGTCGAACTGCATTAGTGTCAGTGTTCATGATAAACTGGCAGCTGAGTGTACAGAGGGCAGAGGTGAGGACTTGAGTTACATGACTTTGACTTAAGTCCGCCTTGAGTTACAAATTTGATGACTTCAGACTTGACTTGACAAAATCATAAAAGACTTGCAACTCAACTTAGACTTCAACAGCAATGACTCACAACTTTACCTGGATATGAGCCTTTTGACTTGAAAATACTTGATACTCTCCCCAAAACCCAAAGTTTAAAAAGTATGTTAAGTCTGTTGTGTCCTCAGGACATCACATTTTGAGTTTACTTGACCTATAGATACTGTATCCTATTTGATTAAGACCTGTTGTCCTCATTCGTGGACACTTTTATATGCCATCTAGTGGTAGTAAGAGCACAATACACCAACCGATCCTGACACAAAATTGGACAAGGTCCAAAACCTGATCAAATTTTATGGTTGAAACTTGTTTATTTATGATTAATAACATTTGTAGTTTGATATGGCAACAAAATGGACCAATTTTAGCAACGCAAACAAGCTAAGATACTGTTAATACTTGTTTGAAGACAATGGGACGTTATTATTGTCTCATTTGTGGACATTGGGACTTAATTATCATTGACAATGTTTAATTTTTTATACTTATCAGTTCCTATTGACACCAAATTGCTAGGAGAAATTAAAAATGCATAAAAAACAAAGGTTTTCAGCAAGTCGACATTCAGTTCCCCAGGTCTACTTTATCTGAATCAATGCGGCGGCGCCCAGTTGAATTGCAGAAGAGATCCATGAAGAACTAAGGTAATATAACTGAGTGACAGCTGGTAAAAATGATACCAATGATAATTTAGCTCCCATACAAAAACTGCATGTGGTCAACAAAAAACGAAGTGCGGTGTGCAAAGACAGAGATACAAAAACGCCAAAATCTAAAGTTACACTAAGAACAGTAAGCCAAGGCTAATATTAACATATTTATCGAGCTAATGCTTAGCTAACGTTAGCTTAACAGTTAAGTAACTTTTTAACAAACTTGTTTAAACAAATAAATACAAATTTTAAAAAGCATCAACGGTTTTTGTAAATCTAATTATTATTGTGCTGTTGTTAATGGCATTTCATTTGGCAAAAAGTGCGTCGTGACCATGCAGCAACCTGAAAAACAAAGCTAGTTCTTTGAGTGGCTACTTGAGGCTGCATGGCTCCAGAAGCCAGTCAATCCCCACAGACCCCCATGTTAAAATGTTAAACTTCACAGCAGAAACAAACATGTTTACAGCCTGATTCAAAAGCACATGCCCCGTGCACAGCGCTGTCAGTCGTTGTAATTTGGTGATGGCAGGAAACATCAGATTGATAGTAAATAAGCAGATAGCCTACAGCACGCACAAGAGGGCTGAATTGCTTCTTCTTTTAACTTAGTCTTCATTTTAAATGTACAAACAACACCTTTCACCCATGGTTTCATCAGATGATGTTTATAGAATGGTAGGAAAAAACAGTTTTGTTCACTATAGCTAATTTCATGACAGCTGTATGGGGGCTGTTATATAACTCACCTGTTTACATTTTATTAAAGGACAACTTCAGTATTTTTCAACCTGGGCTCTATTTCCCCATGTGTATGTGTGCGTATGATTCATAGGTAAAACTCGTTCTAAAATTGGTTCAGTATTGAGGGAGGTGGATACAGCTGGAGCTGCGAAATGAGCTAAAACGGTAACGGGGGCAAATGTGTCCCGTATAAGTTTGCGCATTAAAAGTGCTTTTTTTTCGCCACTGACCGGTTCAGATCGCCAGTGCTATGAGTGGAGTCAGCTGTCAGTCAGTGTTGGAACAGAGAGGGGGAGGGCTGCCGCGCTGGGTACTGTAAGTGAGTATGTGTGTATGAAGTGTGTGTTTTTTCACCACTGACCGGTTCAGATCGCCAGTGCTATCTCTGTAAATAGCATACTAGCCTTTCACTTACCTCTGGGCTGTGTGATGTCACGAGCTTTGCTCCACTGTGTCTGTAGCTCTCTCTACTCGTGGGACAGCCGTTTTCTTGAGGAAGAGGTGTTTCGGGATTGGATGTCTTCTCTTCTTCGGCTGGCAGTAGTCATCTTGGGAGAAATGAGCACTGCAGACCCGATGGTCTGCAAGGCGCAGTGTCTGGAGAGGAGTGTTAGCATCCATTTGTAGCACAACTAGCCACAACTTCAGCATCTCGCCGTCTGACAAAGGCAGCCTATGAAAGCTGTACGGGGTGTTGCGCGACATCTTGTTCTTGCATTTGGGAAAAAGGCCTTTATTTGAGCATTCCAAAAACTCTGGTAACACTCCAGGGGGTAGCACATAAAAGACTCCGTCCCAAACTCTGACTCTTCTAGCGTAACACACACACTTCATACACACATACTCACTTACAGTACCCAGCGGGGCAGCCCTCCCCCTCTCTGCTCCAACACTGACTGACAGCTGACTCCACTCATAGCACTCATAACACTGGCGATCTGAACCGGTCAGTGGCGAAAAAAACACTTTTAATGCGCAAACGCATTTGCCCCCATTACCGTTTTAGGTGGTTTCGCGGCTCCGGTTGCTTCCGCCTTCCTCAATACTGAACCAATTTTAGAACAAGTTGTACCTATGAATCATACGCACACATACACATGGGGAAATAGAGCCCAGGTTGAAAAATACCGAAGTTGTCCTTTAAGGCTTAAAGATATGCATAATGGCAGGATGCCTTGAGTGATATGCCGTCTGCCAATCGGCTTCTCAGTCAGATCCACCACTTGCTCCTCCACAATGTCACCCTCTTGCCCGCATATGGTCCCTTTTGGCTAAAAAACAAAACAAAACAAGATGGCGACAGCTGAAATGACGAACTCAAGGCGTCAAAATGGCAGTCCACAAACTAACTGGTGACGTCACGGTAGCTACGTCCTTTAATTTTATAGTCTATGACTGTGACTTGTTTAGGACTTGAAACACAAAGTGGACATGACTTGGGACTTGTCGGTCTTGACATGGAACTTGACTTGGTCCCACCTCTGATCGAGGGTGGACGAATGCAAAGGAACAGTCTAACACATAGACCATAATACAGCAAAGAAAACTTTTGAATGTTTGACTGTGTCAGAGAGACAGCAGCGTTAATATTACTGTTTCCACCCCTGAGTATCGTACCATAAATCAAAGCAACAAAAACAGGACACAATTATACTACACAATGAGTGTAAAGAAACTGAGACGTGTTTACAAGTCGAGAGATGAGTGTGTTCTTTCTCTTTAGTTCTTTATTTCTCTTTGCAGTGGCTGTGGCGTCTGCGGCGACACGCAGGTCCCTGCGGACAAGAAGAGGGTTACTGGAGCTGGCGGGAGCCATTAAATGCAGCACAGGGCGATCTCCCTTGTCGTACGTGATGTATGGATGCTACTGTGGACTGGGTGGTCAAGGCTGGCCCAGAGACAAGACAGACTGGTGAGGCAGCAGCTTAAATCACACTCCTCTCAAGAAAATATGACACTGCCAAGTCTGTTTTTATTTTCATGAGGATATGGACACCTGATGATAGTGTGTGCTGAAATGTAAACATTCAGCTGACACTATATATGTCCCACCTATACATTATGTGATGCAAAAGATATAATCTGGCACGCAATGGTGATGTTTAGCCCCCCTCTCCACGGGTCAAGTGTACGCATTATTTCCTCCTCCTTTTGGTTCCTCTTGGTCCCCCTCCATCCTGCTCGTGTACACAGAGTTCCCGTTTCCGAATGAGTCGACTGAACCACAAATGCTGTGCGACGGGATGGAAGGAGGGGATGAGGATGTCCAAATTCAGCAGACTCACATGCTCCAATGGGTGCTTTAAAATAGGTCCAAAAATTCCACACCCAAATCCTAATTGCCGTCTCCTTCTTTTCCTTCTTTGCCGCAAGACACCGAACCCCCTCAAACCAGTTAACTGCTAAATATCTGTTGTGAAAACTCGTGCGGTGATCCTGGCCTGCCTTTAAAATAGCCGTGGTGTGATTGAAACCACAGTGCTGGGACTATACCCACCTACTGCTTTCTTTCATGACCTGCCTTGTCTAGAGTTCAGCCTTCAGAATAAAACATTTATTGTGCTGTTAATCTCTCTGTACGTAGGTGTTGCCACAGACATGATTGCTGTTATGGAACTGCAGAACAACTTGGTTGCTACACCAAAACAGACCAGTATCACTGGACGTGCGAGGACAAGAAAGCTGAGTGTGGTACTGCATTTTTTATGCTTATGCCTGAATAATATTTTGCTATTTGGAAGTAACTTAGCTGCTTCTTTCTTCTTTGATGCTTCGTGTACCATGAAACACACCAAAATGTGTAAATGAAAGTGAGACACAGATCAGGCTGTGTGTGAACCGCAAATATCCATGAGCACAGCAAGCAGACAGCTAATTGGAAGGGAAGGGCAGGATGTTTAGAACATATATTTAGTGGTATTTTAAGCCCCCATAAACCACAATAATTTCGGTCCATAAATAGCGACAGACTTAATGATGTTTACACATTAAGGAACCAAAAACAGTGGCTTGTTTACTATATTTATTTGAATAAATCAATGTAAAATGAATTCATAATATCCACAATTAATGTTCAGTAGCCTCTGGTTTTCAGAGCAGCTGCACCAAATTAACCATTAGGAGGCAAAATGATTTTGCAAGCATTAGAAAAAGTAATCAACAAATTTCAAATTTCTCTTTCAGCTTGACACTAACAGAAGATGTTTGTGTTCTTCTTTGCAGATGATTTGGAGGATGAGTGTAAAAAGCTGCTGTGCAAGTGTGACAGAGACGCTGCCAAATGTTTGAGAAAAGCACCTTTCAATCGGAAATATGCCGTATATCCAGATTTCCTCTGCGGTTACAAACAACCAATGTGTAGTATTTACTCACAATGAATGCATGTTCTGTGAGCCTTTTGTAAATATAACATGTTCCAGTCCAGCAGTAATGATGATGACATTGGTGTTAACTAATTGAATACACTTATACTGTATTTTCTTTCTTTCTTTTTTTATTTTTACAGTTTTTATTAATGAGGCATGTGAAGTCTTTGTACCAAATATGTTGTTTTAATAAAAGGCAAAATGAACACCAACAGTTTGACACACATGATGACTGCCAGGAAAGTAATAAGGATTAAAGCTAAAGTCGATTCACACAGCGAAAAGGAAACTCAAGCGTTTCCTCTGTCGAAACTGAATCAAGGCTTAGCCGGAAGGTCAAATGTGAGTCAGCGAGGGAAAGATCAGGTGGCCGGTCCTCACAAAAGTACTTTTATTTATTTTTTTAAATTCTGTGCAGGGCATTTATAACTCTGAAGTTGACTCTCTGTGCTCCGGGTTTGTTTCTGACTATTCATTGGGGGTTTAAAAAAAGCTTTTGGGAGTTTAGTGAGCTAATAGGGAACTGAGGTTTTCTTCCTTTTCTATTTTAACGTCTGCCGTGATATTTTCTTTCCTTTCCCCAACCCTAAACCCATGTATGAAATATGTCATTGTCAGAGCTGTTTCGGGGACATGCCAGCCAAAAACTTAAAGAACAATGTGTGCAAACTCTTACATGAGGTCCCCACAATAAGTTAGTCACTAAATTGCTATTAAGTGATGTCATACACCCTTAATATTATGACCATGTGTGATCTCAGTGGCTGTTTTGCAGTCCTTCCCTCACAGTACTAAAATAAGAGGAGCATTTCACACAAGCTTTGCAGAGTGGGTTGCTGCTACAGAAAAAAATAGTGCCGTCAAATCAGCAGGGCATCACCTTGTTTGTTTTGTGTGGAGTCTGGGCTTCGGCCTGCAGATGGTGCCATAATCACAAAACTTGAGACAAACTGACAACACAGGAGTCAAGCATTGATGGGTACACGCCTGACAGTGACAGAGTTTGCATTTAATTTTGATTACTGATGTTATTGTTTGGATTTTTTTTTTTTCAAAACTGATTTTATGCATCGAAGTTCCTCGCAACCTGTTATTGACTGTGGTTTTGAATGTTTTACATGCAGTAAATGACTCTATTTTGGGTTCACCGCAGTTGGTTTCAGGTTTGGCTTGGGAACGTCCTCCCGATCCGATTGATGAAAGTTCCACTGTCAAGTCAAAGCCTTCATTTCCTCACTGACAACCAGTAAACGGTATCACCACCACCACGGCTGTAATCACAGTAAACACAGCCCTCCCAGATGTAAACTGCTCAAGTGAGCTTTTACACTGCTCAGCAGCGTTCGCACAGGAAACACAGCTTCTTTGTTGAGCTAGTGCACCGCTCGTGAGTGTTGACTGAAATGGGAGATGATGCCGTGGTGGCGGTGCAGTGTCCAAAGTCCAGGACTGGAAATAAGTATCTGGGTCATGGCCCACAAACACTTGCCCGATTGTGTGCTACCTTCAGCGGGTATGAGCTACAAAGTTAGGGAAGTCAAATGCTTCCATCCGAGAGGCAGGCTCAAGGTTCCACTTTCCTATTTGCGTAAGTTGGTGTACCTCTACTCTCCTCAAACTAAAAGAGCTTAACTATGTATTTACATGTAAACATCCTGTGTTATATGCATACAGATAAAAAAGCGCACGTCTTGTTTTTGTGGTGCTAAAGTTGAAATTCACTCTTTAATTTGACATGCTGCAGTACAGGATGAGTCAGAACAGCAGCTGTTTGAGTTCATGAGATCAGAAACTAAAAAAATTGCTTCACATAGGCAGTACCCACATCTATTTAGCATTCCCTATGGTGTACGTTCTCAAGCAAAACTATTTTGATCTTTAAAAGGGAACACCACCGAAATTAAGAATTCCAATATGTTATTTCCATGGCCCAGGAAAGTTTAATCACTGTTTGTGAATATAAGCTACTCTCTCTCTCAAAGCCAGAGAGTAGTGTAGTAAGTCTCAAACTTGTGATGTCATCATGTATAAAAGTCTGGAGCTGCTCCATAAACGATGAATGGAAGCCTGACTTTGTGGACCCAAAAATACCCTATTGTAGTGTTCTCAGCTCTGAAATAGTGCGGCAGCATAGCTCACAGAATCAAGACGATCATTGAGTTTGTGATAAAAGCACCAAATCTGGCACATACTATATAGCTTAATATGTAGAAGACATCTGGATATCGGGGCATTGCAGATTGGATTTCTGACGACCATGGCGGCAAAATCCAACATGGCTGCGACCTGAAAGCCATCTCAGCTGCAACTTTTGCAAGCTCGGTGTTGATGTTTTCTTACAATGAGGAACACATTAGAATGCTTGTTCTTTATAACTGGATGCATCGGGGCCCCTAATTTGCATATTTCCAAGATGGCAACTACCTAATAAGTTTTTTTTTTTTTTTTAAACTCTTTTGGAAAAGTGTCTATTTCATATTTTTAAACATTAGAAACACACTGGAATACCCAGATTTATGCTTTATCTTTCTTTATCTTACCTTATCTTTACCTTTATGCTCTCTAATTTGCATGTCACCAATATGGCCGCTATACCAAACATTTCATTTACACATTTTCACCCAGACTGAGTTGTAGGGATGAGCTGTTTCCACGTGTCCATAATGATGAGGTCATCAAGGTAAAAGAAGACTCTCGTGCCATAGTCTCGCAGCACCATACAGTAAGTGCCACATCCACACATTTGCTGATGGCATTGGGTGCCAGGGAATAGCCAAATGGCAGTCTGTTGGACTCATTGGCGATTCCCTGGAGGGCAAAACGCAAGAATTTCTGGAGCCACCTCATGAAAGTATGTGTCCTTCAAGTCGACGGTGGTGAACCAATCGCCCGGCTGAATCAGTTCCAGTAACTGCCCGATGGTTAGCATACGGAATGTTGTGTGGGTAAGGCATTGATTTAGGATGCGGAGATCCAAAAGTGGCATGAACACTCCCGTCTTCATGGGAACCAGGAAGTACATGGAGTAAAACTCCTTCTGTCTGTTGTGACTGCGAACAACAGACAGAGCCTGGCTCTGAAACAAGTCCTGGATCTCTGCCGATAGGTAAGACGTATTCATGAATTGATTCAAATACTACATTTTTTTCTTTCATTCATTCATTATTGTATGTTTAAAAAAAACACTTATTTTAAGTGGTTGATTGGTGGTCCAGTCATAAAATTAAGCACTCCAATGTATTTCTTATGGTCAAAAACCATTAAAAAGACACCACGCTTGCATTTGTAACTTGTCTGGCTCAAAAGTTACAGCCGAAGTGGTTCTCGGGGAGTGTCCATAACTATCTCCAACACTCTCTCCTTATCACAAAGGTAGTAAAGTGTACAGGGTGACGTTAACTTCCTCAAAACACCTAATAAAGACCTCTTTACAGTTGATTTTTGTTCAGTATAAGGATGAAGGGGCAAGCTCAAAGATATGAGTAACGCTCTTGAAATGCTAGAGTTTTCCTTCCACTGCTCATCGACAACAATCCCACGATGTAAATTGTCCCATCATGTGTTCATTCGACCGGGCCAAACCAAAGCCTTCGTTTCTGAGGGACTTTAAACCGCTAATGCTGAGGCTGAGCAAAAACATTGGGTGCAGCAGATGCCCCCGTTCATCAGTGACGTGATGCAGCAGTACCAAGTTTAAGTAAAACAGTGTAGTCCTTAGATAAAGCGGTGCTAAGTGTTGTTGTTTCTAGCATAAGCTCATTACACAAAGCAACAATGAGCATGCACAAATTTTAAAGAAAAGGTGGGTTTATTTTCCCCAAAAATACATTTTTCAAAACAGAATTAAAGTTATAGGGCGCTTAAAGGAGGTAAAAAAAAAAATATTACTCTACTGAAAAATAAGGCTATACTGGCTGATCAGACTGAATTTAGACTCACAAGTCAGTCTTTAGACGCTTTGCTTAACTAAAGACTGATGTCTTTCTCCCTAATTTTGTGTTTAGATGGGCGGATACAATTTCAGAGTTTAAAAAAACTCCCTGCGTTGCAGAACCAATAGTAAATCCGCAGGGCGGTCCTTCGGTGGCTCGCTGAACTCTTGTGCTCGTAAACATAGTCCGACTAGAAACACGTGTAGCGGTACAAAACGGCTCAAGTTGCTGTAAGTCCTTCATTTCCACAATCTTGTGGACTGAGCACACGTTTGATAAAACAGAGTTAAATCTTTTGGCATCCATTTTCAAGCTCTCTGTGTGTTTGTTTCCTTGCGGACGAGAAAAGGGGGAGCGCACATTTGCGGGAGGGCGTGTCCTTTTCAAAAATGCAAGAGGCGTTGCTTTGTTGCCGGCCGTTTTCGCCGGTGTGTTAAACACACTTTAGAAAGGAGTGTTCCCAGACTATCAGAAGCCAGAGATCTCTGATTGTCTGGTGGCGAGACTAGACCGAATTAAACACAAAGGGGAGAACTTACATGGACAAACTGGTATTGTATGTATTTTAAGTGACTGCAAATTAAAGGTAACGGAACGTGGTAATGGTGTGGGTGAGTCATTCAACCTTTTGTGTGGCTGTGGGCACGGCCATCACAGTGTTTTAAACTGTCTGTCTTTTAGTGATGCCAAAACGTAGAGGAAAATATCCATTTTCATAAATATGTGTATTTGGACAGAGCCTCAGTATCATACGTAACGTCTTTACCCGATTCATTGTCTACGGATCAGTTCCAGACTTTATGCTTGATGACATCACAAATCTAAATTTCAACTCTAGTTTTGGGATTTTGGAGAGACTTGTTCATGTTTGCTAATATTTTTTGGATTGTCTTAGACCATAGTAACAACATGTAAGAATTTTTAAAATGGGCGTACTTCCCCTTTAACATACTAAAGTAACAGTGCAGGTTTGCAGAGGGGAAGCAGTTTGATTCATCATGGCTGCTAAGATTCACCAACATAATTAGTGAAACTGATGAAGATGGTAAATCTCTGAAAGTGTCTTTGCACCGCACAAGGTTTCCATTTAATTTCCGCCCAAGAAGCTGCCTCGTGAACCCACGAGACTCTCCTGGAAGCAGCCTGATTTCTAGTCTAGTCTTTCTTCTCCCCGCCGCCTGTGAAGGTTGATGAGGATTTTCCTCAGAGTGGCTCTCTGGCAGCACACTCCTCTCTGCTACCCGGCCTTTCAAGTATCTCAGCTCTTGACTTTTTTGTTGAGGATCTCGCACTTGTCTTATGTAGTTTCGCCAATTGCCGTCATCACACAGTCTGCGTTTCTGCTACTGAAACATCTTGTCAGCACCTTCATGGGATTGGACCCTCTGTCTGTCAGTGCTGACTGAGAAGTTGTAGGGGTTCACACTGGCTGCAGCTGACAAACAAACCCTGGTTAGAAACTGACCTCATGTTAACATTTCTGGAGCAGTGTGGCGCTCTTGAGGAACTCCTGTGATTGAAGGAACGCCGGTCCCACGTATGCATGACAGCGTTGTTGTCACAATGAATGAGTGCATTCTTTAATCCCTGCCGGGTGAGCTGACAGAGGCTCTTCCACGCTAATTGCGTTCTTTAATCAACTGTTTGGCTCCCCAGCCGAGAGCCAGATGGCACACAATCAAGTCTTGGCTTAAACAGCTCAATACATAAACAATAACAACCATGTGCACAACAAAGTATGACTTCTTATCAGCAGATGATCTGTATGCGTGTTTGGACTGTTGTGTTTCACATTTCAGATTCATAACTGACAACTTGAATGCTGTTGAATGCATGATGTTGATTCACTACAATACCTTGCATTACTGTGCAAAAATCCATGTGGAGTTCAGAGTACTACTGCCCACACAAACAAGGAAATCAATGTGTGTGCAGTCAACAGCAGACGCGGACCTGCTGCCAGTAAACACTGCATGTTACAGACTCCTTTGTCCTCCTCCTCCTATTTTAGTCTCCTTTGTGTGGTTGTAGACTCTTGTTATTTGCAGGTGGCAGAGGAGGCATAACAAAAGAAACAAGAATGCAAGTCAATCCCAAAGGTGGAAATACTTGTATCAGTGCTCAGGACTGAAGGTCCTTTTATTTAAATGTACACATAGTCTTGACGCTATTGACGACATCTACTGCACATCTGTCCGTCCTGGAAGAGGGATCCCACCTCAGTTGCTCTCTCTGAGGTTTCTACCATTTTCTTTCCCCTGTTAAAGGGTTTTTTGAGGGAGTTTTTCTTTATCTGCTGTGAGGGTCCAAAGGACAGAGGGATGTCATATGCTGTAAAGCCCCCTGAGGCAAATTGTGATTTGTGATATTGGGCTATATAAATAAAATTGAATTGAATTGTACTCAGCAGCTCATTTAAATGGCAAGATAAATGTCTATATGGAGGCCCATTTCTACTAGTGTGATGGAAAACAATCCCATAAGTCACAGAGAAACTCTTTCGAAATAATTACTTAGTATCTCGAAATGATGAGAAACTTTCTTAAAATAATGAGTTTGCATTTCAAAACAATGACAAACTTTCCCAACAAATAAATTTATATCTCAAAATAATGACAAAATTTCTTAAAATGATGAGAATCTTTCAAAATAATAAGTTATTATCTCAAAATAATGAGAAACCTTCACAAAATTATGAGTTTGTATCTCAATATAATGAGAAACTCTCAAAATTCTGAGTTTGTTTCTCAATATAATGAGAAACTCTCTCAAAATTATGAGTTTGTTTCTCAATATAATGAGAAACTCTCAAAATTATGAGTTTATATCTCAATATAATGACAAACCTTAAAATGATGAAAATTCTTCAAAAATAATGACTTAGTATTTGAAAATAATGGGAAACTGTCACAAAGTAATGACATTATCTCAGAACTATGACTTTGTATCTTAAAACAATGAGAACATTTCTCAAAACAATGAGTTTGTATTTCAAAATAATGAGAAAATAACAAGAAATGATAGAAAAGTTATTTAAGTTTCTCATTACTTTGAGAGACTAAGTCATTATTTTCACTGAGTCTCTCATTATTTTGAGATATTAAGTCATCATTTTAAGAAAGTTTCTCATTGTTTTAAGAAAGTTTTGTCATTGTTTTAGGTAGTAACTCATTATTTTTGAGATAGCATCCCATCATTTTGAGATAATACGTCATTATTTTAAGAAAATTTCTCATTATCTTTGAGATAGCATCTCAGTATTTTCAAATGTTAAGTCATAATTTTGAGAGAGGTCCTCATTATTTTTTAAGATAGCCTACTAACTCATTATTTTGAGATATTACTGTACGTCATTACTTTTTAGAAATCTTCTAAATATTTTGAGATACGAACTCATTATTTCAAGAAAGTTTCTCATTACAGTGACTTACAGGATATATTTTCATCACACAGGTAGAAATGGGCTTCCATATATCTTGGCCTGTACTCAATGCTGATATACAAAATTGTTTTTTTTTTTTTTAATACATAATAATATGGACATCATCTATCATACGGATTCCACCAGGGGGCTGAATTTACAGTGTTGTGTGTTGTGCAAAAGTGGAAGCAGCCAGAAATATGGGAACTGTGGTCCAACTGTGTCAAATATTTAGAGAATGATGACTAAGGTGAGGAAGTTAAAACTTTTGCTTGTAGTGACACCATCTGGCCAATTAGCTCCAGCTTTATATTTTGTTTTGCTTAGACTGCATATTCCCCGCACTGTGTTCGTTTCCTAATTGGGAGGGCAGCTCTTATTCTGCTCTTTTTTTAACCAGCCTGGAGAGGTAAGAGAGACAATGCACCACACAGCCCCTAACTGTGCCGCAAAAACACAGGGAAAAGGCAGTAAAAGTTTGATCATTAAAACACGAGGAATGCAGACACTTCTTCTGTTGCTATATGTGGAGTTTAAATAGCAGCTGTGAAGGGAAAAACTATTTAGAAGGCTCCTGATAATTGCTTTCCTAATCTTGAGGGAGGAAACGGTATGAGACACACTCATTTCCACTAATGTGTCACATGCTTACGTAGGTATACCTACACCTTTATGGTACACATTCTTCTGAGATGACTTTCTTCTCCAGTTTAAACTGCCTCTAGATCTGTTTGACCAACTACAACTGAATATAATATCAGCTAAGGTTGATAGGTTTTTAAAATATTTTACTTTATTTTTTTCCCCTCAACATCTGTCATCTATGAAAAGCTTAATGGCAGCAAATCCTTCTGGGAAATAAAAAAAAAAAATCAATAAAAAAAAATACAGCACTTAGATTTTCTCATATTACTTTCATGGATCATAGGATCAGTATGTTTCATTATTATTGACACGATTCACAAGAAATCACAGGTTACCATGGCAATGAGCCTCTGCCACTGCAGCATGAGCTTACTAATAGATGTCAATCATCGTGGCCTTGACTGCACGATGCATGTGAGTCATTTTTCAGTGCGCTTTCTGTTTGTTTACATGGTTAGAGCTGCTCATAGTGTCATAAAGGACAATATTCTTTTACACCATCACAATGAGTGCACTTCAGAACCAGCAATTTTGCCATCTGGATCTTATTTTCAATGACCAAGGTACTGATTTGTGCGCTAAATGCAGCATTTCATCTCACAGTAATAGCAGCTGGAGGTTATCCACCAGCGATGTGCTGTGGATGCTGCTGACTAAGGCTTTTGCAAACCACCGCAGCAGCTTCCAGTTGTTTCCTTCCCCATCATCACGTGTGAGTTTACAAAAGGTGACTTCAATAGATGGAACATGATGATACGCTGCAGCGTAAACCAGATATGAATCATTGATGCTGCAACATAGAGCGTTACCTGGGAAACTGTAGCAGTCTGTTGGATGAGGGTCAACTGAGAATGTATAATTATAGTGATCATTATTACTATGTGATGTGGAAACACATTTTCAGAGAAGAAATATTGTGACAAACATCAATGAAGTACATTTGATGATAATCTGAGAAATCCATCCACTACAGATACAATGTTTTTCTTACATAGGCTACACATATTTTTATACAAACCTCTCCAAACAACATTTTGAAGCAGTAGATTTATGTCTCATTTTGGATTAAATGACTGCACTGGACCTTTCTGTACATCAGGATCATCCTGATTAGGTGAGGCCCACAGTTTCGACGCGCACCTCCCCAGAAATGTAACTACATCTCACAGTGATGCAGACTTCCTGTCTATTTTTGTAAGCTGAAACCATTTCCCCAACTTTTATTTACTTTTATTTCACAGATCATAAACAATAAATTGTGAAGACAATAAAGCCTCCACAAAAAAAGCATTTTAAGTCTTGTATGTGATTTATCCTGGCTTCATATGAGCAGAGAAAATCTCCGCTAGTGGCTAGGCTAATATCTACAATGTAAAATGCCATAGGCTTGTGCTAATAAAGTTAGCATGTTATATTTGTTTGGAAAACGTGTTTAGTATAAGACAGTTGTTTTGTTGGTGAACCTTGTGAGCTGCAATTAAGTAGAATTTTGTAATGTTACTTTTGGTAAATGTTGCTGTTGTTCATATGAGTAGAGTAAAAGTCGGCTAGGCTAATCTATACAATGTAAAATGCCATAAGCTTGTGCTAAAAACATTAGCATGTTGTATTTGTGGGGAAAATGTGTCAAGATGCTTTGTCTGTGAATGGTGCGAGTTATAGTGAAGCTAATTTGTAAATTTGTGTTTGAAATTGTCTCTATTAAGCCATGTTTAAATTATGTTTGTGAGTTTTGGGTGTATTTTGAAGCATGCAGCACTTCACAGAGACTCCACCGCCGACTAGTGTTTTGGAGGTGTAACTTCAGAGTGACACAGACACACCAAGGAACAAGTAAAGGTGCTCATAAAGGGGTAGGCCACACACAAGTATAAATCCCACATGATCCTGAATGTAGGCAACACCTCAAGATGATATACTGTTGCCACAGATGAGGGTAACTTCAGAGTGCGACTTTGTGCACGTTTGAGAACACTGCAGTTCACTTGACTACATATACATTGTCTATGGACACGCGCAGTACAATACACACTATTCACCAAGCAAGTTGAAATCGCCTCAAAAGGCACGGACGGGGTTCGAACCCGCGATCTTCGGTTTACGAGACCGACGCCTTACCACTTGGCCACCGCGCCTGCGCTGACTTCGTCGTCTTGATCGATTTTATAGACAATCTACTAGCTGTGTCTATGCTTAAATGTTATAAGTACACTAGTAGGGAGTCCGGTAGGTGAACAGTTGTCCTTTACCTACTGCCGGGGTTCGCCTTCCTCCCTCAAACACACGTGAACCACATAAACTGCTGAGATACACTCGTCACTACTCGAATAAATGTACTGCTGTAATTCGGCCACAAGGGGGAGCTGTTATCTTCCATGTGTGGACAGCATGTGCTTTTATCTGCTGCAGATTTCAGCAAGCAGAGGTCTCTGCTCTCCAACCTCCAGTGCCAACAACAAAGAGGCACAAAGAAGGTGAGAGCTCGCCCTTTACAATCTTTACTCCTTATCCCTTTGTTAAATATAGGAACTGAAAAAATGCTCATGTTGCTACAACCAATGTGCACGACCTACATTAAACTTGAGAAACAAGAGTCAAGGTGATGCTACCTATTGGCTGTAATGATCATACCCGCAATGCAAAAGTGTAGGATGGGATGGATTTGGTCAAGAGTTCATCTTCGTGGGAGCTTCATTTATGTCAGTCTACCCATCAGATTTCAACATGTCCTGTCTACAAGGCTGATAGTAGAAGATTTAGAGGATTTAGGATTGTATGATCAGTTTTTGAGATACCTTTATAATGTATAATAATCCCAACAACATTTGTTCAAGGGGATATCGTGGCCTAACAGTGGTGCTAGGGAAAAGGTCAGGAGGTCACCATAATCACAGGAATGTTCTGGGAATATCCAAATTAAATTTAATGGCAATCTGCTCAGTACCTTCCAAATATTTTGTTCTGAATCAGTATCGAACAAGCTGACATTGATCTTGCATAGCTAATAACTATGAGAACCACCAGGCCTGCTGCTTGTAATTCTTCTCTGAGCAATACAATATGCATGAAGCACAGACTGCAGCTTTTCACTGTCTTTCTTTTCAAAACATCAAAGATGAATGCTCGCCTGAGGGGCTTTTTTTTCCTCCCCTTTTCTTTTGGATCTGATATCCTAGAGGCTGTTTGAAAAATGAATAAGACTCATTTCCATTGGGAATGAGTTAGCAGTGAAAATCACAGATGTGGAGTGCTCACCTTGACCTGCTTATAGCAAGACGTCAGCAAAAGGCTTCTCTTGAATAAGCCACACAGGTAGATTTAATTCAGAGCGCCTCGAAATGTGACAGTTTCTCTGATAGTTATCTAGTTTATCTAAAACAATATTTCTTAGATAGCATTTTTGTTTATAATTTGCAGATACGCCCTACAAACAAAGTCCCATGCTAGTTTTTTTGGGGAAGCATGAATGCTGAATCCTACTTGGGATTTTTCCCCCTGTTATTTAGGATTTATGCCCCTCGTGCCCTTAGGATGGAGCTTTACTGAGCAAAATGTAGCCGTCTTAAAACCAAGTTACTGCACCATCAGTGATAAAACCGGATAAGCATCCTTGAGTGAATCTGAGTGATTCTAAATTGCTGCAGGTGCTTATAGTTTATTTCATAATGACACATGGAATTGATTATTTTTAGCAGCTCTGCTTATTTATCATAAACCCCTGCAACATCACAACCTGACAGATACAATATCTTGCAGTCAGAGATCACATGGGGGATTTTTTTGTTCGTGTGAGGAACACCAGGCAGCTCACTCCCTGAGAGAATAAGAAGTATTACTGTAGCAATCTATTTAATTATTTATCACTCTATTGCTTTGAAAAATCATCTTATTTTGCCGTGCTTGTGCAGGAATACCCCAGTGTCCTGAATGTGTGATAATATTTATAAGAATATAACTCTTTGTTTCTGTACAGTTTGCTCTTTCCTTCTGTAAACAGGAGTGAGACTCAAGTACATTTTCAATAACTGAATTCTGATAACTGACCAGCAAAATGATATACACTGCACTAATCTGGCAAACCTCCTCTGACTGCTTTATATTTCTCTGAGCATGTCAGCAGTTAATGTGATCATTGAGTATTAAACATGCTAAAACACTATGGAAGTCACAGATATTCAGTGGCAGCTAATGAGGCTATGGCTACAACTGATTCATCACATGATATCATCAACTAGCAAACTAGATCCATACAGTCTACTGTCAATTAAAGCCGCAGCAATAACTGTCTTCGTTTAGTTAGATTTTACAATTTTATTTTTGATTTTCAAATAAATTTAGCTAAGGGACCAGTGGTTGTTACCGCTAGTTGCCTGCCAACTGTTTCTGATTCAAATAATTCGGCCCATAGCCCCAGTAAAATCACATTTTTGTATGTGGTAAATAGAAAAGATACAACATTTTAATTTGGGTGCTTTACATGTGCAGGTGAACAGATTTTGTTCCCCTTTGACCAAGCCCTCTAGCTGTTTCTCTCTGTTTCCTGTCCAGCACTATGCTAACCTAACGTTAGCTGCTGGCAGTAGCTTCAAATTTAACGTTACGCACAGACATGAAAATTTTATCCATCTTCTCTCAGAAAGAAAAGATCTCACTATTTTAATTTCAATTTACAAATAAATTTAGCTAAGGGACCAGTAGTGGAGTTTCCGCTGAATGCTTGGCAACAGTGATTCAAGAAATTTGGCCCATAAGCTCCAGTAAAACCATGTTTTTGTATGTCGTAAATAGACAAGATGCAACATGTTAATTTATGAGCTGTAGGTTAACAGACTTTGTTACCTTTGGACAAAGTCATGCTAGCTGTTTCCCTCTGTTTCCAGTCCAGTACTATGCTAACCTAACATTAGCTGCTGGCATTAGCTTCATCTTTAACGTTACATACAGACATTAAAATGCCTTCAATATTTTTTAAAGAGTATGTGCTTTTGTATGGTGGTTTCCACATTTTGATACAGATTAGTTAGCCTTAAAGGTACTGTATATTATGCAGGTTTCTCCTAACAAAACAAGTAATTCCTCTCTGTCATCAGTTATAAATTTGCTTTTAAGTCTGGAACCTCCCGTCGACATTTCGGAGTAACTCTCTTATCCTGAAGCCTCCTTAAGGAATGTGATGTATTTTCTTTATTGTATTTTTATTTTGCTATTTTCTGGACGTTTGTGGGAACAGCACACAGGTGGGGTTGGGACTTTAAAAAAGGTGTTGACCAGGTGCGAGACTGTAAACAGCACACACCCAAGAAGAAGCTATGAAAATCGTGGACTCAGTAAAACAACGCAAATATAGGGGGGCAAAATACCAACTGGACAAAGCTGGGATGATGTTTTTCTCAGTTTTTACAGCAGCCCTGTCTAGCATACCTTTAAAGTTAGTGAGGCTACTTATAGCTAGTCCTGTATTAAGCAACGTTATAAGTAAAGTTTCCCCTCACTTGGTCTTACTTTTAACCAGTCTGATCTCACTCCTAGGGCATCAAAATACACTGCTTGGGCCAGATGGGTCCAATAAACATCTGACTTTGACTTTGCAGACTGGTGTTTGAGACCAAACAACAACATTGGTTGCGGCGTTTGTGCTACTCAAAGACGGGTGTGTTTTAGCGTCATCCGCAATCTTTTCCTGACTATAGCCTAACCCCTGACCCCTTTTGTGAGTCGCTACATGTGATTAATATCAACCATGATCTTTTCCTAACCATAACCAATTAGTTTTGTTGCCTAAACATAACCGCTGAGTCCTTCTCACTGCCGACCCAGTCTGCATTAAGATGGGCAAAAGACTGTGCCAGGCGTCATTTTAGTAATGCTCAGGGCTTCTGCCCAACCGGCAAAATCTGACAATGAGGGATGAGATCACTTTATTAAACATTCTTAATCCACACAAGCATACAAACTATGACTGTAGCAAATGCAGAACTTGTGTTGGTAGACTATTTTACAAAGTTAAGAGACTATACAACTTTAAAAAAAAAAAAAAAAAAAAGGAAGTGCTAAGTAGCTGATGGGAAAGATAATGCTAATGGTAACAAAATGCTCACAGTAGGATTTATCTTGAGATTTTGTTTGTCAATAATTTTAGTGTTGAAACAAGCTGAACCATTTTTTGGACCATCCACCCTGTAGCACAAGAGCAACTCCATTGTATTCCTACTGATGCGCCATTATTTATTTAAATAGAATGGAAAGTTTTGCTGCCATGCTGCAGAACTTTGTAGCCAAATTTCTATTCGCAGGATTAGCCCAAGAGCTTAGCTAAAGTCAAGGATTTAACTGAAAGAAAAAAAGGGGATAAACTTACTTAAAAGCATTTGCTCCGATAACCTAGCCTACAACATGCAATGTTCAGGCATCCTTGGGTTTTTCGGCCCATTGAAGTTATAAGACGTTTTGAAGAGTTCATTCCTTGGCATCTTGCTGTGTCCTTATCCTACAATCTCACTCCTGCTAGTCTTTTGCAGCTTGTTTTGTCCAAAATATTATTTTTGACATTACCCTGCATGTTTGTACAGAGCGTTGACAAGCTAAAATCTGAAAATAAAATGTGTTTAAATGCATCATAATCCAGACAAATGCAAGTGGCAGCCGACACAGCGGCTCTTAGCTGGTGCAGTGTGAGGAGAAAATTGGTCATTGTGGGAAGGCTGTGCTGGATCTGACCCTGGCTACACGCAGACGTGCAAGTGTGAAATCCAGTTGAAAGGTAAGCAGCTGATGAAGCTACATAACAAAGGCAATATCATCTCTCCCCCTCTCTCTAAAATGTCTTTTCATCCATCTTTCTCCCGCTTTCTTTGCATTCGTCTCCTCGTTTCCTGGGCTGTTTCACAACTTCATACAGCAGATAGATGTAAGTTTTAATAAAATATGACGCTGTGATGCAGTTCGTTGAAAAGCCTTTGGGGCTGAAATGTGTAATGTCTAAGAAACTGATGTGATTTGACACAACATTGCTAATTTATGTTCTTCTGTTTTTGCTGCTGCTTAATGTGTACGGAGCAATTAGGTGCACATCACTCATGCCTGTTGGGTCTGTTACCATAGCTACAATACGATTGTGCAGACAATCATCTGGTCCTTGTTTCCTCCAATAGGGTCGCACGGCTGAAGCTGCAATATAAAGTAAAGATGCTCATCTTTCAGCAACACACTAGTAAGAATCAGAAATAGGTTCATGAGTAAGAGAAAGTATTGCAGAGTGGCAGGCAGGGGACTGCGCCCAGTCATGGCGGACCACAGAAACAAGATCCGACGAGCCACACAGCAGGAGAGGAAGGTGAGAGCATCTACCATTTTGAAATTCAACTCCTCTTATTGTTCATTGAAAGAGTTTGGCGGAACAAAACAGTGACAGTAAACAAGATACGCCTTTGCATCCAGGCTTTGAATGCAAAAAGGGACCAGGAGGAACAAAAAGGAAGTGTCACTTTAAATGAAATGCATCAGTTGGATGACTGCAGACAGACAGTCTGCTTACACTTATAAATGTAGTCTGAGGCTGCTCAGGTCACATTTAGTTTCAGTTGGTGAGATCAAAGAATTACAGCCGAGCTTTGCTTTTAAAGGGTGCTCTCATTTTTACGTTACATGTGATGGATAAGGTGGAGATGGAAAAAAAATGTCAAAACCCTTAGACTCTGTCGTAAATGAATACACAAATTTTAAAGTAGTTATACAGATGTGGCCTCAATCAAAGAGAGCTCCAAATCCCATCAATCAGAACATCTGAGGAAAAGATGCGTTCAGGGACAATCATGGAGGAGCTTTGAGGCCAGGCTTGTTGAAATCAAAGGCCTGAGAGCTGAAATAATTTTTTGCAGGCTATCTGTATCCTTCTGAGAAAAAATAAATGTGGTCAGTTAATCTGCGGCTTGGAAAAGGACAACAGCCAATGCAGCATGTTCATGCTGCCCCCCTACTGGGCGGCCCATGAGCCTGTCGATATGGTGGTTTGATGTTGGATGGAAAATAAGAACCCCCCACAACAAACAGAGAGGGCTGGAACAGAGAGACTGGAACAGAGAAAGAGAGGGTAGAAAGGGAAGAACCATCGACAGATGGACTCTGTTGTGATTAAAGATGGCGGCAGCCTTTACTGCAGACTACGAAGGACTATACTCGATCCATAGAAAAGCGGTGGGAGTAGTCTGCGATTCAACACAACAAAACCAGGAACCACACAGTAAGGTAAACCAGCAGGTATGATGTCTGCTTTTGAATCTCTGAGGATGAAAACTACGTTTAGCAGTAACTTTCCATTGTGTTGTTTATCGTTCTCTTATGTCTGTTATCGTTTTTCATGTCAGTGCCATACTGGTTTTGTTCTGTCCTCCCTCTCATCAAAACCGAAGCACATCATTTGATTTGACCAGTGAATGTGCATCCCATGACCACACTACTGAAGACCCCG
Organism: Epinephelus moara; assembly: GCF_006386435.1. Classification (NCBI taxonomy): domain Eukaryota; kingdom Metazoa; phylum Chordata; class Actinopteri; order Perciformes; family Serranidae; genus Epinephelus; species Epinephelus moara. Next base: position 18,485,192 of record NC_065523.1, on the reverse strand, counting down.
ATAGACTGAACGCTTCGATTAATTTGAATTTTTTTTCAAGCCAGCAGATGTCTGACAGTGTACTTTCGCCATTTGGTACATGGTTACGGATGTATGTCTTTGGTCTTATATCACCATAGGAAATATGGGCCTTTTAATAAGATTGTTCCCTTCTTGTGGGAATGTGCTGCTGTGTGAGCTATAATATCCAGCAAAATAAACTCAAGTCTGAAAATTGCTCAATCCTCTGTGCCTAATCCACTCCAAGGCTTGTTAGTCATGATATATTCAGCCAGGACAAAGGACATCAGCAGGACTCCAGAATACATTTTCTGACAGTCTTTTGATATTACTCTCTCATTTCAGAACTTGAAACAGATACTGAATAACTTTAATATGCCGGATACATTTTTATTAAAGTTATCTGTAATAACTTGGTTAATCATATCAACGGTTCCAAGTGTCTTTATTTAGTCTGTGTGTATTGTATAGGTTTTGTTTAGAGGGCTTTGAAAGATACCTTGTCTTGTTTGTTGTTCCTTTTGTCCCCCTTACCTTTTATTGAATTCTTTGAAGAATTTGGAAAATAGAAATCTTTATTGTGTGCACACAGAATGGGAGCATTCATTTACACGTCTTAATGGGCTTTTGTTCATCAGAGGGTCTTCAGCAGAGATAAGCCTATTTCAGCCAAGGCCTACTAGGGAGTCTAAATCCACACTGACAGGTGGAACAAAAGACGAGTGAAAGGACTGAATTGGGAAACATGAAGTTGTCCTCTAGTAACACTTAACTGCAGCAGGATGTTTGAGAATTCAAAAAATATTTTAAAGCATCAGTTTAATCCCTAAAAAGAAACTGAAATTATTCACACAGCCATGATTATTATAACTTTTTGGACAAGCTACAGAATTAGCATTTTTCTTTTAGCAGAAATAAATATCACTGATCAGTGAACATATAAAGAATTAGCAAATAACTCTCAATAACTCCTACTGAACTGCAATTCTCCTACAGTTCTGACACAAAATGCTACTTTTACATAAACTGAGCCTGATTTCATAAATCAGCGGGTCTGGTTCATACAGTCACACCTCAGAGCTGAACACAGAGACGTCTTCTATTGTTCTTGTGTCTGCCGAGCAGCTCCACTGGGCCACTTGCTTAAGGGCTTCTTGTTTGTAGTTGCTGAGGAATGGAAGAGTATTTTTCATTCACCCTCAGCACCCGGCCGTTTCTGGCTGTTCGAGGGATTCAATTTACAGACCTTCTGGTCACGTGACCTCTGTGTTGCTGAAATCTTTCATTACTATAGTTTACTGTAAAAATGTTTGTGAAGGTAGTTTTAGAATAGGATGCCAATAGATATCAGAATGCATTATCATTTGATATGGTGACGGGTAAAATTATGAAAATTGTGAGAGGTTGGATCCATTATGTTTTTCTGTAGTTTTTGTAGAGCAAATAAAGCTTTAAAGGATGGATTATCAGCCCAGTCGACAGAATTAAATGATAGCATTGTACATTTCTGCAAACCATGGATATGCTACATTCGTATCATATCAACATTTCTAAACTGACATAAATTAAATTACATATACTGTATATGACCTGAGTTTAGTTTTTTTCGTAGAGGAAGTAGGGGATGGTTGATGGCGTTACACCTAGGCCAGACAGCAGCCAAGCCAAGCAGCAGAGAGCAACATATATATTTATATTTATATATATATATATATATATATATATATATGTATATATGTATATATGTATACACACAACATGTTGGGACATTTCCAGCCTGTTTGTTGCACCATAACCAGGTATCTTTTCTACTCTTTTCCTAACCCTAACCAATGTTTTTTTTGTGCCTAAACCTAACCACACATTGACCACATTGAAAATAAAGTTTCAACATATCTGCTACATATGAAATGTACAAATGTAACTTATCTGTCTGTGGTTTGCAGAAACGCACAATGCTAACATGTATTCTGGCAACTGCGTTGGGATTATTGCACTGTCAAAGCTGTTATTGTCTGTGTAAGTCTGGATCAGGATCCAAAATATAATTGGTTTCACATGGCCAGGGACTGGTATGAGCAGCATTTCCTCCATGGTTAATGATGAAAAAAGCCCAAATGCCCAGAAAGTTATCTGTAGAAATAGACAAAAAAGTAAACTGTGTTGGTCAGTTTGGTTCAGTTTTGACACAAAACAAAGAAGTGGCTGCAGTTTGTAAATAGAAGTCCATTAGATGCCCAGGAGGCCACAGAAAAAAGCATTATAATAGATAAAAGATGACATATGAGTGGGTATGGAATACTTTGAAATGGAATTACACACAACCCCATGCATATAGATATTTTCCTCCTTTACATGAGTATATCATTAGTGATGTAACCTTGAATCTTTGAGTGTGAGAAGCCAATCAGTATCAGACACTGCTTTTAACTGGTTATCACAGCTTCATCCGTTTTAAGGCTGTGTTTATAGTTTGTGTTGTGGTTTTCATGTCCTTCCTCTTTTGATTAACTGAGAAACTGTAGCCACTGGTGAGGGGCCAGTGTCAAGGCGCTTTGTGGCTCACACCAGCCGCCTGCTCATTCATGTGTTCCTTCCTCTTATTTCTCCTAATCAGAACTGCCGTCCATTTGATCATGCCAGGTTCTGACCACCATTTTGGTGTTTAAAAAAACAAGAGGGTGCTGTGTAAACATGAACTTCCTCCTGCTCTTTAATAAGCTATATCACATTAAAGGCTCTTTTTGCTATGTAAAGATATAGTAGAGAAATAACGTCCTGAGAAGAGAGTGAAGTCACGCTCCCTCTGTACTGTGTGTGTTGTAATCTGAGCTTTTCTGTTCTATGTTTTGGTAGCTGGGCCACTACCAACATGTGCGTGTTAGTTCATGTGCGTCTCTTTCTTCATGTCCCACTGACTAGCTCATCACCAACGCTCTACACTGCCGTCCCACAGTGGCGCGACGGCAACATTGTGAAAGCATTAACTCCCACCCCAAGTTAACACTGTAAGCTCTGTCGGCACTGTTACCATTGTTAGCGCTGTAAGCACTGTCAGCGGTGTATCCGCCGTCTGAGCCGACATGTGAGTCTCTTCCTTCATGTCCCACTGGCAAGCTGATCACCAACACTCTGCACTGCCGTCCCAAGGTGGCTGGACAGCCGCATTGTGAAAGCATTAACTCCCACCCCAAGTTAACACTGTAAGCTCTGTCAGCACCATTATCATTGTTAGTGCTATTAGCACCGTTAGTGGCTTATCCACCATCTGAGCTGACATGTGAGTCTCTTCCTTCATGTCCAACTGGCAAGATAATCACCAACACAGCATTAACTCCCACCCCAAGTTAACACTGTAAGCTCTGTCAGCGCTGTTACCATTGTTAGTGCTGTTAGCACAGTTAGCGGCTTATCCACCGTCTGAGCTGACATGTGAGTCTCTTCCTTCATGTCCCACTGGCAAGCTTATCACCAACACAGCATTAACTCCCACCCCCAAGTTAACACTGTAAGCTCTGTCAGCACTGTTGCCATTGTTAGTGCTGTTAGCACCGTTAGCGGCTCAGCCACCGAATGCAGGCAATGCAACCCTAGACTGCGAGTGTCGTATATAGCACCTTTAAGTTTGGCAAAGGCATGACCCACCCTACTCTCTCTCTCAGATGGGCTAGTACTTGTTGTCTTCATTGGTTGCGTTAATTAGGTCTAGGCAAGAGCAGTGGCATTGGTAAGAATTAGGGTAAGACTCTCAGGGTAAGCCAATCAGAGGCAGAGTAAGGCAAAGTAGGGTGGGTCAAAAATATTCATGATGCGTCCAATCTCAAAGCTCTAAACTGTGAACAGTGGGACTTCATGTATTATTTGTCCCCAGATGTTACATTCAGAGCAGTGGTATTAGGCAGTATATTTTATCTCCATCGGTATGCCCTCTTTGTTGTTAAACAGAAAATTTACTCTCATGCAATTAAATCATCCTGGATGTTGTTCCAGGTTTGATTCCGTCTAGATTTGTGTGTGTTTTTAACAGCAACAGTGTCACATGCTATCGTAAAAGAGTAAATCATTATTTTCAGAAAGCTCCTGTTGGGAAAACTCTGTCTCAGTAGAGTTCAGTCAGTTTATGGCATCAAAGGTAAACTATAAAGCAGACTTGTTAGGAAATTAGAGTAGAAGAGTATATACTGTGTAAATCAATATTGGTAAGAAATGTCTTTAACATTGCAGAAATAAAATCATACAATAGTTACAACATACATATTCTTTCCTTTTCCTGTATATATAGTTGACTTAACAAATATTCTTCTTCTTCTTCTTCTTCTTCTTCTTCTTCTTCTTCTTCTTCTTCTTCAGAAACAAATGGATGGCAAAGACAAACTACTATGGCGACATTCTGCTTTGGCCGGGCCTTCTCGTGTCGTGGTGATGAGAGAGATGTTCCCATTACTGCAGCCCGATGTGTTTAACAATGGTGCAATGGAATCCTCAGTGAATGGATGTACTGCTGGAGGATGTGTGAAGAAGACGATCGAACTCAAGGTAAAACATGTTGATTTGCATGTAAATCAGCATTTCTCTTTAGTCTTCATGTCATATGTTTTGGAGGGGCCAGCACGTCTTCAATCTGACTTTCTGAAACATTGTTGAGGTTTTTGAGTGGAAGAAATCCTTTGACATGGACACATTGAACTGCTGTTGAAAATGACAGTAATCATTGAAATACAGAAGATGGTTGGAGAAAATAATTGATCCTATAAAATATGAGAGTATCAGGATGTTTAAATTGTTGCCACCCAAAATCAATTTTGCCTCGAGGAAGCTGCAGTGTGTTGGGTCTTATTCATGGTTTATCTTGCTGGCAGACATATTGTACACACTGCGTACACTGCACACTTTAACAGGTTTCTAGGTTTGAGCAGGCAATTCAGGTGATACGATGAGACAGGCGGTGAAATATACAGTCCTGCTCTTTCTTGTGCTCCCAAATGGTTTGACGTAATTACATAATCAAATGTGTTTATGTTTTTATGGTGTGTCCCATCTGCCTTTCATCTTAGACTCAGTAAAACCGTGTGACAAAATGATTGCCGTGAATGAGAGCTCTGAAACTGTCAACAGCCTTTATTGCTGCGTTTAGTCTATCCCTTTAGTCTTTGTACTGTGAAGTCAGAAAGTAATGACATGATCAAGTGTTTCTAACGGTGCTGCTAAAGTGCGGTCAGAGAGGAACATTGTTGCATTGGATGTCTGTTTTAAAGCTTCAGCACCAGTTCTTACAACATATAAAGGCCCATATTTGTAGTTCTGCTCACCAGCTGTGTGACGTACTCTCAGCCAGAACAGTCAAAATAAAGATTTAAATTTCATCTAATGGTGCAAAGTGGCATGTTGCCGGGTGTTTATAACACTGCAGTGTTTATACAGAAGTTGTACATCAGTGCTTAGTTTGGTTTTCATTATAGATGCATTAAACACACCAGAAATTAACAAATGCATCTTCAAGGCTGCTGCAAAACTTTGGGCAACATTAGTAGCTAGGATCATTCAAACAGAGGAAGGTTGCAAGCTATTGAAAATGATTGTTAAGTTCTTCCCAACTGTTTGTGTTGAGTGGTCACATCACTGTAATTTTTCTATATTGGACAGCAGACTTGAATTTCCCTGTTTGAATATTGTTGAAAGCACGCAAATGTTGTAAATCACAGTGTCACTGTGCATGTGGTGACAGAGACAGGGAGTTACATTTGTGGCTAGTTGTCCATTATGTGCTGAAGTAAGATATAACTCATAAGCACAGCTATCATGGTGTTTCAGTAAGTTTACGGCTGGTATTTATGACTTGGTCAGCTGTTCTGGGACTTCCTGGTAGTAAAATTCATGACAAAGGCTGTGTGAATGCACCACCTAACAGGAAAGGTGAAACATGTGCTATGGTAAGCTAATTCAACTGTAACCCAATCAGTGAAGTCATCTTGTGCAGTCTCCGGTTGGAATGAAAATCTGCAAACACACACTTTCCACTTTAAAACCACATTGCATTTGCAACACTCAAATAGCAATTATGTGTCTTATATATCTTATGGGGCCCCAAACATTGCACTGTGAGCCATGATAGATAGGACCTTTAAAGGGGCACTTAACTGGTTTTATGCATTAAAGGGACAGTTAACACCAAATCAATAATACACATTTTCCCTCTTACCTGTTGTGCTATTTATTGATCTAAAGTGTTTTGGTGTGAGATGCTAAGTCTTGGAGATATAACCCAGTCTCACTCCGAAATCATCGAAATCCAGCACTTGGGCAGTGACTTTCGGCATCAGACACTGACGAACAAAGTCATCCTTTGATACACGGTTGGTCGTTGTTATAGTTTAACAACGATTGGCAACGTCAGGGAGAAACACAGCAGGACAAGAATGAAAGTTAAGGTGGCTAAAATCCAAGTGGGGTGGGAAGGAGGGGTGATGGATGGGTCCTCATTTTCATCCAGGAGAGTGTTCCCATACTGTAAGATTATAAAGCCAAACGCTGTTCTTTTTTCCTAAACCCAACAATGTGTTTTAGTTGTTGAAGGAAAAAAATATATATATTGGCGGAGTTGTACAGACGATGTGTGTTTATTTTGAAAGAGACTGTATGTAAAGGTAAATTTCCTGTGAAAACTTAAGTGTATTTTGAAAGAAGACAGTGCATGTAACAGGCAGAACTTGACAAGCCGTCCTAGAAAATCAAAAACCAACGCACCCAGGGTACCTCGCACGTTGTATCTAGACATGGAAAATCCATGACCAAACGTCAATATGTGACCAGGTCAGAGTAAGATGTGGTGCAGTATCAAACTATTAGAATATAATTGTTGTCACATGCACAATCCTCTTGCCCATTAGTAGATGCACACTTCCTTCTGCGCAGTGACACAGATAGCGGGTGTAGTTCAGTAGAAAGAAAATAGTCCCTACATGAAACTGCTCAGAAAAAGGTCTGTGGATTACCTTTAGTAACCAGGTCATGATTTCCGGAAAGAGACATTTCTGTTGAGTTTTTCAAATGTGTTATTTTGGGGCTTTAAGCACCACACACTGAGTGCCATCTAGTTCCATTATATCGGAGAGAAGGCAGACATCTCTACAGCCGATATCTCTAACACTCAGCAACTCACACCAAAACACTCTAGAATCTAGATTAATAAATAACACCACAGGTAAGAGGAAAAATATGTATTTTTGACCTGGGGTGAACTGTCCCTTTAAGTGTCAACCTGTCACAATGAGTACTATCTAGCCTGTAACAAGTTTTTCTGTGTTTTCTGTGGCTGTGCAGGAAGCCACTGATGATATCATGTGTTTATCTAAAGAAAGGAGCAATTGAGTTGCATCATGGGAAAAGTGGGACCCAGCATTTTTGGAGCTTGACCATACTAGGGATTTAAAAATCAGGACAACTCTGCCTCTGCTGCATCAACAGTGTCCTGCATGTCCACCAAGTGTATGGAAATGGAATTTTAAATCGCTACAGTAGGCCACACCTTTATTTGATGTGGGCTGTAGATCTGACATGATCAATATTGTAATTTGCATTAGCACAAACATCTTCATTTAAATACAGCATACCAGGGATGTCAAACACACAAGAACCGGGCTGCCAGAGGGTCCACACCTCATATTGGTGCACTTGCGAAGGTGGTGAGGTGTCAGGTTTAAGCAGTGAGTAGATACTTAGTGTAAAATGCTGCCACCCTGACCAGAATACAGCTCTCTGAGATAACAATGAATACTTAGTGTGCTCACTTTAAAGATACTGAACAATGTGCAAAATATTATTAACCAGCAGCTTCAGTACAAAAGAATCTGTATCAGACTTCAGACTTAGATGAACGTTTTCAGAATAAATTCCTTTACACTAAAAAAAAGGGAAAAATCTGAAGGGGTCGTTATTTATAGGTTATTATGCAATGGTTTCACTGGAGATCAAACTGGGTTGTATGTGGCCCCTGAACTAAAATGAGTTTGACACCCCTGATATAAATATAGGCACAAGAATGCCTATACTTATACTTCCTTGTGATCCATATTTAATGCTTACTATGGTGCTGAGATTAATATGTTGAAAGCATTGATTTCCTCCCTCAGTAGAGGTTTGAATCAGTTTAATACAAAAAGATCAGCCAGTATGCCATAGTCTTTTATATTTTTGATTCAAATGTTTTTTCATGTTGAGCCATATTTCAGTGGATTTTGAGCCAAAATGCAATAAAGGGAATGCTACAACCTCATTTTTTAATATATTTATTTTAATTCTTGAGGGAATAAACTCCTTTACACTAAAAAAAGGGAAAAATCGAAGGGGTCGTTATTTATAGGTTATTGTGTAATGGTTTTACTGGTCAGGCCCACTGGATGTGGCCCCTGGACTAAAATGAGTTTGACACCCCTGATATAAACAATATACTTATATGTAATGTTTACTACGGTACTGGGATTTATATGTTGAAAGCATTGATTTCCTCCCTCAATAGAGGTTTGAATTAGGTTAATACAAAAAGATCCACAGTCTTTTATATTTTTGATTCAAATGTTTTTCATGTTGAGCCATATTTCAGTGGATTTTGAGCCAAAATGCAACACAACCTCATTTTTAATATATTTATTTCAATCCTTGAGAGAGAGGGAGACAAAAAAAAATGAGTGTACCACATGTAGCCAAACTAAACACTGGTAATGTGTGTAGTGAACGGGCGAGGCGCTGTGCATCATCTGCCGTGCAGCCTGAGCTCCGCACAGACAGTGAGAGACAGTCATGGAGAGGAGGAGAGCGGACTGTTTTCTTTGTTATTTTTAAAGTCTTGCAATTCGCAACTATGACACTGTTGGCGGTGACTGGTGCCGGTCCAAACGCCCGATGCACTCGAAAGCAGCAAGAAGATTTTCACCGGTTAAGTATATGTCACTTTTTTCTCCCCTCACAGCTCAGAGATTGGGATTGCGGTAGTCGGGGAGAGATATGTGCCATCGCTTTGCTGCTTGTAAATCTATTCGGAAATTGGTGTGGGATTCCCTCTGTGTCCTCTGACGGTAGGGGGAATGTTTGCGGTCGGCCTGTTGTTCGTTTAGTTTAGCAGCTGTTAGCGGAGACAGGGCGGATATTAATAGGTGAATAGTGTGACAAAGTTGTGCACTTGTCGGTCGGCTGCTGAAAGGCCTGGCTATGTGAGTGTGTGTATATGTGTGTGTGTGTGTACGGAGTTTGTTTCTGGCTCCCCTCCCCCACTCGCCGCTGCTGTTCTGCTCATTCTGGAGAGGCCAAGACATGAATGTGATGAGAGGCTCACTTCAAAAGGAACAAGCGGATACAGTTTGAGAGGAAAAAGAGGGGACATTTCCTGAACGCGGCTGAAATCACGCCTTTTTACATATCCCTGTGCAGCCGCACACCTGTGACCGCAGAACCGCTAATTTCAATATCAATGCGCTGAGCGAACATCTCTCGTGCCGATGCATCAGCGCACACAGGTAGCAACATGACTGCTAGTTTAACACATCACCTCCTTAGCATTGATACACCATCAATGAAATGTGCTTGTATTCAAATATTTTTCCTCTGGTTATCATTTGAGTCCAGCACACCTGGCCTTGTGCACAGTGCACGTGCTGCTCACACTTCAGGATTGTGCAGGGAGAAAAGCACTGTTGCCAGTTTTGTCTTTGCTGTCTTTGTTCAATCAGGGAAAATGATTTGTATCTGTATTGGAAAAGACAGAGAGTGGGTGTGCCCTAAAGGGAACATGATGGCAACCATTAAAAAAAATATATTTCTTTTGAAATCACAGCCCAGCTGTCAGCCGCTTCTGAAAATTCTAAATCTACTTTTCTTCAAGATATATTTTTAATCCCAAAACCATTAACAACTGCACGGGGCTCTGAAGAGGATTTTGATTGGTCAGAGACATTAGCGGTCACCATGATTTCATCCTGGCCTCATCTGTCAGGAAATATCGGCTGCTGCATGGATGTGTGCATTTAAACAGTCAGAGGAAATTGGATATTTTTTCCTACGCTGTGGCTGCACTGGGGAATCGGCACTAAAATGGTTTCTGGAACTGTATCTGGGAAGCTTAACCATGAGCTGTATGTTCTGCACTACTGTGTCTTTGCTCAGCAAGAAAGCTCAGGGACAATGCTTTAGGAGCAGGACATGTCCTTGAACGAGACATTCAATCCCTAGAATCGTTCTCTCTGCAGCTGATCCTGCATTATGATAGCAGGGGCATGAAATGAGAGAATATGATACATGGATCAATAAAGTATCATATAGTAGAGAGACTGCTTCACTACTGAGTTCATACTGTAAGCCTTAAGTGAATATATCATTGTGGTGATACACTCATACTAATTTGGATGTAACTGGAGTAGCAGTGTAAAGTAATGATATGCTTATGCATATAAATCAGAGGATATTATTACTGCAAACTACATTAACACTACACCATATTCATACCAGTGCCTCCAGGGCCAGACAGCTCTGAAGCCATGACTCTTGGCTTGGATTACCACAACACTCCCACATAACTCTGACTGTGACTCAGTAGGCACAATTATAGACTATCAAAACCACATTATAGACTATCAAAACCACATGATAAGCCAATGACTCCAGATTCTGCTTAGGTTTGCAGATGTTATGCAGAATATGCGGTCACAGATCAGGAGCGTGAAATTCTTTTTCAGTGTGTACATGTATTATTGCTTTTAAAGTTGATTTCATCACCGATTTCTATTGTTATTCTTGTTATTCGATAATTCAAATGTAAGTTGACTGTATGGTAGTTGCCAAAGATTGTTTCAGTGTATTCAAGCTGCATTCAAAGGTAAACCAGTAGCTGTTCTCTAGTTTTAGAGCATTTCAGTCGCTTGCCTCACATTTGAGATCCTCTGGATTTCTGCAGAATTTGCATGAATTTAAATGTTTATGTGGAAACTGGCAACATGATGAGTTTGTCATGAAAATCTGATAAAAATGCAAGAAAGTGCAAAAGTCCCTAAGGAGGTACTAGTCCTCTTCTCATCAGGCGTATGGCGATTATGGCACATGTCAACCTTTTCTCTGATACTGTAAATCAATTCTTGTAATTAATGCATTTCTTCAGTTTGATTTTAGCTTTTAATCTGAGTATAAGTATTAAACTATCTTCCTATAGTAGTGCCCTGTCAAGGTAGCGCTACTCCACCTTTCAATGATGTGATAAAGCTGCGTCTCATTCTATATTTTTCCTCCTTGCAGGAGTTTTTTTGCAGTGGCATAAGTAGAGGTCTGGATCTAATAGTTGTGCAGTGTGGGCTCTACGGGGACGTGGTTTATGGATGCTGGGACTATGAGCATAAGCGACAAAAGGGACTACTTAGCAGACCTGGGCAGCAGCTTCACTGAGGATGCTCCTAGACCTCCAGTTCCAGGGGAAGAAGGCGAGCTGGTTTGCAGTGATGGACGCCAGTACGGCAGCCTTGGCTTCTCTGCGAAGAACGAGAGCCTCAAATGCGAGGCGTCCGTGGCGACGCCCAGGCGACCTGACTTGGACCTGGGCTACGAGCCGGAGGGAAGCGCTTCCCCTACGCCGCCTTACTTAAAGTGGGCCGAATCTCTTCACTCTCTCTTGGATGACCAAGATGGCATCCATCTGTTTAGGACGTTCCTCAAGCAGGAGGAGTGTGCGGATATGTTGGACTTCTGGTTTGCATGCAGTGGCTTCCGCAAACTCGAAGCTAATGAGGGTAACGAGGAGAAGAAGGTCAAACTGGCGAAAGCCATCTATAAGAAATACATCCTGGACAACAATGGGATTGTTTCCCGACAGATTAAACCAGCCACTAAGTCCTTCATCAAAGACTGCGTCATGAAGCTTCACATTGATCCTGCAATGTTCGACCAGGCTCAGACTGAGATACAGACGATGATGGAGGAAAACACATATCCCTTATTTCTTAAATCTGACATATATTTGGAATATACGCGGACAGGAGGAGAGAGTCCCAAGCTGTACAGCGATCAGAGCTCTGTTTCTGGGAATGGAAAAGGGCTATCGGGTTATTTACCGACTCTAAACGAAGATGAGGAGTGGAGATGTGACCAGGAGCCAGAGGAGCAACCCGAGTGTGACCCCGCGCCGAGCAACCGGCTCACTCAGAAGCTCCTAATGGAGACGGCACCACAGCGTGTTGCCAACAGCGCGAGATTCCAGGACAGTCACGAGTACAGGTAAATCCTCCCAGCCATCTAGAAAGCTTCACTTCAGCTCTAACTACACAGCCTTTTCTCTGCAAACTGCTGAATTAGAAATAAACCTGAAACCCCACAATACCATGAACGCTGCTTGAAGTGTGAGATGAAAACAGAGTCTGAGTGTAGCACAGGAGACAGCTGAGATGAGAGGAAGATGGTGTATTTACACCTGTGGTGTTGAGAAAATGTCAAAAGGCTGCAGAAGTTAACTTGTTGTTAGAAGGTTGAAGTAGTGTTCTTGGCTTTTCTTGTGCAGGTACTGGGGGGAATCGTGTTTTCCCATTGGACAGGGAAAGAGTTCAATATGATTTTGTTTGAGGAGCTTTCTGAAATCACTCACTCTGGAAACTGATATCATTGCCTCCCTCTTCCTCTTCTTCCTCAGAATTTTAAGACTGCGTTTATATATTTTTTCCCCCCCATAACAAAACTGATTATGTTTGACTGTTCAATCTAGAGATTCCAAACTTGTTTTATAATGTCGACGAGTCCCAGCCATGGATAGTGATTTGATTTGATAGCTGCTCTGCTGATTCTTCATCCATGAAAATGATATAAACTCAGATGACAATCTTGTCAAACATGCTTTAAATAAAAAAGAAAAGCACTGCAGCAATGAGACAGTGTAGCTGAAAATTGAGTACACCTCTTCTTGATATTGAATGTTTACATTAATTTGCACTATTACACTACTTAAACTCAAAGATGACACGATCCTTAAAGGTGGAAATGTGTATTATTTCAATAACATGAGAATTAGACAAATCTGCAAGGTCATGTTTTGTTTGCTCCAGCAGGTACGTCTGGTCCCTCTCTTATTCAAAAAGATTTTCAGCTGAACAGGCCCTGGTTGGGCCAATCACAACTGTTACTCCAGTATGGGGGCGGGTTTGATACTGTGACCAACAGCTTACAGAGCCTTCGCATAGGGCTGGGCAACATATCGATATTGTATCGATATCGTGATATGAGAGTAGTTGTGGACTTAGATTTTCTATATCATCGTAATTGTTTTTTCTGGTTTTCAAGGCTACATTACAGTAAAGTGATGTAATCGTCTGAGCTTACCACACTGTTTTTAGGCACTATATTCACATAACTGATTATTATTAATCAAAAAATCGCATTGTGTGAATATTTTGTGAAAGCAACACAACATTGATATTGAGTCATTCGGTCAAGAATACCTTGACGTTTGATTTTCTCCACGTCGTCCAGCTCTACTTTGTGCTTAATGTAAAATATGTGATGACGTCAACAACCAAGATGGCCACAGCTGATGTGGAACTTTTGTTAAAGTACTATTTTTAAATTCTGAGGGTCAAACCGGCAGCACTCGTTCATAGACACTTTGATGTCACACTATCACAACTCAGCTTTGCACGTTGCAGTCTGTTTACATTTTTCTATCGCTCAGCGCACCGTCATATGTTGCTCTCCTTGTAGGTCCATTCAGTTGTGTCTAGATGCAGATTTTATCTATGGTCAATCAATGATAACGTGATGCCAGGCTATTATGTCATGCTTTTTGTATGCGAGTCAATACAAAAGTAATGTTTCATTATTCCTGAATTGAAGTAGAACATTCAACTTGGTACCTATGTTCACTTTAACACATAGATCAACCTGTCAATTAAAACAAGTGGAAGTGTAGAAAATTACTGGTGACTTTTTTGCTGCAGTGCAAAGGGTGACTGTGCTGGCCACCTACAGTATGTGTGTGTGCGCAATAGCAGCATTAAAGTAATGGCCTCTTACGTTTGAAATGCTTTTCATTCTCAGTGTGAGTGTTCAAAGGAGATTCAAGGTGTCATAATCATTGCAGTGCCAAATCTGCTGATTGATGCTCAGAAACACAAGCTTTTAGTCAGTTTGATACATGTAGACGCACAATCAGAGGGTTGTCCTCACGTTGAAATTCATTGTTCAGTTGTGGTTTGATGCAGTAGCATAAATGCTGATGTTGCAGATGCTGAACAGAATGACCAGCTTCTGTCCCACTCCTTTTCTCTTTCTTCTCCTCTGATGCATTTTGTGGATATTTGTGATTCTTGCAGATCCAGTTCGTCTTCTTTCTAACCTTAAGTTGGTGCTTTGCATATTGTTTTTGCTGGCTGTGGCAGGATGAACCTGAACATACCTTTTTTTTTTTTACTCAGTACCTCTTGAACAAAAGACAGATGTGAATGTCTCTTCTAGTTCATTTATCTATTTTCATTTGAATGTAGAAAAATGTTTGCTTTTTCGTGGAAAACACTTTGACATGTCACAGTAGGAAGAGCACAGGTGTAAATGATCAAATTAACAATGGGCGAATATATTTAGCTGCTTCAGTTTCAGGGTCTTGGTGTTGTGCATGCGGGCTCATTGTCATGACACTGGAATATATAATGGAGCCATCATTAACGTTAGTAACACCTGTATAAGTGAAGCAGGTTATTACACACGTTGCTTTAAACTTTGTATTAATATTATAGCATCTCCTAATGTATTATTATGAAAATTATCTATAGCTTGAGTCTTGTAAAGAAGGTCTATTGTAAGAGACTGCATGAGGGAAAGCAATACTTGTTTAAGACATTAATGTAGGGCTTGACAATGTCAATATCATATGGGACTGGATATGGTTTTGATTTTGAATATCATAATATTGGAAGTGTTGTCTTTTCCTGGTTTCAAAGGCTGCATCACAGTAAAGTGATGTAATCATCTGAACTCACCAGACTATCCCAGCTGTTCTATTTATACTCACTTAGTGATTATATCCACATTACTAATGACGATTCATCAAAAATCTCATTGTGCTGATATTTTGTGAAAGCACCAATAGTCAACCCTACAATATTGTCGCCATATCAAGATATTAGATCAAAGATATTGTGATATTTGATTTTCTCCATCCGCCTTACTGTCTTTTAGGCATTGCTGGTTGTACTGGATAGTTGTTCGGCCTGTTATGGTCATTTGCATTGAATCTGTCTAAAGCTGAGCAGACACTCTTCATGTTGCACACATTTTAATCTGTCAGAAGTTGCAACTTCTCTGCTCACACTGTTCTGATCAATTGACAGGCCATGATGTGGCTGCGATCCCTAAACATAATCACAAAACGCCTGGTGAGTCTTGTCCAGTGACATTTTCAATAAAGTTTATGGTTGAGTACTCTGTGTTTACTAAAAAGAGAGAAAGGCAGCATTACTTTGTGCAGTTTTACTATGAGCGTGAAGTAAGAAGAAAAATATTGAGCTGCAGATGCAGAGTCTGTGAGCAGTCTCAAGACAGTTTATCCACACCACGTAGAATTCTACTCCGATAACATTAAAACAAGCTCCCTGCAGTTTGTAACAGATCTTCTGACAAATCCGACAGCCGACTAAGATTTCAGACAGGCCAGAAATCCATCAGATCAGAGAAGTTAATCAGGTGTCCCCTCAAACGACACCTGATCCGGCAGAAATTCGGCCCCGATTCTAAAATTAGTTTGAGGGGCTAAATTCGAGGCTAAATTGGGCTTAATCCGCGCGGTGTCTGCCCGGCTTAATATGCAGCAGCCGGTAGAATGACAGAGAGAACACACACTGACTGACTCTAAAAGGCTCTGAGTAATCAGACTGTGGATGCTCGTTCACTCGACATACTTGTGATCCTGCTGCATGAGAAATTGTAATCATGTTAAACAAATGAAAAGTGGCTTAGCATTAGTTACATGCTTACGGTTTAAGTGTCTTTGCAGATGAAAGCGTAACAATGAAAGATCAAATGAAAACATTAGTAATTGCTTGCTACCACAACTTGACTAATATTGCTGCTCATTTAAATTGGTAAAGCTTATTATGTAATACAGTTACATCTTCCACTGAGGATTAAGGCCACTAGCAGTGCAAAAAAAGTCCAATAACAACATGTTGAAAGGAACATAATGTAGGCCGCTGACATTGCTGCAAATGAAACCTAAAAGGGGGATTTAAGATCCTAATGTGTGAGCTTCTGTTGTTTACATCAAGCTGCAACAATTAATGGATTAATTGATTAGTTGTTTACTATTAAATTGATCGTCAACTAATTTGATAATTGATTAATTGGTTTAAGTAATTTTTTAAGAAGGAAAAAAGCTTCTTAAATGTGAACTTTTCCTGGTTTCTTTTAGGTGGGGTGGAAAAAATCGATACAGCATTGTATTGCGATATTTTTGTGTGGCAGTATCGTATCGTCACACAATACTAGTATCGATTTTTTATTATATGAATTATTAATATGACAAAAACAAATTAAACGTTAGGTAGAATACTAGAATCATATAATCAAATGCTTTTTCAATCCACTAGATACATTTTGCTGCATAAAAATGACTGACATTAGATGAACAGACTGAAACCCTATTAGATCAAACAAATATTGACAAAGTTTTTCTTTGAGGACATAATTTGCAGTTGAAAAAAGGTATTAAATTGCTATGTATCACAATATATGTCGTTGCAATACTCATCACATCACAATAATATTGTATCTTGACTTCAGTATCGTGATAACATCGTATCGTGAGGCCCACCCCTAGTTTCTTTACTCCTCTATGACCATGAACTGAATATCTTTGCATTGTGGACAAAACAAGACATTCGAGGACTTTGCAAAAGTCTTATTGACATTTTATGGACCAAACTTATTGAATAATTGAGAAAGTAATCAACTGATTAATAGAAAATGAAAACAGTACTACTACTACTACTGTTGCTGCTGCTACTGTTGCTACTGTTTGGGCTATGAATGTCAAATACAGACATCATTGGAGCAACTTTTAAATGCATGTAAACATTATATATCAGCATCTATTATCCACTACTACAGCCTTGTAGTTATTAGGGCTGCAACTAACAATTATTTTCATTGTCGACTAACCTGTTGATTATTTCTTTGATAAGTCGACTAATCATTTTATCGAAAAATGTGTTAAAATGTTGAAAAATGTCAGTCTCTTTCTCCCAAACCCTAAAATGATATCATCTAATGTCTTGTTTCGTACTCACACCAAAGGGTTTTAGTTCACAGTTATAGGAGAATGTGTAAAGCTGCCAATATTTAAACGTAAGAAGCTGCAATAAGAGTATTTTGGGGTACTTTTATAGTACTTTTCAATGAAAAATGACTCAAACCGATTAGTCGACTACTAAAATAGTCACTGATTATTTAAATGGTCAATTAGTCATCGATTAGTCGACTAATCATTGCAGCACCAGTAGTAATAATACTACTACTGCTACTGTTTGGCCTATTGATGTTTAATACAGACATGAGAGAAGCCAAACAGACGTAGAGGGCAGTACCTGCACTACAAGTAGTATGTAATACCAGTAGTATTTAGAACATGTATATAGCATATTATACAGCACATGTACCTGTAGTATGTATTACCTGCAGTATGTTGTACCTGAAGTATACAGTACCTGTAGTACCTGCTGTATGTAGTACCTCAGTACTTGGTGGCAGTAGCAGGCATTCGTCAACATTTCAAATTCTCTAGTTTGCAATAATGTTTTTCCTCAATTGAATGATTGTCAGTGTCAGACACTCCAGAAACCTTCCCATATTTGACCTCTGCTGCTGCAGCACCAGTGTTAGGAGGACGTAGAGGAATTCACATCAGCTGACAGACAGACAATACCTTCCAGATAAGATCCTCTCTGTGACTAAAACACTGGACACAGCTCAGGCCAGGCAGTGGAGACAGAACAAATCCTGATTACACTTTGGCCAGATAAAACTGAAGTCCAATCAAACCTGCCATAGCTTTGGAAGCTGCAGACTTCTGCTACTGTCTTGTGTTTCGTTGCATTCTTCAGTGTTGGCATGCAGATTTTCTGGTTGATATCTGCAGGGCACAAGATGAACTGAATGTTTGTTTGTGTTTGATTTTTTTCTCTTTGGGAAACATCACTAAAGGCAATTTTCTTGGAGATCAATGTTTGCTTGAAATCTCCTCAAAAATATAAGTGCAGTTTTAATTAGAGAGTGAAACAGTTTTGGGCGTATTTTCACATCATTATTTCAGCAATCAAGCATTTGGCTGGAATTACAGAAAGACACGCTTCATTTTTAAAAAGCCTTTTAGCAGCACCCGTTGGGTTTTTTCTGAAACTAAATTTTACATCAGTTGTGTCTGATCTCTTCAGAGACAGGCAACAAAAGACATTAAATAGTCCTTCAGATCAGCTTTTAGAAATCAGATGACTTGAAAGGGAATGACCTACGCGTTCATTAATGTTTTGGGAGATTTTTGAAATGTGAACAGCTCAGTTTTGTCCTCGTTCAAGTAAGTCGTGCACTTCAAAGGCAAGGCTTCATGGTCGTTGTAATTTTAATGAAAGTTGTTTCCTTTGAGTGATCTTTTTGAGGCTTCTATCAATCTGCACACTGGGATGGAGTTGAGACAAACATGGAATAATAATATGGATGAACAACTGTGTCACTGCTAATAAAGCTGAGGAACAATGTTGGGTTTGGAGTCTGAGCTTTTTAGAGAAATGGAAAGGATACATTTCTTTTGTATAGGATTTCCTTGGCCTTTGCATGTATTTGCCAGTTGACGTGAGAGGGAGACAGGCAGGATGAAGGGAGGGAGAAGGGAATGGCATGTGGACGTTTGATTACACATGGAGGGCAACTGAGGACACCCTGGCCAGCAGGCTATCTTTTAAAAATGCTTATAAAACATGTCTCACAAAACAAAAGTTTTTATTAAACAGTTAAAATAAAGGATGTCAGCCCTGGGTAATTTTAAGGAACCAAAAAAGAAAAATGACATGAATAGGCTTTTCTTTCAGTCTGGCACTTCATCGCCTCAGTGAGCTTTAGGGCTGCTTTTGAAAGTGCTATTTATTTAGAGGTGGTGAAATTCAAATGTTTTGTGATGTAAATGTCCTCCGAAATCAGAATAGGCCAGGTAGGGTTTCACTTACAAGGAATTTGCTTTGGTTTTTGGTGCATACATCAAGCTCCCACCAGACCTGAGTGGTAGCCTATGCCAGTGGTCCTCAAATGGTGTGCTGGGATGCAGATTAGAGATGCACCAATCCAGCTTTTTCAGTTTTGATAGCAATCCCGATGCTGTGGCTTTGAGTATCAGCTGATACCGATCTGATACCATGGTTGACCTAAAAAGCTATATACCTTACCTAAACAACCTTAACAAAAAAGACTAGAGGCATCAGGCATTGATGACTACACAGTTCTTTCCTAAGAGAAAATGAAACAAGATGAAACAGATTAATGCATTGATGAACTATTTATTTTTAACAAAAATAAACAATTGTGCAACAGCAGTTGAAATAGTATGAAGCACCTCCACACAGCAGATTCTCTTCTTCGCTCCATGACGTGTGATGTAGCTTGCATCGCAATAGATTTAAAGGGAAAGGATCGCCTCAGGTATAGGTTGCATTTTCCGATACCCAATCCATCTAATTTGATGATATCGGGGCCGATATTCGATCCAGACATCGGATCGATGCATCCCCAATACAGATCAAGGTATGACATGGGTTTTTTTGACAACCACCCATTATTATTGCAATATTCAACTGGGCCTATATGTCATTCACACCCATTTCCTAATAAAGAGGCAAACTCTACCTAACAAAAAGTAAATTAATTAAAAAACCTCGACACGTCACATCATATTACATTATTTCCTGTTTAAATTGATGTGTTATTGGTGCTTTGATGTCATTTTAAAATGTTTAAAATTAATTCTTGAATCATTTTGTTAAGCAAAATTTCATGAGTAATAGTTGGTTGTCAATTGTTATTTGGTATTAGTAAATAAAAACAAACATTTATGTGATAACACAAAGTTTGAAAATCACTGGCCTATGCAGTACAGTTAACTGAAGAGTAGCAAAATTAATCTATATACCAACATGCGTAATGGCAACCGGTTAAAAATGCATTTAACAGTTAACCCATAATTTCCCAAGCTGTAATTCTTTTTATTGCGAGTTAATTAAATGGAAATTTGTTCAGGCTCTCTACATAACAGGAAACATGGTATTTGTACTTCTATTGCACTAAATTGTTTTTTTATGTTTCCATGTGTGTTGTTATGCAAAAATTCATCACTGAACCAGTTTTCAAGTGACTGTCCAGTGACTTTATATGCTAAAGGAAAGTTGACTGCACCATTGTAATCATTTATTTGTGGTTACAAAACATAAATGTTTCCAAAATGGCACCAGGAACCGTGGGTATTGTTGCATTACATTCCCGCTCAAGGAACCATCTCATCTGTCTTTCATCAAATGACAGATTGAATTCATGTTTGCTTTCTTCCCTTGTCATTTCCT
The DNA here is from genome assembly GCF_006386435.1 of Epinephelus moara. Classification (NCBI taxonomy): domain Eukaryota; kingdom Metazoa; phylum Chordata; class Actinopteri; order Perciformes; family Serranidae; genus Epinephelus; species Epinephelus moara. Next base: position 18,464,583 of record NC_065523.1, on the reverse strand, counting down.
TTCATTTCTCATCATCAGAAATGTTTCTGCATACAATCACAACTTCAAACTCATTTTCTGTTGACTGCACGTTTTTTTTTTTTTTATTCGTCCCAGCTCTTCACTAACTTGGCGCTGTAATTATTCGCTGTTGTTGAATGTAGATGCTAATGAAAATCAGTCGGTCACAAAGGTTTCATTTTGAACTCTGGGTGCTTCTGCATTCCAAACAGGGAGAAAGCTTCAGGGAATTCCAATTTGAATAAAAAGAGATGATGCCTAACATCTTTAATTCATGTGTACGAAGTCCTGCAAGAAGCGTCTTCAGCAGAGCCAGTGACTGAGGAAATGGAGAAGGTTGTCACGTGAAGCTTTCTCATGTATCTGTAGACGCTGCTGAAGGTTGTGCATCAGAATAAGACCTGCTGTTCAATATTTGTGTGTTCACAAAGGCTGCTGAAATGCTATCAATTACAGGGTTGCTAGGCAGTTTATGATCTGTGGCTGTAGGTTTGCTTGGATTACAACAAACAGAAGCAAGAGGAGATGCAGGAAGTAGCAGAGCCTGAAAGCCTGACAAATTGCAGGCAGCGGAATATCAGGCTCTGGGTAATAAGCTTGTGTGCACATTTAACATTGTTAGCCGGCCTGGCTCCTATAGCCCGACTGATACTGGAAGCCTGAGGGCTAACACACAGTCTTGATATGGATCCTTTATAGAACAGTGGTTGCTAATCGTCCACATAAAGTAATACAAGCAGTGACTGCACACAGACATACAAACATAGACGGACTCCATCAGTGTAGCCCAAAATTATGTTTTTAGCACCAATGCAATCAGATATCAATCCCACAAACAATGTATGTACAGATTTTTAAACAAACTGGTTGCCATCTGAAAAAAAAACATCATAGTGGTGGCATTTTTCATATTGTTTGGTCCCTCTTGTTAGTTTCAGTTTGAGTGTTTCTTTGAATACCTATTTTTTTCTTTGTTTAATATGTTTTTGGTAATGAGTCCCACTTGGTGGAAGCTCTATAAATATGAGTTGCTATGTATCCCTTAGCTTCCTTAGATCTAGCTTTAAATTGTAACCAAAGCCCCTTTCTCAGAACACAAAAACCCACAAGCACCCACCAACACCTGGCTTTTGTCTTCAGTAGGAAAGGTTACAATTCATTCCGCAGCAGGTATTTATTGGCTGTGATGGAAATTTGATACTTGATTGGACACACGTGCTAATTTTCTCCAGACTGTCAGTAACTTCTGTGACTGCACTTTGTCATCTCAGCCACAAGTCTTTCCCCAAGTACTGCTCGAACATCATTCCAAATTAGTTGGCACCGCCACCGAGTTTTAAGATTTACCTTGTTTTCTGGCGCATTTGTGACATTGAACGTGACATACAAAGGCATACTTGTCTGCTGGCGATGGAAAAGGAGACTGTTGCCTGTTTTTAGTGTTTTAAAAACCTACGTGTACATTAGGGGTGTAACGGTTCACAAAATTCGTAGACCAGTTTAAATCGATACAGTGGTGTCAAGGTTCGGTACATTTTTGATACAGCAAGAAAGTATGAATGCAGGATAAATGTCCCTGATTTTTAACATTTATAATATATAAAACTAACATGATAAAGTATGATCTTTCTTGACTTTGAACAATGATGGAGATGCACCTGAGTGACCCGTCTTCTGGGGTGTCTTTGGTGTATAAAAAAAAATCTTTTTTAAATTTTTAAATGTTTTACACTCCAGTTGAAAACAGCTCATGGCTGAATATTGTAACGAGGCTCAGTTACATCAAGCATATTCATAGAGCCTGCATTTTTCCACTACAGAGTAGAGTCTGGTATCCATGGCTATAAAACAAACCACACTGTATGTTCTTCGGATAATAACAAAGAGCTGTGTACTGTCTTTGTTTATAAATGCATTTTTACGAGCATGTCTATCAGGTCATGATCTATTCCAGTAAATCCCTCTCAGCATTTCCTGTATGTCTTTATCTTTCCAGACGTGCACCATGTCGGGAGCCCATCAACCCGTACTATGTCAACACTGGTTATGCTCTGGCTCCTGCCACCAGCGCCAACGATAGTGAGCAGCAGAGTATGTCCAGCGACGCAGAAACAATTTCCCTCACTGACAGCAGTGTGTATGTATCTTCTTATGACACACACACACACACACACACACACACACACACACACACACACACACATACACACATTTCATGTTTAAAGGTGTTATGTCAGGTCATAACGGGTACGCCAGGCTGCATTTTTAGCTTGAACTCAAGATTTCTATCATCAAAATGAACGACACAACCAGTAATTATTTAACAACCAGTTATTATTTAAAAAGAAGGGCATGTCATATAAATTAGCATTGCTCAGAGACAGAAATAAGAGTTAAATTGGTTTCAGAATTGCACTTGTCTGTTTTTTACTCGTGCTTGAACTTAACGGGAGCAGCAGCTAAAGTCCCATCTGCTCGTTAGCCAGTCCAGTAAAAGCTGTTAGAATTGATCTCTAATGCTAATTAGGAATCCTAAAACCTCACTCTTAGCAGACATAAAATCGTGTTTGATAGAAGGTGCAGAAATTAGAATACTACCCTACTGACCTGTTTTGCAAATGTGACACACAAATGGGTTTAAGTGCTTCCAAGGCGATTTCTTTATAGTCGCAGTTCTAAATTTGGGGGGAACAAAGCAGAATTTGTCTCCTTTCACGAGTAACTTTGTTTGGGCACAAACATGAGACCAAAGGCAATGTTTTGTACCATCTGGGATCACTTGCGAACAGGACTTGTATTTCAGTCGAGTGTGCAGACCAGGCATGTGCTGGCGAGGGAGGATTTTCGAAATAGTGTTTTCTAGGTGCAGAGATTGCACTGGGGACTTATGCCAAAGAAACTTCAAAGCTTGCACAACTGGACAAAAATGTGTTTGAAGCTGAATGGATTAGAGGCAGTTATCAGCTAATTGGTCCAGAGCTTCCAGCACGGGAGAGTGTGAAACCCAGCATGACCAATACCACATGGAATTACAGACTGATGGATGTGTTAACATGTAACTGTAATCTGCCAGACCACTTGTGGTGCAGGACGGACACAATAAGCCTGTGAGAATGCCCGTCCTGCTGCACTGATTAATCAAGACTTACAAGGTGTTCGTTTTAGGCGAAAAAAATGCGGTGGAAAGCTTTCAACTTCAAAGCTGCCTGTGTTGTTTATTCATGAGGATGTTTTATGAAAATGTCTTTGTTGTTAATTCCAGAGATGGGGTTCCACCCTACAGATACCGCAAACAGCATCGCCGGGAGATGCACGAAAGTGCCAAAGCGAATGGGCGAGTGCCACTACCTCATATTCCAGTGAGTTATTCATGGGTTTCTCTCGCTTCCCTCTCACTTTCTGCCTCACACCTCTCTTTAACTGTCTGTCTCTGCCTTATTTTTCCTCCGCTGCACCATCGGAGATGTGCATATTTAAGCTCGGCTGTGTCGCAGGGCCTGTGATGGAGTGTAAGAATAGCTGATGGTGAAAGAGAAGGCTGTCTAAATGTAGCTTGATGCTTTCCTAAGCTGTGAGCACTGAAGCCTAGCAGACATGAATCCTCCCCTGTGACAGCCTGATGCCTCCCTCTGCAGCTTACGCTGTCTCTCGGTAGGAAAACCCCGGCCCTAATTAGGCCTCGGAGTAAAGAGTCAAATTAAAACTTCACACGTAGCATCCTATTAGGATGCATGAATTGACTGTATAGTAGAGCACAAATCCCCAAAGTGTAACTCTCACGTTTCCCTGCCCCAACAAATTAATCATGACTTCACTTCATCGGCAATGAGAAAATTAACAGGGCTTGTAGGTCGTCTTTTAAATGTCACTTTGTTTTCCAACCTTTTTCTTTCTGAATTTTTTTTTTTATACGCTGGTTCCAAATCAGAGTGAACAGCTTTGAATTGTCATGATTGAAGTGCAGCAGCTCCTGCTATTAGGCAAGGAAATAAACATCACTTATGTCCTCATTAAGGCGATTATGTGTGTTATTTAAAATCACAGTGCTCTTGTTATCCTCTATATGTTCTTGTTGCTGAGACACGCTTATCAAATGGATATAGCTTTTATTAAAGCTTGCAACGGATGCATTTTTTATGGGAAGTGTAGCTCCATCCTATTTCAGAAGCACACAGGAGGGATGGAAATGTCACTGAGCCCTGATAGAATTTATAACAATAATTAATAATACATCCTCCATCGTGTGGGGAAATTTAAAAACATCACTATCAGATTCAGTAGTATTCAGTCTATTTTGTTCCACTTCATTCAAATTTAAATGTGTAATCCCTTTGGATGTTTAACACTTGACACTGTCTATTTGATTGTTTCCTGCTGATGTTTTAGTCCGTTCATACGGTCACTGGCAGGATGTAGTAAAAGGTCAGGATAGTAAAACTGCCCATATGGTGCTGACAGTATTACAGCAGAGACAAAAACTCACAGAGAGTGCTTTACAGTTTGACATTTCTTCCCCCCAGCGCACAAACCGGATTCCAAAGGATATCCATGTGGAGCCGGAAAGGTTTGCTGCAGAGCTGATCAGCAGACTGGAGGGAGTGCTGAGGGAGAGGGAGGCTCAGGAGAAGCTAGAGGAACGGCTGAAGAGAGTACGATTGGTAGGTTCGCTTTATTGCCCTCTGTTTAAAGAAGAAGCAGACCCACTGTTTTGTTAAAGCCCCCTTGCACTCAAAAATGTGTTTTTCTTGTGTTTATGCCCCCTAAAATGTCTGACCCTGACTATTCTGACTTGTATCTGTGAAAGGTTTGTCACTACAGAGGTGTTTTCACATTCCTCTACTGAAAGGGATGATGAGATTGAGCCGTAAACCAGGCAAGCTAGATTAGGTACATCACTAATTCCAAAGCCAATTGCTGTCTAATACAGGAAATGCATAACAATGCCAGCAAAGAAACCTGAACCCTCAGACTCAGAGCAGACTTGTCAGTACAGAAAGTAGAGTTTGCATAACATAGTGACAGTTTTGACAGCAAACATAGCAAAGTGTTCAGTTTTTGGATATAAACCGGAACCTGGAGCTTCTTTTCACCATCTAATGAAAACCCCTATTCAAACAGATGTTATTGGATGACTTACAACCATTATTGCTGTGTTAGCCACTGCTAGTTTACCTACAAGCTAACAAGCTTAAAAAATAAATAAAAGATGTTTACTATACTTACCATTCTGATGCGTCAGCTAGTCGCTGACTTTGGTGTGCAACAGGCTCCCAGTCTGAGTCAGGGTCTGACTGAGGCTCAAACATGTATGGCTGAATCTGTTTGATATTTTGTCTAACACTAATGCAAGCCATCTTAATGCACACTGCTCTTTCACTGGTCAAGCAAGCACTGGAGAAAGCAGAAAGCAGGAACCGAAACCTAGCAGCAGTAGTGTGTGAGGCTGAGGCTACATCTAGAGTTTCTTAATGAAGGAGAAAGAGGAGATCTGCTTCTGGACCAGGCCCCAAGAAAATCTGCTCAGCCTTGCTTCCAGTTTTTCCAGTGGTCACTTGCAGTATTGCAATCCCCTGCGGCCCAAAAAGCCGGTTTCCTATTGGCCACCATTACAAAAGAGATGTCTGTAAAACTGTTGACAGGACACCTTAAACTGCAAACAAGGTCAATTATTAATCTTATTAATCTTTTCATTATAAATTTTTGAGCAATTGTGGTTTTATATTTATAAAACTTTCTCAAGCTGAGAAAAGTGATTTAAAAATCCATAATGTCATCACAATGTAGTCTATGTAGTAGTCTATGAGCTAACACTACTGCGCGCTATGTATTTGTTTTTTGTTTTTTTATGTGAGAAAACAGTGTCAAACAAAAAATATAAATTATAGCAGCATATCTGTACATACTTTAAAATGTGTCTGGTGGGGGATTTTAAATTGGTTTAACATGTGTGAATGAGCAGCATCTTTCAGGAGCTGTTGCAAAGCTTCACACAGGAGAATACCGTCTGTAAACCTCTAATATACTACAACTGAGGCAGTGCAGGGAAACAAAAGAAACCCGTATGTACAGGATTGACTCCTGAGAGGGATTCAAAGCTGCTTTCACTCAGTTCAGTTACACCATCAAGTCGTATGAGGTCATCTTGGCTTCTGGTGACACTGACAAAATAACGTTATTAGCTAGATGGAAAAGTCTGACAATTATCTTCTCGATTATATCTTGAATAAAATGTCAGAACAACGTAAAAAATGGCTATTCTTATTCCCCAGACCCCATGCTATCTTCAAATTCCTAATTTTATATTAGCAACAGTACAAAAACCTTAAGATAAAGTCGAAAAGTGGCTGAAACGGTTCATCAGTTATCAGAATAGCTGCAGATACATTTTCTGTCAACCAGCTATTCATTTAGTTAAGTAATAAACCTAGCTCTGGAGCAGTTTGTATTATATAGTCAACATTTATATTTAATATTATATTTTAATCATGCTATAGTTTTTGTGTTCTCGGACTCCTGGAACATCTCCTGGTTATTTTAAATCCCTTTTTTCACCTGAAAAATTTTGATTTCCTTTAATAAAAGAATAAATTATAGCCATAGACAGTGTATTATAAAGTAGACCAGTAGTATCACTATCAGTAATGTGTGAGAGATACCACCCAAAGCCCATTTCTGAGCCAAAAAGCGAGATGTGTGTCTGGCCGTTGGGCTTAAAGTTTCCCGTAACAAAGGAGACTTAAATCCGTCTGGCCTTAATGAAATTAATGAGGCCAGCCTTTTGAATGGGGAATAAAAACACATTATGAATCACTTGGAGATTTCCATCCTTGGCCTGTCAGCGATCTGGCTTTGTCGATGAATCAGATGGAGCACCTGCACACTCGGCCACTTGTAAGCCTGGAACAGCGTGCCGCCTGTTTGATGTCACTTGAACGGTGATGAAATGGTTGCCGCTACCACAAATGAAATGCCCCTCAGTAGACAGACCCAAGTACTTAGTCTCAAGGCAGACAATTTGTGTGGTTTGGCCCTGAAAGGAGAGGAGCTGCCATCACACAGCTCGAGGTTTGCTTTATTAAACCTGGAGGCAAGCATGAAATGACTGCCTTCATCAAGTGAGTATCTAGAAAAGGAAATGTGAGCTTGGCTTTTAGCTTTTTAACCATAATATCACAGGTATTATAAATGATACGTTTTTTATAATGCAGGGAGGATTTGTGGTTAAAAAATTGATGTTATCATTTTATTGCTGCGAGGAGAAGGTTCACATGATTTCGTGAGGAAGTGAGTAACGTATTGCCACAGCTCTGTCACACAGCCTGCTCAGAGTGAAATAATGGCTTCGCTTAATGTAATTTTTTGGAACAATGGACCATGTGGCTCAGCTTTGCGCAGGATAATTCACATGCTCGAGCAGCAGCATGCTGTTCATGGAAGTAAATCAATGGCACAAACACTCATGTGAGCAGGATGGTCACTGCTTGTCTGAATTGGATTTTTATTTGGTGTTGACAAGATAGCAGAGCGTGCCACCGTGTACACTATTAGTCCTCGCAAGGAGAGGCACCATGTTATATAAATGAGCCACTGTAGACTGTTATCAGTAAATCCCCATCCGCCACCGAAGCTAACTTGTAGAATCTGCTGTTGTTTGCCAAGGATTTTCATTTTCAAATGGAAAAGAGGGAGCCGGTGGAAGAAATGTGCTCAAATGAAGATGTCCATGAATAACTTCCTGTGGGCTCAGCTAACACAGATATCTGGATCTGGTGCAGAGATGCGAAGATGCATCAATTATTTAAAAACATGCCAAAAAATATTTGGCTGTTTGCGGCATCTTTTGCTATGTTGCTATATTGAAGAAAGCAGTGGGCACAGGCAAGTTATGTTTATGTAGGAGCTTGATTTTTAAAAAAAACTAAAAAAAACACTACAGGGTTTCTTTGGTACAGTGATAGCAAATGGATGGTGAGCACAGGGCCAGTTGGTCTGGCACATTCACAAGTAAAGGTTTATTTAATGATTAACATAACTGACATAAAACGTTTGGGCATGAGCTGGCTAAAAAATTGAAAGTGAAACCCCTACCTACTGCTGTCACTACTAGGAGTGTGACAGTTATCCAAATCCACGATTTGATTTGATTTTAGATCTTAAAGGAACAGTGTGTAAGATTTTAGGGGATTTAGTGGCATCTAGTGGTGAGAATTGGAGATTACAACCAGCTGAAACTTCTCCCGGTTAAAATTCCTTCAGTGTTCGTCATTGAATTATCCACAGAGGTCTGTTCCTCTCCAAAACAAAGAGACCTGGTGGTTTAAAGCGGTAAAAATGCTGAATAAAGCAGTTTCACGTTACAAATTAGCGTTTCTCCAACACTTTTTGGCATGTTGGAGATGGGCCGGTAGCCCAGCTCCTGCTAATGTGTGCGCACCTTTTTTCTCTGATCACTTAAGATCCAGATGTTTTGGAGGTTTTTAATTGAAGCCGAATTATTAACAAAGGTCTCTTACTCTTCAAAACAAACAGACCTGGTGATTAAATGATACTAACTACAGTGGTCGGTGCGAAAATGCGAATGGCAAATCTAGAGCCATTATGTGGCTCATTCTAAGGTAACATAAACTTGGTTGGTAAAGATCATAAGATAATAGGTTTTATTCCCTGACAACTACCATTTACATTTTCAAATTCTTCATTAGAAAGAAAGGCTACATGGTATCAAGTGTGATACAACTGCCTAGTGATACACAATATTGGATTTTTTGCCGATATCCGATATGCCGATATATAACAACTCATTTGGCCGATAACCAATACCGATATTGATATATCCACTTTTATCCCCACCTGATTTTAGTGATCATCAGTTCATTACTGTAGGGGAATTAACATCATATTATACATACTAAGTCTTATCATGATAGCCCACCAGCAGATGGAGACATGAAATACAATACCTTCCAATGTATGTAAAATTCATTAATTGTGCAAATTAAGAAAAAGCAAGTTGGACAATTCTGATAGTTCATTTTAACGCCAGAATTGGACGATAACGATGACGTGCCGATGTTATAGTGCATCCCTACAACTGCCATATTTTTTGCGGGACTGTACCACACTAAGGCCATATGTAATGTAATTACATTAACATATTTCACCAGACAATTGGGGCTAAACTGTTCAACACAAAACGAAGAGCAACTAGATGCCACATCGGTATTTTACATCAGCAGCTCAAGTTTCCTCAAAAAGCCACCAGGTCTTTGCTTTACTTTCTCTGTCAGCGGTGCGTTTGTTGTTTACATAGCCCACAGGAAAGGCAAAATGTTGCCACACCACTGACTGCAGTGACGCAGGAGGATTTTCTAGTTGTGTTGTTTTCACATCATCCATGACTCTGATAGTGGCCATGGGTCTTGGAAAGTACAATTTCAGGTTACCGTTAACTGTGTCGTCTTTGAAGTGCTGTTTTTTTTTCTTCGGATGCACGTTAATAGGCGGGGATTGGGGGAAAAAATACTGGGGGAATCGCTGCACTTTGTTATTGTATCAGTAATGGAAATCAAAAGCTCATATTGGTCGATTTTGATCTGTTTCCGATTTAGAATCGAAATCACGACACCCCTACTTACCACTATATCTCTTTGTTCCCTCCGATCTCTTCTCTCTCTGCTAAAAACATTTCTGATGGTTTGAGTCTTGATGGAAAACCCTGCTAAATATAATTTTTACTTCCAGAATTTGTTATTCATGCCCTTTGTTATGTGACCTTTTTTTAAATATTCAAAACAAAATATTTAGTGAAACAACAAACTGTGGCAAATGTGCAGCTCCAGTGGGAAAGTATTTGATTTAGGAATAAATTTATTTAAAATCTTTGTGGTGTGAGGTCCTTGTGAAACGAGGATCGATTATTACCAGTTTCAGATGACTGAATTTCTCCATCCACTCTGTGTTTCGTTTCATTGCTGCACATCCTCCACTCCCCACAATGCCTGCTTATCAAAAGCTATTGTGAAAGCCTGCAGCACCCCACCCCATGATTCCCCCTGGAGCAGATTCAGTCAGAGCGTGATTTTTGTCCCAGTCACTCAGAGCTCAAGCTGTATCGGTTGCACTTGTCCTCACATGGAATAACGCTAATGTGCTGCATGCACATGTAGCACCCCCAAATCTGACTGATACTGTTGTGTTTTTTGGTTTGTGTCCAAACCTCTGCAGTAAGAATGAGAAGACACATATTGGCATGTGGTGAAAATCTGCCATCTGCAGGTTGAAATAAATATAACACATGTACCCTTGTTGGCTTATCATCAAAGTGTTGGATGTATAATCATATCAGATCTTTAAAACCTGGATTTATTTTTTCCAGATTGTTATTCCAGATTAATGAATGTTGTTTTGTGTTGTGTCTGTGTATTCTTGTTTTAAAGGAAGAGGAAGGTGATGAAGTGGTGTCCACAGCCACAGCATTATCCAGTCACAGGTTCCCCCCTGGTGCTTACTCTCAGAATTACAGCTCCCGCTATGCTGACAACACCTACAGTGGTCCTTTCCTGAGAGATGCTCACGAGGAGAACCCTGAGAGCATCCTTGATGACCACGTCCAACGGGTCATGAAGACTCCCGGCTGCCAGTCCCCAGGCACGGGCCGTCACTCTCCCAAGTCACGCTCACCAGACGGCTTCCCAGGGGGCAAATGGACAGGACTCGGAGTGGCACAGGGTAAACATCCATCCAGGCACGGTGTCAAGGGAGACGCCAGCCACCTGTACCACCACAAACACGTGCACCACATCCACCACGCGGGCGTCGGGAAGCCCAAAGAGCAGGTGGAGGCTGAGGCGGCCATGCGTGTGCACGGCAGCATTCCCTGGAGCATGGAGACGAGTCATTATGGATCAAAGTGTCGCAGCTATGCAGATGGCATGGGATCCAACCCCGTGGAGCACACAGGGTATAGGTACGCACCAAACTCAAGCAGTAGTTGCCTCTTATTTAAGTACCCAAATTGCTTCTTACTTTTTGTACTTAACAGTTTTTTTCTTCCATTATTCAGCAGCAAAGGTGGCACACAGTGTAAAAGAGCATTCAAGAAAGGCGAGGAAGTTCGGCCGTATGACATGCCAGCACCTGCAGAGGAGATGGAGAAAAACCAGAAGATCCTTTTGTGGCTGATGGAAGGACAGAAAGAAATGGTTCAACACAAACGGAGCCCATATGGGTCAGTGATGACACTTAACTCACTTTTTAAGGGGAGACACTAAAGGTGTAAACAGTTTTTGAATGCACTGGTCAATTTTGAGATTTTGATTTTTTTTGCTTCCACAATATGTCTTCTCTCAGACTAGTGGAAAGAAAACTACACAAACTAAACAGAAACTACAGAAAACTATGAATTTCTGTATTTGTTTTAGTTCATGTTTCTGTTTTGGGTACTCATGCAATGAATACATATTTAATTGGGTAATGCCTCGTGCATATTTACATATAAAGTTTCAGAAAACTTGTAATACAAAATATAATTGTCTTAATGTAAGTTTTAACATTAAGACAATCATATCATATAGTACCAACTACCAACTAGTTTTTTTTACCCTATTCATCTGCATTGTCTTATTTTTTTGTCTAAAAATGCTACATATCCTTAAAGGCCATTTTCTCAAAATGAGTTTTTTCTCGTACTCTGAGCCATAAATGTCCACTTTATCAGCACTAACATACACCAAACATTCTAGTTTTATTCTTATCTGTTTTCTAAGGGTTTTTACCGAGGGGTTTGTATTTATATTATTCATAGCCTGATTTATACGGCGTTACATTCCTAAAAACACGACAACTTTATTTATGGCTGTGGAGTTTATTTTTTGATTTATGGAGTGATAAAAACAGATACCACAACCACAAAAGCTCATTGTCTTCAGGTCCTTATAAAGTGTTAAAATGTCTTAAATTCAGTTTTATAAACCAACATCAAACGTGTGGCGACGAAAGTTGCACTTGAACACACTGCATAGACAACAGCCAACTAGCACACATGTTCTACACCTGAGTTAGAGGAGATAACTCTCTTCAGGCAGCAGGCAGAGTTAGCCTGTATTTGTTGTTTGTAAAGGGAAATGGAAAAACCGACAGAATGGATTCAGGATGCTAGTTAGCCAGTTAGCATATTGACAGCACAACCAGATGTTCAAAAAAAAGACCAAAGAATATTTATCATGTCCTAATAAACAATGACAAACAGTTAGGAACCGGCTAAAAACATAATCTTTTCTCATATACTAAGTTTGATTCAAGACTTTAGCCATTTGTTTGCTTTTCTAACTTCAGTTTCTCTTCTCGTGCGCTGAGCTGAACTGCCAATCAGAATGATTTCACTCACTAAGTGTCTTAGACCAGCTCCGCCAGTGATTCAACTTGCTGGATAGGGTTAAAAACATCAAATTAGTGCCAACAGTGCATTACACGCTGCAAAAACTGTGACAAAGGTGACAAGATGCTCACCAATGGCCCACATTGACCAATGGCTGACTGTCAGCTTGGTGTGTCAGGGGCCTTAACAATCAAAATATCTGATATCTGGAGACACACTGTAAAAATCTTTGACTCTAATATGTCAACACAATGAAACAAGAACTTTGGCTCTGTTGGGCTTCGTCCACAATAGATATTTCAAAATAGATGTGCATAACTGGAACCTTTATACATAACATAATACAACAAAAATAATTGTCTTAATATAAGTAATCACCTGGGGAAGCTTCATGTTGAAATCTATTTGTTAGAAATTCACCTGCAGTGTTAAGAGTAAACACTGACAATTGTCAAAGCCACTTTCTGTTAATACTCTTGCTTTGTTTAGTTTGATTGTTGATATTTTAAAACATCATGTCTTTACATTTTAGGAGTACCACTGGGTCCAAGAGGACCACAGGCCACGAGCCCCAACTGCGAAACAACGTGCAGCCGTCTCACCCTTTTATCCAGGATCCCACCATGCCACCAAACCCAGCTCCCAGCCCCCTCATCCAACTGGAGGAGGTGCGCCGGCGGCTTGAGGAGGAGAAGATAAAGTCTGGAACTGTACAACCCAAGCAAAGGTTGGTGGATATGGACTATGACCAGTTATCTGTCCAGTGAAACAGTGCAGTTTTTTACAGAATCTATTAAACTCAACCACAGGGGAAGAAGTTGGATCTATCGTTTTGCTTTAGTCAAAATGAAACAGTTACTGTTTCTAACTGCCGGGGTTGTTCGGTCCCTCAGGTATGTGATGGAGGTGATCCAGAGGGGTCGCACCGCAGTCAGACCTGCACTGTTCCCTTCGCTCAGCGTGGTGCCCGCCGTCTCTGACAGCGAGCTCTCCCAGCCCGAGTATGTCCATCTTGTACTACCAGTAACTTTTCCAACCATCTCCTTATTCCCCATAATTCACAGCAACCCACCCTCTCATCACTGGTAGTTTAGTCACCCAGTACTGTGTGTTTTTGAGCTACTAAAAAACACATTTAGAAATCAGTAATGAGCACTTCCTTTTCCCATCTTCCCTCCTCTGTGTGCTGTGTCATTACGTAGCGTCCCACACTCTATCATTGAGTTTGTTTTATTGTAGTTTCTTGTCTTGTTTGTCCTTTTGGTTGCAAGTATTGGAAGCCAGTGAGAAAAGTCAGAAATAACTAGAATCAGACTTGATGGTAGAAAACATATTAGATCCCTTGCTGGTTTTTTCCCATGGAGTCCAGACAGAGGCACGCAGAGGAAGGAGAGTGCATGATTTCTGTGTTCTTGCAGAGGCAGACGTTTTGGGGAGAGGGTCAGCTTTTTCATGTTTTATCAGATACAGGTTTGTTTGATGTTTGAGTGCCCTCTCAGATGGGTTCTTAACTGACGGAGGGGGGGAGCTGTGTAAGAGGCGGATGAAAGGCGGATTATGTGGCACTGCCAGTGGATGAAGCCTCTGGTCAGACCTGTGAGGACTTGGATTCAGGACTTAGTGTGTGCCTGGATCACGACTGACTGGGTCTTTCAATACTAATAGTGTTCAACCTTGAAAATGTCTGAAAGATAAATTGGGGTACTTTGGAGTGCCTTCCTGTTTTCCCTGCTTTCCAAGACACATTTTGGATGTAGGCCTTCGTTTGACTGTACAGAGCAACCAGTCATCTCTTTTTCCTGTGTCTGAAAGTTAGCTCAAATATAGCTAAATCAGGATAACTTTATGAATGTAGTAACAATTAACAATTGGGAAAAATACACTCATATCTGAAACCTATAGCAACTTGATCACTATCAGACCAGCCTGTTATTTAACTTATGTTACAGAGAATTCAATTATTTTCCAGTGACAAAGATAGACAGTTATGTATGTGGTCAAGTTTTGTGATCACAAAGGTTAACATTATCTCATTGCGCATCACGGCACACCCAAAGGCTGCTGGGAACATCATAATTTCGTGGCCTCTCCCACTCAGAGGAAGTCATAAAAGCGAGAGGACACCCATTTACTTAAACTGCTGGCTGGCTGACTTATTATTACCCTTCATCAACAGACATCTCAAAGGTTCAGTTAACCCAAAATATACTTTATTTTCAGTACTGCAGATATTTCTGGGTTCTTTTTTATATATTTATTGATAAAAGACACTGTCAACACTTTTTATGTGGATCTATTGTCCCCCTAAAGTAGACAGTAACAAACGTTGTCTACTGCAATATTGGTGACATTTTTTTAAGTTTGTGTTGCAGCTCCACTTAAGTTCATTTGTGTCCTCTCCACCTGTACATCCTGTTGTTTCCACGTTCACCATGTTTATTTTTGTTTTCTAGCCAAATGAGTTATCCTTAAAAAGCCTCAGTGTTGTTTTCCCCAGAACTGATTATTGAAAGACACTTTTTGTTCTCATCAGCCCACATTGTATTTCTCTCCAGTCCCTTGCTGTAATTACACATAATGATTAGAAAGTTTGACCTTTAGGAATGTTTTCCAAAGTGCAGCACTGAACTGTCACTTGAGACTTCCGCTTGTTAATGTCAAGACTTTTTTTATCACTTTTAAAAACACAATTTACAAGCTAGATTCCTGTTACAGGTGAAATTTATTCAACATAACTCTGAGAAGTGCGGACTTTACTAATGGAAAAGTTTCAAATGTTCTAAATGGCTTTCTGTCCTCTCCATTTGCAGACACAAAGCCACTAAAAAGCAGCCATGTGAAAACATTACGGTGGCGTACTACTTCTGTGAGGAGCTGATACCGTACAGGACGTCTGTCAAAGGGAGAGTCGTCACACTGGGCCAGTTTAAAGAACTGCTGACAAAGAAAGGGAATTACAGGTGAGATTTATGGTGCGGTTTGTTGTCAGTGGACATTACAACATCACAACAAAATATCTGAGTTTATTCTTTAATAAACAAGAAGCAGGATTGGATTAAGAATGTATTGTTTTATAGGCTCTATAACACAGCTTGTCTTTAGATTCAAAATTATATGCTATTTGGAGTCTTTAAAACATTATTAGAGCTATAGTAGATAAGGGGATTTATGGGAGTGAATATTAGGTCTAAGTACATCGAAATTAATGAAATGATATTATCAGGTAGCTTAAAATCCTTAAAATCATACTCAAGTGTTGATGGGTCCATGGTTCAAGCTATGTCTGTTAACACTGACTAACTGTAGGGGTTTTATGATTAAATAGATTTTCATTCAAGTTATTTCAAATGAGGAGATAGCTGTAACACATTTGTGATTGCCTTTCAGTAGATGTAATGAATTATAGAATTTCTATCTGAAAAACAGTCCTGCATCAAATTTTAAGGGCATGGTGAATTATAGCATGATGAACCAATTGAAAATTCTATACTCATTTTACCAAATAAATCTCAAATCTTTACCTTGATCGTCTTTACCTTGGAGTATAAACCAGAGGTCATCACTGGTCCGAAATGACAAACCCTAATGGACCTGGGGAATTCATTCCGAGACCCAATTAGACCTGATAGTTTTCTAAAATATATATATATATACCCAGGCGGGTGCATGTCCAAAAGTAGAGGGAACAGAGACTGAGGTCGATGCTCTGGACTTTGCACAGCAGGTAATTGTTTCTAAAAATCCTATTCTTCTGCTAAAAATGATTGTCATGTTGAATAATGTTCTTAACCATATTGCTGTTTATAATGTCAAATGTGGTGGTATATTATGTTCACATCAGTACTGTTCTCTCCACAATTTCATTGTTCAGTTGACTTTTCGGAAACCTTGAACACTGAAGTGTAATTTCTTCAGATTTCAGAATCAGAATCAGAATCAGAAATACTTTATTGATCCCCGAGGGGAAATTATTTATGTTACAGGTGCTCCTTGCAAGAGAGGAAAGATACGTGAAAATATAAGAAATTTAAACAGTAGTATTAACAAATATATAGTTAAATAAACAGGAATTATTAACAAACATAAACGTAAATAAATATATATATATATATACATATATATATTGTAAACAACTGGCGTGTTAAACAACAGAGACGAATGAAACATGTGGCGACGCCCTACCTTTGAAGCAGTCGTAAAGTCTGAATATGTCTCCATTCCTCAATTATTTATATTCCGTTGCTCCGTAAGGGTCCACGGATCCAAAGGATTAAAGGGGTTTTTCTTTCATAGAATGAATCCAAGTTGGGAATATTGTGGGGCGCACTATCGATGTTTCTTCCACTCCGCCTTCAGCCCATCATGTTTTTTTTTTTTTTTTTAAATAATCTGATCCTAAGTTAGCCTAGTCATGCCTAATCATCATCAGATTCCACCAACCTGGAGTTACACCATATTACAAGTAAAAGTCCTGCAATCAAAACCTTACTTCTGTGACCCATCAGATTCCGTGACCCAGCCCCTAACCCTGAACCCTAGCTACTGAAACTCTCAAAACTCTGTCTGGTGTCGGATCACAGAATCTGACAAATTACAGATTTAGGGGATCAAGATCCGACCCGGACTTGATTGATCACAATAAACATGGACCCAAACCTCCATGGGTCCCAGGATGGGTCCTAGGGGATCCTCTGGTATACAGTTCCACTGCTGGGTACAATGTTAGTAAAGGTCACAGATTCCAACCTGGAGAAGTTAACTTTGTTCCTCTCCTTTTTTTAGGTATTATTTCAAGAAGGTAAGCGACGAGTTTGACTGTGGGGTGGTGTTTGAAGAGATACGAGAAGATGACGCTATCTTGCCCATCTTTGAGGAGAAGATTATCGGGAAAGTTGAGAAAATTGATTGAATGTCACGTTGAAGAGGAAGGAGTCAGAAAGGCAGCGCGTGATGGAGTGAGGAGCAATCGGATGGTGAAGAGGAAGTGTTCTAGGACTGAGACTGGAGAAGAAAGTGATACAGTACAAGTGGATCTAGAGCTGAGGGGTAAAGCAGTGGTCATGGCGGACGACTTGTGACGTTTGAGGCTTGGTAGCACCACTGCAGTGACATTGGACTAGAAAAAAAAAGACCTCATTCGCTTCTTTGGAGTGTAATGTAGCATTGTAAAGTTTACTAGATAAATGAAGAACAAAAGTGCTACTAAAGCTACATATTTTTGATATGATGTATCAGAGGGTGTCCTTTCTAAAGTAACTACACTTGTAATTTTTATATGTATTGGTACCAGATGTGTACAGTTTGTGTTAAAAGATAACAAAATTTTATATCTATTTAAGTATTTAAGATGCTCATTTTCAATTCTATTGAAACAGGAGTGTCGCCCCTGTTGAAGACGATCAAAATCCTTTTTAGGGCTGATTTTTCTTTTTTGTTTTTTCTTATTAATTTCAAGAGCCCTCTGGACTCTTAATGTTTCTGCTCTTAGTGCTTTTAATATTTCACTTACAAGTACTTTATTTTGTGGCATTCAGTCAGGCTGCACTTTCATTGTATTATAAACCACTGACTTTGTCCCAGTGTAGGCTGCAACATGAATTCGTAAAGCACCAAACGTGGTGGCCAGAAAAATGGAAACCCCTGTGCAGTCTACGGTAATCCAGTACAACAGCCCAGATTGTACTTTTAAGAAAAGTATAATGATTTTTGACACTGTAGGAGAGGATTTATGGTCATTTTTTGGGCTCAAACTTCATGGTGGTGGAAACAGTTTGAAGTAGAATACAATTCAGTACATCATCACAAACTCAGCCTTAAACATGCTCTAATTTGCAATAGCTGTGACCAGTAGTTAGGCAGCTGTCCTTTGGCTCATGACAATCTTTCCTTAAGTTTGTGAATCTCAAAGAAAGTAATGCACTATTTATGATAGGCCCCTCCCACTGCACGCCTTCTTTTAGCCAATTGGTGTGAACACCAGCCACACTCTCACTGGTGTTACCAACTTGGCGACTTTCCCGCCAGATTTAGCAAACACCGGAGTGTAAGGGCCATGGCTGTCATCATCCAGATGTTTTTTTGAGGATTTTTCTATTGAATCTAATTTAGCGAAGTTTTAATGCTTCAGTTATCCCATATGCAAATCACTGCCTGATGACATCACCAATATGCAAATACGCATATGATGCATCTGGTGACCTTTAGCAACTTTTGGAGCTAGTGGCAGACACTTTAATTTGAAAAAGACTTGAACACACTTGACCTCCCTGCCAAATTTTAGCCTCTTAAGGTAAAAACTGTGCCTGCAAAGGGTGGGTAAATGTTTGATTACTGAACAACCGACTAGCAGAGCGAGTTCTAGAGCTGCTGGTCAGGCAAAAAATGACCATAGCGTGAAGTCCATTCTTTACTCACACTCTCTCAAACATAAACTAAAGATCACACATGATATTCATTGTAGGGCTGCTTTACTGGGTTGCTTTACTGCATATTATACAGGTTGTTTTATCTTTCTGGTTATCTTGTATACACTGGATGTGAATGTAGCCACTGGCTGTGTTCATGTACAGTGTTTTATTACAGTGATTTTACCCAAGCCAGTTGAACTTTTAAGAAAATTGACTTAAAGAATAAAACAGTAGATGCAATAATGTTTAGAAAATAGGTGTGATTGGAAAGTGCAAGGTGAACATCTATGCAAGTTGGGTCCCCTAATCTAAAAACAGCTTTGAGCATTTAAATTTATTAACTAAATACAAAAGTTGTTCAAAACAGTTAAGAACAATCAGTCTATTAATAAAAGCCTGTTGTTTTTTTTGTTGTTTTTTAATTTAGGTGTTTAGATGATATTTGGCTGATATTTCAGTTGGGTCGCAGCCAATAATCTTCTCTAAAGGTTTTCCAATTCTGGTGATTAATCCTGATTGCGGGTGAGTAATTTGACCTTTTTTGTTTGTTTTTTTTAAATCGTCAGTGCCAATGAAAATTTGCAAAACACTTAGTCTTGCCAGTTTTCTTCAACATTTCCAGTTAACACTGAATGACGCAGTTTTGGGTTCAGTTTCTAAAGTCAAGTTCTGCCTTCAGCTTTGAAGGTTAATGTTGTTTATGAAGCAGACGCTTTCCCACATGTGGACCTGCACACTCAAGGTCACGCTCGCAGTGCGGAGAGGCTCCTTGAAGCGGTTCAACAGAGATCATATCACAGCATTTTGAATGAGAAGGCCAGTGAATGTCATCAGAATACTATCAAACATGTATATGTTTGTGCAATGAAGATCACATAAAGGCATATTTAAACATACTGCAAGTGCTACTATTAAGAGGAGGGCTAACAGACACTGAAACGTTTATGTTTACATCTTTTTTTTTTCCCCCTGACTTCGAGGTCCGTACATGTTAGTTTCTCTGATCCCCCCCAAGACTTATTGTCTTACTTTTAATCAATGCTTAGTTGATCGATCACTTAAGAAGGGGCCTTCTCTAGCTTGTCACAGCGACATCTTGTGCCTGGCAGGAATGAATTTAGTGCACATGATCTACTTTTGATAGATCACGTTACACCAAAGAGAAAATTAAAAAGGTAGATGGTTGGTAATGTAGGCACGCTCTTAAATTACCCTTTCACATTGATACTGTATTACCCTTCATTTTGTGGCAGCACTTTTTATTCGGTGTCCTTGTTATTAATTTGTTTATATATAAACACTGAAGCTCAGAATGTTCTTCGCAATGGACGTGGTGTTCTCTGATTGCAGTTTCTAATGCATGTTGTTAAGAACATCAGCTCTGAAAGCATCATGTGAAACACTTGCAGAACATTTAGACCTTATTATTATTGCACACTGAAAAAAAATATGTATCAGCCAGTTTTGTTGTCTCCTCTATTTGCCAGTGTGGATGAAACTTTTGCACTGGAATAGCACAAACTGAAATCAAACTAAGAATCATGTTGGGGAAGCAACATGACATTCAAGGCCAATGTGATTTTTTTTTTTTCATTGTGCTGGAGTCCATAGTGAGGAACGTACTCTAATAAATGCCTTTATTTGTTATGGAATAGGCAGAAGGATAAGTTGACCATGAGGCCAGAGTGCTGTATCATATCTGTTGTTGCATAGAGAATATCTCATTTTTTTGAGATGCTGCCTTTTTTTTTTAGATTTCTAACTTAAATCAGTTTATATATTCATATATATATTCACTGCATTTGCCTCCAGTGTCTGTTAAATTATACATGTTTGAGCGCTTGATCAAGTGAAATACTGTAAGTATTAGCTTGATTTTCATTGTTTATTTCTTTTGAAATATACAGTAGAGTATCAAATCTGTCCTGATTCTTGAAACCCCCAAAAGTAAGTTTCCCTTATTTAAGATCAATGAAATGTATATAATAAACATCAGAGTGCCTTTATTGCTATGCTAATGATGTCTGCTGTGTGACTTTCAGACAGATGTGGGGAGACAGAAATACCAGGGATTTGCTATATATATATTTGTTTGTTTTTTGTCTGTTTAGACTTTTTTTTCTTGTTTATTGTTTGTCACTATTCCACCTTTTCTATGTAAATATGTACAACTTAAATTTGTCATCAACCAGCAGCCCAGTCCGCACATTCAGAACCCTGGACCTGTTTCTGTTCACTAACTAGCATGGTTACCGTTTAAAGGTACCTGGACAATAAATACATGCAATAAACCAGCGCTTGAGTTCAGAGTGTAATTAACCGAAAATTCATCACTTGCTACGAGTAAACATGGATAATGTGTCGGCAGATGATTTGCCTTTGGTATCTGGTAAGATTTATTTGTGTGGATCAGAATTTAAAGGTTCCCCCAGAGTGCCAAGCTTTTGTTTGGTATTTATTTTTAACTTCTCTAAGGTATTTGGGAATATAGGACCTGATAAGTATAAAAAACTAAGCGTTGTGTTTGAACAGTAAGTATTTTTTGGGGAAAAAAGATGTCCTCATATGGGAATGATGGGTTTATTTTTAAAAGCCACAAGTGTGCAATACATTATAAAACTTTATTTCAGTGCCTGAACATTGTTGAGCAAAAACAAAATCACAAACAATGCAACTAATTCTTTGTAACTCTGGGTTAGGGGTCACTGTTAAAGGAATACTCTGACGATTTGGGAGTTATGCCCTTTCTCTATCATTTTCATATTGAGACAACATGATCGATATCTTTTTTGTGTCTGTATGTCCAGTGGCTGGGTCTCAGCGGTTAGCATTGCGGCTTAGCTTAGCGAATACAATTGAAGTCTATAGGGGGTCAGTAGCCTATTCGGAAAAGTGAACAAATAAACGTTACAGAAACCCTGAAGCTGTTATGTCTACATGTGCATTTAAAATAAACGTGTTTAAACATTAATTCAAAAAACGAGAGTCCTTTTTAGTCGTTTTAGAAGAAGTTTGATACACGGAACTATAGTGTGTTTACGCCCTGCGCGGAGGGATACACCGGTGAGCAACAGCTGCAGCTGGCTCTGGGACAGGTAAGCTAGGTCACTCGGTAAAAGCTAACAAAAAAAAACGACACGGATTATCATAAAGCGATATTACTCACTCAACTGAAAGCTGTCCATCAGCTCCTGCAGGCCTGGGGCGTTTTTTTCAGTTTATCTTAGGAACATGAAAAAAAGTTTCAATCACACCAGGATTAGTGATTGCTGCAAAGTTTTCATTCCTTGTGATGCACTCTCTGCGGCGGTTTTCCTGATGATGATGATATATCTCTAGCCTCCCAACGATGGTAGCACCGAATCCCATTCTGTGCAGCAAAATGATTCCACCTCTGTAGGTACAGGTTGGCAAGCCCCGCAGCTACACCACCAATCCTCCCCTGACCTCCGTCTCCCCTCAGCCCCTTGCTGTTCCGCTGCCTCGGAGGATTCAGCCTCTCTTCTCGCCCGCTCAGCATCCAACACCTGGAGTTCCTCATCTGTATACTCCGGCTCAAACAGGTATGGCTCTGGATCTGTGTCCGCTACAAGAAACTCTTCAAAATCGCACTCAAAGTCGTCCATTGCAGCTACTATACCTTCCCTTCATTGTGGAATATTAGGCAGGTAGAAAGATGTCTGGCAACAGGAGATACAGTAAATAATGTCTTTGCAGTGTCTGAAAATATGCAAAAAAAACTCCCATTATGGCTAAATGCAGCCAGCAGCCAATTAGTTTAGCTTAGCCTAGCATAAAGACTATAACATGGGAAAACGGGTAACCAGGGGCCCGTTTTTCGAAAGAAGAATTAAGCAATCCAGGATAAGTGGAAAAGCGAGGCTGGAAAGTCTCATAAATCCATCCTGGCTTAATTGGTTGTTCGAATGCCAAGTCAGGCTGAGGAGGAGCGGCTATGTCAAGCCAGGTGTAACTTATTCAGGGAAGTGCGTGTCCACGGCTTTCTTAATAGACCGCATGGGTCGATTACAATTTCACTGATGCACCAATGGAGAAGGCATGCGCAGCTTGCTTCTCGCTTAGTGAGCAGCGTGTCATTATGGAGACTTAAGAGGAGGTTAAACACATAATAACTAAAAAAGGAAAGACAGCAGCAATTATTAAGTAGAGAGAATAGAATAGAAATTTATTGTCATTGCTCCAGAAGAAAACAATGAAAAACAGTTTGGCAACTCCAGAATTACAGCAGCAAACATCATATATACATTAATTCATAAATAAAATAACAATAAAAAGAGATTAAAAGTGCAACTCGTGCAGACAGTTCAGTGCAATTCAGTTCAGTGCACGTGTGGTTGACAATTGCGGACCGACTGAATGCGTAAGTAATCTAAAAATATACACTTGTTGCGCAAATGAATCTGTCATGATTACAATAAAGTTCCTTTCACAAAGTTGTACACTTGTCTAATATTATGAATGAATGACTAGCTAACGTTGGCTGGCCAGCCAGTCATAGGGATAGCTACTAGCATACTCTAATTACCAAGATAGCTAATGTTACCTTACCTTACAAAGCAAAGTTAGCAACCTGCAACTAAATAAATAAACTAAAACTAAATGTAATGTTAAGGGTTTATATCTTATAGCTTTTATAATGTTACTCCATTGGCCAGTAAACATAATGCGGGTAACTTACGTACCGTAACACACTGTTTTCGAGCGACGCAGCAGGCATGAAGCATGGATGTAAACAACATAGACATACTATGATGAATTTGTAAGAATTGATGCGCAAAAAGACAAAGCGTCAAAAAACTAGAGGTTGGACTTGATGTCTGTACCACAGAGGAGACTGAACAATAAATTGTTATAGTCAGTTTTTAGGCAAAGCTGTCATCTTGTGATGGCTCCTGCTTCAAAAATGTGAGAACCTGCTGCTCCTCCTGGTCTCACTTTACGGTAAACTTTTTGGACTGTTAGTCATAAAAAAAAAACAAGACGTTTACTGATGTAATCTTGTGCTGGAGGGTATTGGACATATTTTGATGGATGGATGGAGACAGTTGGTGATGTATTTTCTGTCTGTTGACTAATCCATTAATAGCCTTATTGTAGCAGCTCCAACTTAAAGATCAGGCAGTTAATAAAGGAAAAAATCCCAGGTTAACAATCCACCTTGTTGCATAAAATCTGCTCAAGACCCTGAACAACCCTGTCCCAGAATGTTTGTATTTTTATACATGTGATTGGCACTCTCCTGCTCACACTGTCTGACATTTTTAATCTCATTCTCAATACAAAATGCATTTTGTTTGCCTTGCAGTGTGATATCCAGACTAAAGGAAGGTAGTAAACGTAGTGCTTTCCAGGGGCTGAATCCCAATCAGCACAAACCCTCTGAGTCTCTTGCGGTCAGCTTGCTCGCTCTATGTCATAACTTTCAAGCGTTTTACATTGAAACATTGCTGCTTTGATTCCCTCAAAGACCTGTAGCTAAATGACCTCCTAAAACCTTGCATGGAAAATTGACTCCTGTTCCCACATGCTGCAGACATGGAAATCCTGCTGGAACATTTACGGGTTAAGGTGCATGTGGGGTTTTGGGGCTTTTGACTGAACTTCACCACTGACGTTACCTCCATCAGGGGGACTGTGGGCAAGGAAAATGAGAAATGGCAATATGCCTTCTGCTGTGACAATTGTTGTATGAATTAACCTGCATTACTAAGATTCATTTAATAGAGTATATCTGGAATATGGCTTGAAAGTGGGCACCAGTGAAATGAACTCCAACATACCGGTATAGTACTTCAGATTGGTTATCACTTCCACAAGTACTGTGGTGTATTTATATTATTATATTGGCTGGAAACAAAGAAGAAGCAGATGTATATTTATCACTGTGGTCGGTGACAGAGATTTATTTTGGACTCTGGGGTGTCTTTCTCTGTCTCTCTGTTTCTCTCTCCGTGTTACAGGTTCGTAACACGTCTGCTGTTTAGTTTATTTGCGCATCAACAGGTAACCTTTAGCTCAACAGCTAAGTACTACAACAAGTAGTTGTACCACTCTTAGTACCACTGTCAGTACTGCCAGTCGTTTATCACTCTGTTCTATTAATGTGTGCTTATTCCTCCTTTTTCTATAAATGATTACCTTTTTTTGATGAATGGGATGTTTCCCGGTAACCACAGTAACAGTGAAGTGGCGGTGGGAAATGCCACTGTTTGTTTGTTTTTTATTTTTTTATCCTTTTTGTTTTTATTTTCTTTGTTTTTTTTTTGTTTTTTTTTACTCAAAACGTGTTTGTGTGAATACTTTTAATTTGAATCTGAAATTAATAAAATATCATCTTTCTTAAATGTCACCAGAGTTTTTGGTGGATGTTGGCAAATAATATAACATAAATTCCTTTCTTTTTTTTAAGAAGAAAAAATGCAGTGTCTTGTTTTGTGTGATAAGTTACAACCTCATCTACATTTCAATGATTCCTCACCAATAGACAGATACACAGAATAATGTAGTAGTGTTTCCCCTTGCATATTCAGAAGTCATGACACAGATTTGTGATTTTTTTTTTTTTTTTTTTTTTTTTTTTTCCAATTTAAATTTTGATTCAATTCTGTTCAATCCAATTCAATCCAATTCACTTGTATTCAGTTCAATTCTGTTCAATCCAATTCAATCCAATTCACTTGTATTCAACTGGATTCGATTTGCCTCAGTGGGCTTTACAATATAAGACATCTCTCTGTCCTTTGACCCTCACATCGGATGAGGAAAACTCCCAAAAAAATCCCCTTTAACAGGGAGAGAAATGGAAGAAACCTCAGGAAGAGCAACTGAGGAGGGATCCCTCTTCCAGGACGGACAGACGTGCAATAGATGTCCTATGTACTGTACCGGTCAAAAGTTTGGACACACTTTTTCATTCAAGTTAATGGGAAAGTGTGTCCAAACCTTCGAGTGGTACGGTAGATGTCCTACAGGACAAAATACCTACAGGGAGAGGGAGAGGGAGAGAGAGAGAAATACACAGCAATTAGAATAATTACAGTAACAAGTTAACAATAATAATAGATATATGAACAGTAATACAAATAATAATAATAATAATAGTGGTAGTATATGATAGTATATACACTCATCGGCCAAAACATTAAAACCACTGACAGGTGAAGTGAATTACTTTTATGTGGTTTAATGTTTTGGCAGATCAGTGTATTTTACATGTATATATTATCATATAATATTATCTGTATGTGACATTAATAATAATCATATGTGTATTATAATAGCATCAGTATGACTAATAATATTAGCAGTAGTAACTACACAACTCCTGACAGCTGACATCAGTTTCACACAGATGTGTCAATAGTGTGTATGCATGTGAAAACACACCTTCATAAGGTATTCTTAAGACTCAACATCCACGGCAGGTGAAGGTCGCCTTGGTCCAGTCCCAGAGTCGCTGGAAGCGGTTCTCGCCTTGGTCCAGTCCCAGAGTCGCTGGAAGCGGTTCTTCTTCTTCCTCTTTTGCTTCTTCTGGGGCACTACGATGATGGAAATCAAAAGGACATTAATGACTCAGCTGTCCTTGGTAGAATCAACAACAATGTGAAAGACCCGAACACGTCAGACACAAGTGGAGGTTAGCATTTCCTACCGGATGTGGTGTCGCTGGATTCTGTGTCCTCCTGTGGCATGTCAGAGCTCTCAGTTGAACTATTTTCAAATAGTTCCTCCAGAAAATCCAATGGGCTACACAAACACACAAACACAGAGTTAATATTTTATCACTAATCTGCTCTACTGATGGCCTAACTCCATATCTTCTGAATGACATGTCCAGAGAAAATTCTCTTACCAAGCTCCTTCGCTCTGCCTGCTGTCCTCCACCAACACCAGGCGGCATTCAGGTGGTGCAGGCTGCACCAAGATAACACCTGGAGGTACACTTTGTGCTGAATCAGATTCATGACACTCACTGTCAGAACCCCACCTGTTGAATTAAGGCACATGGAGTTAAACAAACAGCTGACTGAGAACGTATCCAACATTTAATGTTTAAAAAATAGACATGTCTGAAATGAGGAGAAGAGTCTTACCAGTTTTTACACTCCAACGATGTGCTGACGGAGGGCGTTTGTGGAGGCTGAGCCAAGGCTTCATGTATGCTGCTGAATGAAGATGGGCAGCAGTTATTTAAAAGGCACAATTAAATTGAAATAAAGAACTCACAAAAGACAATAAATGCAATTAATAGTATTAATCTGTGTTGGATTTTGATAATGATCATAACTAGTTTAAAAAGCAACAACGTGTGTGTGTGTGTGTGTGTGTGTGTGTGTGTGTGTGTGTGTGTGTGGTTTCTGTAGATATTAAGCTACTAAGCCAAACATGTTAACTCTACGGGCTCCTGTTAGAGCAGATAAACACTGTCTGACCCATTCTTTACACTTTTGCTTTTGTGTTTTGGGTTTTGGAAAGGCAAAAAAAACATAAATGCTTTCTTGTTTTAGCTGCATCACCTTCCAAACTCATTGCTTGTATACTACTCTGGTCCTTTTTATGCCTCTTCTGCCATCTACAAAGTCTTGTTAGGAATTCCATAGCTCCTCTGTAGTTAGATATCTTACACAGAACTTGTTAATTTCTTATAACCTTCATTTCTGATATTTACAATTATCAATAATATGTGTAATTAAAAGAAATCCAGAGCTAAACTATTTCAAGATTTCAAGTGAAATTCTGACAAAACACAACCAAATCGCAGAAATCTTAAATTTTAATTTCAACTCGTCCTCATTTAATTTGAGATATCTGAAACAAATTCAAAAAGTGTTAGAGTGTCATTACATAATTTCTCCAGCCTATTTCTAGGTTCATTTGTACCTGTCACAATCTGAGTAAGAAGAATCTCAAATCTGAATTAAAACGTAATGAGATACATTTCAAATAAATGTTTTGACTACACAATAAATAGACTGTGGATCGTGTGAATCCTGTCAGTCTGGTGATAAATCAGTTTGCCATGTGGGCTACACACAGTTAGTATTCTCTTCCCTAATCTGCTCTACTGATGGCCTAACTCCATATCTGATAAATGACATGTCCAGAGAAAATTCTCTTACCAAGCTCCTTCGCTCTGCCTGCTGCCCTCCACCAACACCAGGCGGCATTCAGGTGGTGCAGGCTGCACCAAGATAACACCTGGAGATACACTTTGTGCTGAATCAGATTCATGACACTCACTGTCAGAACCCAACCTGTTGAATTAAGGCACATGGAGTTAAACAAACAGCTGACTGAGAACGTATCCAACATTTAATGTTTAAAAAATAGACATGTCTGAAATGAGGAGAAGAGTCTTACCCGTTTTTACGCTCCAACGATGTGCTGACGGAGGGCATTTGTGGAGGTTGAGCCGAGGCTTCATGTATGCTGCTGAATGAAGATCGGCAGCAGTTATTTAAAAGGCACAATTAAATTGAAATAAAGAACTCACAAAAGACAATAAATGCAATTAATAGTATTAATCTGTGTTGGATTTCGTGCAAACGCAGACACTTACTCAGAGCTAGGTTGAAGGGTGCCTCTCGTGATGAATGGATGGGCGAGGACTTGACTGGGGGTAATCCTCTCGCTTGAATCCATGCGAAGCATTGCCTTCAGCAGATCTGTGTATTCTATCCTCTCACCCGGCTCCATCATGTCCCCTAACTCTATTTGCAACTAATGTGGGAAACAAAAGCAAATCCAGTAAACTTTATGATTCATGAAAAGAGAATCAATTAAAGTCCATCTTCAGCAGCTACAGCACAATCCAAGTAACCTCCTACCGTGTCCAGACTGTCCAGGTTGCTGATTCTGGAGTACCATTTGTGGGCAACAGTCCAATGATACCCAAACTCCTTAAATGTCTAAAAGAAGAATAAGAATATGTCAGGAACTTCTTCATCACATTATCTGATCGAGTTGTGAAAAATGTTAGAAAGTATCATCTTAACTACATAAGACAGTGTTGTGGATGAAATGACTCTAATCTTGTCGTACCTTCATTCTCCATCTGCCGTTACATCTTTGCGCAAAGTATCTGTTTAAGTGCATCCCAGCTTCAAGAAGATGGTGCGGGGGATAACCCAGGAGATCCAATATTTGTCTCAGCTGGAAACAAAACACAGCATCACATCAATATATGCAACAGGATGCTTCTAATCTCTTCATGGCTGTCCAACTGTCAAAGTAGTATTTGTAATAAACTCTGTATGTTGTACAGCATCTCTCAAAGTACAAATTACATCTGACACAAATGCAGCCAAAACATTAACAGCACACCAAATGCTGCTTCATGCAATACAGGGTTACCTAAAAGTTTATGAT
This sequence comes from Epinephelus moara, assembly GCF_006386435.1. Lineage (NCBI taxonomy): Eukaryota > Metazoa > Chordata > Actinopteri > Perciformes > Serranidae > Epinephelus > Epinephelus moara. The sequence continues at coordinate 18,435,411 of NC_065523.1, read as the reverse complement.
TGGTTAGATCTTATGTCCACACCTACTCTGTGATTAACTGTTTTCCAGGAAGTGTCAATTTCACGGTGTTTTTTAAAAATACCCTGTGAAGCTTCCGCTGGGTATCAAACCCTTATATATTTTGGTGCTGAAACGTCTGTAGCACTTAGAATCAAAATTTTTTTAGACTGTGTCTCATTTAGGAAGTTTGCGTTTATATTTCCTTAAAGTTATAGTTGGTAATCCTGTTCAGAAACACTTCTTATTATACTGGGTGAAATGGTCCTTCCATCCTGAGAGTAGTCAATACATAATGTGCTCAGAAAAAAGAATGAAAAAAATCCGACCTCTGTGGCAGCTGCAGACCTGTAAAAACTCTGACCAATCCCTGCCATTCGGTGCGAATGGAAAGAACCAATCAGATGCCTTCATGTCTCGTCCTGCCCGAGTCCCCCTCCGTCCCTCCCTCCTCCCTGCGTGCACTCATCACTTGTCACCGTTGCAGAAAATATTCAGTACACTCCTCAGCAGAAATACTGAGTTAGCAGGAGTTTGCTGAACAATGGCAGAGAAAATGCAGCCAAAAGTACCACTTCCAGCGTTACTTGTAACGGCTCGGCCCGCTAAACAGGCTGAGAAAAGAAAGTCGGAGGCAGAAAAGGCTGCGACGAAAAAGGCTTTGGATAAAGCAAGAGGACAAACCAGACATCAACAGCAGTCCAGCTTTTGAATGGTGGAGACAACTGAGGGATCTGAAGGGCCTGAAAAGTGATGCAGAGGTTGCTGTCTTTCTGTTGGACAGGTAATTATTTGTTTGCTTAGGAGGGATTTGTTATTTTACTCAGCTCTCCTCTGCTCTGCTGACTCCTGCTGCAGTGCAGGATGCGCGTTCAAGTTTGTGGGGCCGTGGCTTTGGACGGAGCACTGACGGGAGGGGGAGGAGGGGGTGGAGCTGAGAGGAGGTGCCGCTTTCAAATCTTGCTAGCTCTCCAACATTACCAACTATAGCTTTAAGTAGGGTATCACAAAAATCATTTTGGTACCAGATGTGAGGTGGTGTATCTGCACTAGTGTTAAACATTTCTAATGAAACCAAGTCCTCCCTGCACATTGGAGCATTGTTTTTTAAGTGGGTCTTTTTTTTTGTTTGTACCATCCATCCATCCATCCATCCATCCATCCATCCAAGGTCGGGTCGCAGGGGCAGCAGGCCGAGCAAAGCACCCCAGACGTCCCTCTCCCCAGCAACACTTTGCAGCTCCTCCTGGGGGACCCCAAAGCGTTCCCAGGCCAGATGAGATATGTAATCCCTCCAGTGTGCTCTGGGTCTACCTCGGGGCCTCCTATCAGTGGGATGTGCCCGAAACACCTCCAGTAAAACGAAAACTGGACCAGTAAAGCGAAAGCTTCGCCTTCTAGCTCACCTCCCTCTTCATCACGACGGACTGGCTCAGTGCCTGCCTCACTGCAGAAGCCGATCCATCTCATGCTCCATTCTACCCTCACTTGTGAACAAGACCCCGAGATACTTGAACTCTCTCACTTGGGGCAGTAACTCTCCCCCAACCCAGAAGGGTTCCGGCAGAGGACTATAGCCTCAGATTTGGCGGTGCTGACCCTCATCCCAACTGCTTTACACTCGGCTGCAAACCGCCCCAGTGCATGCTGGAGATCATGGTGTCACGCCAACAGAACTACATCATCTGCAAAAAGCAGAGATGCAATTCTGAGGTCCCAAACCAGACCCCTTCCTTCCCCCTGAATCACAAACAGGATCAGTGACAAGGGACAACCCTGGTGGAGGCCAACACCCACTGAAAACGCCTAGTATGCGGACACAGCACTCACTTTGGTAGTGATATGCTCCTGATATCAAGCTCCCAGGAAGTGTGTCGGGCTCTGAAGCTAATTTTACGTTGTGGCCAAAAGTGAAGTTACAACGACAGGGTCTGTCACATGATGCCAGACTTTTCCCCATAGACTTACATTGGAAATGAGACGTCTGTAAATCAAATTAAAAAAAATTTGAGCATCACAACCCCTGCAAAATGACTTGTTTCACTATCAGGATTTCATCCACTCCGTCAAATAACATCAGCTGAGAAGCAGACTTCAGGCTAAATCAGAAGTTAGCCGCTCAGCCACCATTAGTCAGTGCGCTTGCTCTATGGGCCCCCTATGTGGAAGATCTGGGTAATGTCATACCACGTAAATCAAGCTATTTTTGGCTTCATGCACCACTGAGTGACTTTCATGGGAATGAACAGGGCCCCACCTCCAAGGCTGTATCCTTATGTCTTTGTACATCCATGCCTGAGATAATCCCTACACCTTCAGGCCATTCCACTAATCTACAGTCGATTGTTGAAACGTGCCCAGAAAGGTAACACATATCCAGCAAAAGGCAGAGTATACTACTACTAGCTAATAATCATGGATGTAAACAATGCAGGATTCTAAATATTTAAACAGACAGCTTTGTAAATGTTTTCTGAAGCAGTAAATTAACTGAAACAAATATGAATTAAAACTGTGTTTAGCTCCAAGAAAACTTCACAGGGTATCTTTAAGATCTAGAGCCAATCATTCTTTAGATCACAAAGTGATGAGTGAAGCGGTACTAGATCTTTTAGAAGGACAGAAACAAGAAAGCAGTTAGTGACTTACTACATCATAGTCAACATGTCCAGGGAAGAGGGAATAACCAAGCACAAGTCTTGCCATCACAACTCCCAGAGACCACATGTCGATGGACTCTGAAAATGGCAGTCCCAAAAATATTTCTGGAGCCCTGAATATGAAACAAATATGGACACAGAATTAGGCACATTGTCATATTTGTGCAGATGGCAGAAATTTCCTACAAACTAGTAGAATTGTGATTCGTGTAGCTCACCTGTAGTTCACTGCTTGGCAAACTCGTCCCTGCTTTGCCAATCTGGATGGAAGAGCCCTCCCAAAGTTACTAAGCTTCACCCTGAGGGGCTGCGCGTAACCATCCACCAGCATGATGTTTTCCAACTTTATATCTGAGTGGATCACTTTGATGTTCTCCAGGGCGTTTAATGCTGTGGCCAGCTGTGAGTGCAAAGATCAACGATGACAGTCAGACAATTGAGCAACACCGACAGCTCTTTGACTTTAGCGTTGTGTCTGATAATACTGTAACCTTACCTGTTGGACCACACTCCTGACTTCATGTGCATTCAGTCTGGCGTTGGTGCTGATGTAGTCTCGTAGAGTCACATCCAGTGACTCATAGACCAGAGCAGTGCGGTTGTCCGATAATGTGACAGGTTCAATGAACCTGACAATGTTACACTTGTCCAGGTTTTTCTTCTTGAAAAAAGTCACGAGAGGCAACTGGAGACAAAAAAATACATGATAGTTTTGTGCTTAGTTGTTTTGTGCATGTCACAGCTGACATGTTTACATGCACTAAAGGCAGGAAACCATTTTTGATATTTAGTTAAAACCCATATAACCATGCCAATGATTAAAGGGACCTACTTCAGTGTCCACGCTGCATGGGAATGGGATCCTCAGATCAACAGTCTCTTCGGTGTCCTTTTTTATGCATCGGACCGAAAAACCAAAGCTTCCTTCTTCCATACGTTTCAGTTGTTTGTAGCCTACGGGGATCGATGAAAACTGTCCCATCATGAACAGTTATCTTACAGAGAGAAAGAAGAACAGGTCGTTAACTCATGTTAAACAGCTCAGTGTTTTTTTTACTTGAAAATAACTTGGTGTCATATTTGCTGAAACTATCACTATATCCTGAAAGAAGTACAGATAATCTGTGGAAAAAAATAATACAACCCTCCGCTACCTACTGCCCCTAGTGGCGTTCGCTAGAATCTGACTCTGGCAACCAGTAACAGCCAATCAGCGTTGAGGAGTCTCCAGCGCAGCTGTCAGTTATGTCAGTTGTCTGTGAATTGAGGTCCAACTGTCAAACTAGGTAGTGCTGATAAAATGCCTGAATATGCCTGAAGATTCTGTAACTGTACTGCCCATTTCTCACCTCAAATGTTTTTAAAAACATATTTTAGGGTGCTTTCAGACCTAGAGACCTTGCTTTGGTCCGAATCAGGGACTTATTTTATTACAAAGTTGCATAATTGCCTAGAGTTGGTTCGTGTTCTCACAGCAGCATTTACAAGCAGACCAGATGAAATGCCTGTGTGAGAAAGCTGCTTTTGTTTGGACAGAATTTCAATGCGGGAAAATTCCAGGAAGTAAACAAAACATTGAAGAAGAGTTAACATGCAAGGTAAATGTGACACTTTCTAATGTCACAATGGAGGGACAACCATGGGGGTTGACTTTAGCGCTGCTCATCGTGGACTATATTGCTGTCATTGTTCATTTTAGTCAAACCATACAGTTTGAAAACGAGGCGCAGCTCCAACTAGAAAACAATGTTTTGATGCATTGGATGTGCTGAATGTGCATATTAAGGCAGTACAGGAGGAGGTGCACATTAATAATCCTCCAGGACTGTAACATGCTCATGTTTACCCCAAACAATGTGTCATGTGACTGCAGTTGGTTCGGATCAAGGTTGGACCACGTTCTCACCACAAACTGCACCAGAGCTCGTTTGTAACCAGACTGACACCGGCTCTTCAAGAAGGTCTGTGATCACACCTGCCCAAACGAACCCAACTTAAGAGGCAAAGAAACTCAAGTTCGATTAAACTGAAACAAACAGGGTAGGTGTGAAAGCAGCCTTAGTGTACTGTTAAGCTGTTAAAGGGGAAAGTTTGCTCTGACTGGTGAGCAGTGCTTGGTAATCCTTTTAACTGTATCCAACATGGTGGCCAGGTCACAAACGCCCTCGTTTCACAGATAAACACTAAACTAAAATATGTTTCTGAAAACATTTGAGGAGAGCATTAGGCAATGCAGTAACAGAATCTTGATTCATATTTGATAAGTGCTGCCTTGTTTGACAGTTTGACCGTAGTTCATGGAGCGACTGACATGACTGACGGCTGTGTTACAGACTCCTCGGCTCAGACTGGTTGTGTTCGTTCACACGCGGTAAGGCCATTAGAAGTGCTACAAGGCAATAGAGTAGGCAGAGGAGAATGATTTTTTTTCACAGATAATCTGTCTCATTTATTGCTGCGTGAATACACAAGAAACCATCGTCTCATGAACATTCATGTAAACACATCTTCGTATTGTACATCGCAACTCTGAAGTTCTCACACTTGTCTACACAGTGTTAGGATTAACTAGCTATATCTAACTAATTAGGGACATTTTTCTGCTTCATTGCCCAATATAAAACATTTGTTCAAAAACTAATCAACTGTAATAAATTACTTTACAGTGATGAAGTAATTAAAACAGCCATAATACTTATTACATTTCAACAGGTTAACCAGTGGTCTGTAGTCAACAACAGAGACTTACCTGTGTCACCTAATATCCGTTGAACAACAACAGAGACTTACCTGTGTCACCTAATATCCGTTGAATTGACGACTTGCTTCGATCCTGTTGAGGTGCAAATCGACTTCTCTGTCGACTTGTACTCATAGACTGACGAGATCAGATCAGATCTGACTCCTATTTACAAACTCTGTGAATCTAGAACTTAGAATCTAGAACTTAGAATTTAGAATTCAGATGGTCACATGCATTCCACTCAACATGGTTCCAAATATGCTAATGAGTTACTATGAGATACTGAAGGTTTCCATTTTGTGTCTCTGTGCGGCCATTTTTTTGTCTCTTTATAGTCATTTTCAGTCTTGTTATAGTTATTTTGAGTTTCTTTATAGTCATTTTGTGTGTGTTTGTGATCGTTTTGTGTCTCTGTAGTCATTTTGTGTCTTTTTGTAGTGATTTTGAATTTCTTTGTACTCATTTTGTGTGTCTTTGTAGTCATTATGTGTGTTTGTATTCATTTGTGTCTCCTTGTGGTCATTTGTGTCTCTTTGTGGTCATTTTGTGTCTCTTTGTGGCCACTGTGTGTGTTTACATGTGTGTCTCTGTGGTCATTTTGTGTCTCGTTATAGTCACTGTGTCTCTTTGTGGTCACTGTGTGTGTTTGTATACATGTATGTCTCTTTGTGGTCATTTTGTGTCTCTTTATAGTCACTGTGTGTGTTTGTGTACATGTGTCTGTTTGTGGTCATTTTGTGTGTCTTTATAGTCACTGTGTCTCTTTATAGCCACTGTGTGTGTTTGTATACATGTGTCTCTTTGTAGTCATTTTGTGTTTCTTTGTGGCCATTTTCTGTTTTCTGTGTCTTTGTGGTCATTTTGTCTCCTTAGGCAAGTGGTAGCACTCCCTTTGCCTCCTAGTTATGGGTCAAATAGCAACTGGGCAGAGTGGTAGTAGGCCTACTGTAGGCTACATAGTGTTAGCACAGTAACTGAGTAATAAGAGTTTTTTTATTAAGCTACTAGATAGGCTGGTCTATCATACCAAAATGTAAACTAGAGACATAGAGGAAGTCAAAAATACCAAAATTGTTTGGTCCCTTTAAGTGATACCAAAATCTGCCTTGGCCCCTGGACTATATGAGGATGCAGGGTCTCTGGAGGATATGTGTTTTGAGCATAACTGTAGTGTTACGTCACAGACTGAAGAGGGCACTCTTTGTTAACTGGTAATATCTTATATACTGTGTTCATCTGACATAGATTCTTTCACTAAAACTGGATAAGCATATCGGATGATAAACGGAGAATGAACTGTGGATCAATGTGTATGCTGAATTTGCTGAATTTATAAATAGAACTGAACAGCCTTTTCATCAAAACAGCTTACAGTACGATGAACGCCTTATACTCAGGGAGAGCTGTTTAAGTCAACAGGATGTTTAGAGCAAATAAGGCTGCTGTTGCCATGCTGCGCCAGTTGTGCTCCTTCGTATTCATGCCAGTGGAGCTCTCAGCACACAGGCTCATATTGGACTGATGACTGATTAACCCACACAGACCAGAGAATAAAAACGACCTCTCAGGGTGATATCAGCATTATGTTAAGTCAACGCTTTAAAGCACCTTGTGGGGTTAAATCAAAGAAATAACCATGAATTAGTCTTTAAAGCTAAATTAAAATCCTTGCAATTCGTAGCATCAAATGGGTAGCAGACACTTCTGTAAAGGTGCACTGCAGGTGTTGTGATAGAGTTTTCACACTCTCAAAAACAGTGTATGACTTGATCCTGCTACACTGTTGTTTCCTGTTACTGTTGATGAGATCTCTCTGCAACATGCTGACCTGCCTGTACCCTTCATTTCACTCTCCTCTTTCTTCCTGAGTCATAGGGGTATGAGTTTGTGCAGCTCAGTGGCCAGAATAAAATGTTGGTAATGTACCCTTCTGCAAATTATCAATGTTGTGAGGTAGTGATATAGTTCTGATTATATGTATATGAGCTCACTTGGGGTGGTGGATGGCATTTGACCTGGGCAAAAGGCTGCCAAATTGCAGACTATTGTTTAAAACCAGCAAACAACAAAACCGGATGTTTTTTTATTTTTTTATTTTTTTTTAGCTACATCAACTGATCTCAAACAGCCCAAACAACTGATGGAGCAGCTGATTGATGGAAGGGAGTCAGCTGATAGGTCACATGATTCCTTTCTATGCAACCTGATGGCGAATCTCATTCAGGGCGCTCTATTTACTGCTCTGGCCTGCCTACTGTTGCTGCTTCCTCTGCAAGCTGCTTTGCAACCAGCCTCCACCCAAGCTCCTCCTTTTCATGCTGTGTCTGACTTATCAGTCATTTCTGTTTGTCATTGATGCTGCTCTGTTCTGTTCCCGGGGAGTCTTTGCTTCTGCTCTCCCAGCCTTATGCCTGATTTTCACTGGATGCGTGCTCCGCCATCCGTCAATACCCACCGGCTGCGTTTGCTGTGCGGAGCGGTGCAGCTCCACCAGAAGACATCTCGGTGCTCCTCCATGATTAATATCTCCTTGTCCATGGTGTTCACGGGGTGAAATGACATCTGAAAACCTCTGACCTGTTGACTTCAGGCCTGCCTCTGCCCATTATGTAGTTTTTAAGGTGTAGTGCAGGGAAATATGATCCGCTGACCACCGTGAACACTGTGTATTTTATTTTGAAAATTAACCGGATGTTGTATTTTGTTTGTGTGCACGACTTCCTGCCCCGCACGATCTGCTCTGTGCTGAATTGCTGCGTTGTGCTCCAGCGTCCGGCAAAAATAGAAGTCCTGCGTATCTGTTGCGGAGGGCTCCGGAGTGCCGCAGCTGAGACGGAGCCGGAACGCAGCACAGCCGCAGCCGGTGGAAACACACACATTGACTAGAATTGAATCCTATCGACTCCGCTGCCGTGCCGGAGCGCAGACGCAACCAACACGCATCTGGTGGAAACTGGGGGTTAGGCTTTCCATGTAGGCACATGGAAGGGCAGAGAGGTGTACTCTTTCCGCCTTAGGCTGTCCACATAGGCCCGAGGAAAGGCAGAGAGGCCTCAGAACAGAGCCATACCACAAAATATAATACTCCAAATGGAAATTAAGTTTTCTTTGACTAATGTGTTCCGGACTGAACTGGGTGTTGTGAGACATCGATGGAATTTCCAGCCTGATTGTGCCACTAAAACCAGGTAAGCTTTAGCGAGACATTGGCGACTTTGCCAGCTGTTATTGTGCCACCAAAACTTGGTGCTTTTAGCAAGACATCAACAGCATATCCAGCTTTATTGTGCCATGAAAACTGGATATTTGTGAGCAATATATTGACACCATTTCCAGCTGTGATTGTGCCACCAAAACTGGATGTTGTAAGCCAAAATGTCTTTCCCTAACCATAACCAAGTGGTTTTTGTGCCAACAAATAACCACACATTAACCACAGCATTGCGTAAACAAACATAAAGAAACATAGTTTCAACATGTCTGCTGCACAATAATAAACAAATGTTATATATCTGTGGTTTGCAGAAATGTACAATGTCAATTTATTCTGACGACTGGGGTTAAGTTAGTAACCTCAATCCACTGAGGATTCAGGTTGGATAAAAAGGAAATGTGTACGTTTTGGTTTGCAATATAAGTACTGGTTTTATACAGTATAACAGAAAAGAGGCTGATCCAGTGACCTGCACAGAAATGAAAGAGTTTCTGAATGAAATCAGGTCAGGTTTGTGTTGTAATGAGTGCTCAAAGGTTCACATTCTATACAAAATGTCAAGATGAACCTTCCATTAAATCACCCCCTGAAACTACAAGGTTATTTATAGTGATTTGTAGTGTTTGTAGCTTTATGTAACAGCGTCATCAAATACAGTAAATGTGTGATGGCAAAAAAACTGAACCAAGTTGGATTGATTTCTTTAATGACTGTGTGAGCTCTCCTTTGTGTCATCAAAAGAGGGTTAAGCAAACAGGGAAAATGACATTTAGTGATTCTCGCTGAGTGTGCCAAAGTACTTGATATTAAGTACTTATCTCTCATGGTGGATTATTGCCTCAGCAAACAGTCTTTCTATACAAGATTTATGAGATAAATGCAGCTGGAGTGACTGAATGGTTTTCAGTCTCTCATGTAGAAGCCTTTTTTACATTAATGTTGTTGTCTGAGATTTATGTATCTTTGGCCATATGACTACTGGACTAGGTCAAATCCAACTACAGTAATCGATGCTCAAACCATGCACTTCTCATTGCAGCGTGATCCTGCAAATATTTTTGGGCAAAAGTTTTCATGACATGATTAAGAGAACTGCTGATGCTTGTAATAACTGAGCACATAAAAACTACTCTTTAAGCTATGAAGAAAACTCACATTTTTTTGTTCATGTTATGTAGACTAGTGCAAAAAACTTGGAAGTGGATTTTTGTTTTTTACTAAATCCTAGAGAGATCATCGTGTACTTATTGTAACTCCAAGCTACTGACTTATAAACCAATCCCTTCCTGTGACAGCTCCAATTGCATCTTCAGCTGTCCTTGGAGAATGGTGATTGCCTACTCCAAGGTTTCTCCCATTGTCCTCAGCAGCTCAGATTATTGCTTTTTCCTTGTCTCTGGGCTGCTGTAGCTTCACTCTGCTTCATCAGATCTACACTGCTAAATGCAGTGAGGTTGCAGCCTATTTTAGTAGCAAAGGATTCACACTGGGAGCAATAATGAGCCAAATGTAACCAAACATGAAAATCTCATTTCCCTTTAGCATCTTTGAGGTGGAATTGCTTTTTAAAGTGTAATTCCTGAGGAGAAATGATTCTCCTTTACACCAATCCTCACATTTTAAGCTGTTTAGTAGGTGTTTGTGTCTGTATGGCATCAATGTAATTTTCAACTGGGAAAAAAGGCATCTGCAAAACTTTTACTTATTAAAAAAAGTACTTAATAGATTTATTTCAAACCTAAAATCTTTCAGCAAAACTGATGAAAATTTGTGACTTGAATTACAATGGTCTTAAACAATCTCTAAGAATAAGTGCAGTGTGCAGTGTGGCCACAGGCCGATGCAGCCTCTGTCAAGGTTGTCAGTTACTTAAGTATACATAGCCTACAATCACCTCCAGCTAACAGGCCCTATTTCCACAGCTACATCATATAAGGCATCCGCATTCACAGAAAGAGCGCCCACTGTGAACCCACTTAAAGTCAGTACAATATGTGTATTTCAGTAAAGGCTTCTCAGCAATAGTACATCTGTCTTTTCTGATAATGGAGTTGTTGTTTATGCAGATCATTGAGTCCTCACAGTCATCTGCTGTCAGAACTACAGGAGAGCGAAGAGACCGTTAACACAGAATAGGTATGTTGTGATCACGAATCATGAGTTAGCTGGCAGCAGTTTTATTTGTTATTTTCTTCCTTTTTCTGGCTGGTGGCAGTTCAGTAAATAACACTGTTAAGAGCTTTGTATGCAAGACGGTTACTCACCTGACTTGTGTTAATTTTAGATCATCAGCAGAGGTTTTCACGTAGTAAGGAAAAGTAGGTGAAATGCATCTTTCTGGACCAAACACAACAAGGTACTTCACAATAAAAGACAAAGGAAATGCATGAGATGGAGACACAATAGAGAAATAATCACTGAAATAGAGATAAAAAAGAAATAAGTAAAACTCAGTAGCTTTATTACATGAAAAAAATTATTCGTAGAACACTGTGTGCAGATCTCAAATCAACAGTCCACGCATTTCTTGTCACTTCCTCATAGAAATCAAAGAAATCCACCTTATTGTTGGGGGCGCTACTGGAGAAATGATAATGGGTGCAACCTCTGGTGAGATAGACTATCCATAGACTGTCTATGGTTAGCCCCAGTGGCCAATCAAGGTTCTTTTCTTAAGTAGCTTGCCTTCAATGTAGCAAATAGCCTGCAAGTCTTTGGTGATTAGACCCCATAGAGATGGCATGCTTTAAGGAGGGTGATGAATCCATAGTCGAATAGGGAACCCCGCTGGGTCTAGACGCTGGAGGTGGTAGAGGTGATGAAGATGAGATGACAAGAAGATGGAGAAGTGCTGATGATCATGATGAGAAGAGGAACAAGCCTTTGTTGAGCTTGTCTTGACTCAGGATACGAAGGCTGGAGGTGAACGGGTGCGAAGATTCTCCCTGAAATGATGGCTGACAGCATCTGAGGAGAGAGCAGATTTAAAATTTTGCAGTAGCATCCTGATTGGCTGAGAGAAATCGCGGCGAAGTTTGATTGGATATCTAGAAGAGTGAACACCCACAGTCAGCTGATTAGAGGAAGCAGTTGGAGTGGGATGGAGAGAGAGTTGTGAAAGGATGAGCACAAAGAAAGTCTTCCTGATTGAACTTACGCTGAACTTCCTAAAATGTCTTTGTAGAGCTCTGGTACCTGTTAGCGTACTGTTACCATTACCATTGAAAAGAGCTGGTTCTGGTTCAACACCAGTAGTCACACACATAATTCATAGAAGGTATCATTGTCTTACACCGCTTTTCTGTTGACATCAGAGACATCAGAGCTGGACAACACACCACTCATAAAGAAGGAAATGTGAAAGTATAAAGTTAAATTATGTGGTGACTGCTGTTAATGTTTTGTGAACCGCAAAAGAGCTCCAAAAATATGTTAAGGCAACCGAAAAACACTGACTCATTGATTCATTAACCCACAAAAGAGTATCATTATTCCTTTGGCACACTCCACACTCGGCAGCCTAGTGGACACATTGATGGCAATGTGTGAAAGAAATGAACGTGTGCAGTGTAAAAGCAATGTTCAGTTTGTCACACTAATGAGTAACACTTGTTCATGCTGGAGCTTTTTATGTCTCTTGGATCAATGGATTATTGCAGTGTTCCTCTGGTCTTCTTTTATGGACCTGTCAGATGTCTCAGGTCACCCAGCGCGTCTTGTGTATGAACTGCACGACCGTGGTTATTGTCCATTTGTTTGTACATCACAGGTTATTGATCCATTTCTTATTTTACTGCCCGGGTGAACACTGAGAAATCCAATAAAAAAAGGAATTAGTTTAAAAGTTTGAACATCATTATGTAATGTTAATCAGTGTGTTTAGTGTTTATGACTACGGGAGCTTGAGTCATTCATTAGTACCTTCTTTTATGTAAGTGCTGCCTCTAATGCCTACAGCTCTGCCCTCACGTCCCAGAGAAGCAGCAATCTCTTGGGGATTTGCTGTGCTGTGCTGCGCTTATTAATTTTATCTCTTACTCCTGCAGCATAAAACAGCAGCAATATGGGGTAAGAAGCAAACTGATATTTTACTGGTATTTCCTGTCTTTCTGGAACAGATATGGACAATGTGAACTGAAGATGAAGGTCAAGAGATCATTGTTATCTAGATAGATAGATAGATAGATAGATAGTACCTACGCAAAGTAAAGCACTATCATTTGTATGAAACCTACGTAGATATGAGACAGGAAGCTGTGATGAGAGCAAAGGAGGAAGTCAGGTCACACAGGACAAAGACTGACAAGGTTGGGGTGGATGGGTTGGACAAACAAAGAAACACAGGACCTTGACCCAGGAGATTCAATACGTTCTCATCTCAAGTTGTCACATATTGCCGCTTTGTTAGTGGACTTTCACGTCAACATATTACACTCTAGGAATCCTCCTGCGTCTGCTGTCAATACTACAACCAACGCCGGGGTTGACAACAAAAGCACATGGTTATGTTTAGGCAACAAAAGCATGTTGTTACGTTTAAAAAAACATCATGGTATGGCTCAACATTCATATGGGAAGAGGACGTCGAGCCCCTAGGTGAAAGTCCAGGATTTGTTGGACCCCTCCACCACCACTGCTCCCACCCACCCTACAAGGACTTTTACTGCTACTTATATGACGTTGTCACCAGCAGCGTTTCAAACTGACTTTGTCTAGCAGTCATACCACCACAACAGGTGGCCGTGTTATTAACTAACTATGCCGGTCCATGTATCAGACTGCCACGGCAGGTGCCATCTGGTTGACCGATGCCGTATCATGCCCCTGCAAAAGGTGGCTTTTGGTATCTGTGTCTGATGCTAAAATCACTGACAAAGCAGCGGTATTTGAAAACTTCGAATGAGAACAGGCTGGGACACTCGTCACGTATGAAACCAAAAGTTAATGTTGAGTTATTTTCAGTTACGTACCAACGTAACGTAACATCATCATGTCATCATGTAATTTGTATGATATCATAAAAACTGTGTATGAGCATACACTGACTCAGTTCACATTAATCCATATTTTATTTTCCTAACCCAACTGGCTCTGAGCGAGAGGCAGAGTACACCCTGGACAGGTCAATTCACAGTTACGGGCAATTTAGAGTCACCAATTAACCTGCATGTCTTTGGACTGTGGGAGGAAACTGGAGTACCCAGAGAAAACACCACACTGACACAGGGAGAACATGCAAACTCCACACAGAAGGACTCCGCCACCCTGGGGTCCAAACCAGGAACCCTCTCGCTGTGATGCAACAATGCTAACCACTGCAACACCGCCCGTTCACATTTCTGCACATGCTCAGTTGAATAAAATCTTAACTAAAATCTCACAGCAGAAAATACTTTATTCGGTTATTAAAGTGTGTATGACATTGTGTTCTAAAACATTTTGATAAATATCTATTTAAATATATATTCATAAAATTTACAAGCCGTCACGTTTGTAAAGTCTACATAGTGAAACAGAACGAACAGAGAGATACTTTCTTATATACACCATAAGATGCAAAATCACAGAAAACAAACTGGAGGAAAATTGGTCAGTGCAAAGGAGAATGTTCTGCCTGAAAATGAGTCTCTCAAGAGGAAAATTGCATCTTACACAATCTGAGCAGAACACAGCAAAAACACAGGTTTTTTTCTTTTTACAGCTCTGAGGTAGGGCACAAGCTTACAGAGAAGGAGAGAGATACTGAGGATCTGCTTTCATTGGAGAAAGAACGGAAACAAACAGTGTAAATGACAATAATCATTTCACAGCTTTTAAATGCACAAAGTACACACCTTTTTAAAATACGCACAACTCTTAAACGCTTAAGTGCACTCATTGATAAACATATTCAAATATATATTTTACACCAAAGACAAACATGCCAGTAATACAATCATTGCAAAATACAAGTAAAGCAAGAAGATGGGGTCCAAAGAGACTCAAGCCTTCGACCAAGGATGGTTTAATATTTATCAAATATTAATAAAGTTTTAACTAAATGTATATCTCCTCACACCTGTTTTTTTTTTTTTTTTTTAACTTCTTACATCAGAAAATATCCCCCAAAAAATCTGAGATTTCAAATGCCGGTTTACTGAATTTTACTGAATATCATGTTTGCACAAATTTTGTGATAACATACCTTAAGAAATCTAATATATCAGTAATATCTTGACAAAACAGAAGAGCATCTGCATGCAAGATACAAAAGAAATGAAGCAAATAATATGCTGCTCCAGTGAGAAAAGTGACAGCCTAAAAACCAGAATATAGCACTTTTAAAACTGGTCAAAATCAGCATTGAAGACCGCAGTTGGGTTCATGTGAGGAAAAGACCATATAAGAGATTTACATAACAAAACATAAAAGCTACAGTTGAACATGGTGTTGGTTATACTGCAGTGTCATGATGACTTGACTTGACGAGGAGAAGCACCACATCACAGGAGAAGCAAAGGGATGAGACTTTATGAGAAGGACAATGACCCTGAACCCCGTTTGAAGTCAAGCGAAGAGCAAACGACTTACATCTTTGGGACCATTTGAAAAGCTGAAACGTAACTGTAACTCTGTGAGACACATTCTTTGCTGCTTTTAAAAAGTGCTGGAGTACTGTGGATTCTCAGATACTGACAAACTCAAATTAATACCAAAGTGCAGGCCATGGTTAAGGCAAATGGTGCAAACAGGAAATACTGAGAACATTTCACTTTGAGTAAATACTTTTCTGACTGAGTGTAGGCTACATATGTTAGTGGAACATTATGGGAAGTAGTGCTTGACAAAAATGATGAAACAAACACATTGTGGACTGTGGACTCACCGTGCACAACTTAAAGATCCAGTGTGAAAGATTTAGGGGATTTAGTGGCATCTAGTGGTGAGGATTGTGGATTGCAACCAGCTGAAACTTCTCCTGGTTAGAATTCCTTCAGTGTTCAGGGGGTCTTTACCAGGAGCCAATTTATCCACAGAGGTCTCTCGCAGAACAAAGGGACCAGAAAAATAAGTGTTTCTTAGATGCTGTTCAGCCTGTCTGTTACGTGCACCTGCTAATGTGTCACTCAATGTCATGTCACCTTTTTTCTCTGATTGTTTAATGGTTCTTACCTTTTTTCTAATCCTGACGTTCAGGAGGTTTTTTCAGGAGCCAAATTATCTGCAGAGGTCTCCCATCTTCCCAAACCAAACGGACACAGTGATTTAAACCAGTAAAAGCACTGAATAAAGCAGTTTCACATAAACAATTCAGTGCCTCTGCATGTTGCTGAGGAGCTCCTCACTATATGGAGGCCAATGCAAAAACACAAATGGCCCTATCTAGAGCCAGTGTTTGGTTTGTCTGTTCTGGGTTATTGTAGAAACATGGCAGTGCAACATGGTGGACCCCATGAAGGAGGATCTGCTCCCTGTGTAGATATAAATGGCTCATTTTAAGGTACACAACAATTCTTACTTTGAGGTGATCATACAATAAATAAAACAAACTTAAGTATATTCCATTTCTGCCAATATATCCTCCTAAATCCCACACACTAGACCTTTGATACTAAATGTGTAAATATGTTTTATCTCCTCTCCTGTTTGCCACCAAAACTGTAGATGTCATGATGAGAAGTTAACACATTTCTTTCAAATATTAGCTGCAATGTCTAAGGCAATCTGTTCTGTGGCCATCCGCAGAGCTGAGTCAGCTGTCAAGTCTGCCGCTGAAAGGGCAGATTCAGTGTCACCGTGGCTTCTCTTGGCTCTCTGATCGGCCTGTTAATCATCTCACATTCATTCTGTCGCACGTTCTCCTCGTTCATCTGCGACACCTCTGTGGAGCCCGCTTCAAAGCCAGGCACAGTGTTGGCTACATGAACCACATGGACCTTGTTTCTCCCATTTTTACTGAGGATGCAGCTGAACACTTTCTTGAAGCCTTTGCGAAAGTGCTTGGACACCAGAGCGTAGACAATAGGGTTGACGCAGGAGTTGGCGTAAGCCATGCAGTGGGAGAGAAGCCTGAAGGCATACGTGGTCTGATTGAAGGGGAAGTCTCCGTACAGGTAGCACAAGATCACCACGTGGTACGGCAGCCAGCAGATGCAGAACAGCACGGTGACGATGATGATCATTTTGGTGACTTTGCGTTTGGCCCTCTTGGATTCTGACATGCCGTCCAGAGGGTCGACAGCCGTCCACAGGTACTTGATGGTTCGAGTGTATGAGAGACTCACGATCAGCACTGGGATGACGTAGCCGAACAGGAAGGTGCACGTGTCCAGCACCTTCCTGTTCTGCTCCTCCCAGCCGGGGATACACACAGTACTGTTGGCGTAATCGATGAGGTCGTAGTAGCTGAGATAAGGACCCGCGAAGACCAGAGACAGACCCCAGATGATCACCATGGCAACCACTGCATTACACGGGGTCCGTAGCTCTCTGGAGCGTAGTGGGTAACGAATGGCGAGATACCTACACAGAGAAAAAAATAATACATTGACATTTGATCCAAACTACAGAAACACAGTAATTAGTGTACATGCTGAGTCTGAGTGGTGCAGTGTGATAATTATAGGCTGAGAGAGTGTAATTCTTTATAATTACAGCTTGAATAGTAAATAGTGTCTGTTATTGTCCAAACTCCTTCAAAGCCTCAAGAAACTAAAATCCATCATTTTTAGCACATGGAAATTAAGAATAAAAGAAAAAAAAAACTTTGTTGGTTTATTAGATATGTTTGGGGTTTATGTTTTGTTTTGTTTTACTTCCTCTTGGATTGTAAGTTAATTATTGGGCCACTTTACAAATCATAGTACAACCCAATAAAATGTTGCCCTTACATCAGGGGTGTGTTCAGGGAGTTGAGGTGACACAGGCCACCTGCAGTCTAATTGGCCTCCCCGTCCCATAGAAGTTGTGAAGTTAAAAAGTTAACAAAAAAGCTTGTGACTGTATTTTTGAACGTGCATGTTTTTTGTATGTACCCTACTGTTTGGAGCTGAGGACTTAATTGATAAAGTTCTATATTACATTTGCATAGTGCCACTCTGTTGTACTGTAATTGGTCGACTAATGTTGGCATTATATGTTAATACAAATCACGAATACATTACATTTGTACGTTTCATACCTGTCATATTAACGCTTCTACAGCGATGTAATTCTGATGATGTGTATATGAGCTGACTTAGTCATCAGGAGATGGAGCAGTTGTTGGGACACCAAGACAAAACAGGAGTCAAGCTGCAGAGCACTGTTCAAGACCAGCACACAGCACCAGTTGTTTTAGCGCCTCATCGTTAGCATTTCCAGTGTCAATTGTGCCACCAAAGATGAGTGGTTCTTAGCAAGCCACCCCTGCATTTCCAGTGCCTAAAACATGTTTTTTTTTGTTGCTAGTTGTCATTGTGTTTTCAGCTGCGTTTGTGCCAAGAAATGTGTGTTTTTTAGTGAGCTGTTGTTAAGTTTCCAGTTGTGTTTATGCCACCAAACATGTGTACTTTTAGCAAGCTGTTGCTGCATTTTCAGCAGCATTTCTACCACCAAACCACCTGTTTAAGTGAGTCATTGCTGTGTTTCCAGGTGCAATTGTGGCACTTAGCGTGGGTGTTTTTTAGTCATCGCTGCGTCTCAAGCGGTGATTGTGCCACAGAATTTAAGTGTTTCTAAGCAAGTTGCTGTGTTTTCAGCAGCGTTTGTGCCATTAAACATGAGTGTTTTTTCGTAAGCTGTTAAGTTTCCAGTTGTGAAACTGAACGTGGGTGATTTTTATTGAGTCATCATTGTGTTCCCAGTGGAATTTTTTCCACCAAACTTGTATGTGTTTTAGTGAGTCGTCACCGTGTTTCTAGCTGCGACTGTGGTGCTGAACGTTGGTGTTTTTTAGTGAGCTATTGCTGCGTTTCCAGTAGCATTTCTGCCACCAAACATGGGTGTGTTATAGCAAGCTGCCGCTGCATTTCCAGTGGTGAACATGTGTGTTTCAGTGAGTTGTCGTTGTTTTTCCAGCAGCAATTGTAGCACTGAACATCGGTGCTTTTTAGTGCATTGTCACTGCAGTTCCAGTGGCGTTTGTACCACCAAGTGATTTTTAGCAAGCTCTGTTGTCAAGTTTCCAGTGACATTCGCACCACCAAACATTGGTGTATTTTAGCAAGCTGCCGCTGCATTTCCAGCAGCATTTCTGCCACCGAACATGTGTGTTTTACTGAGTTGTTGTTGTGTTTCCAGCAGCAGTTGTGGCACTGAACGTGAGTGTTTTTTAGTGATCTTTTATCATAACCAAGTGGTTTTTGTGTCCACACTTAACCTCATGTTAACCACAACTAGGAAATTGTAATGTTAGTAATTAAAAGCAAATAGTGGAGACAGAAATGGTAAATCGATTCTATTCTGATGTTTGCGTATGTGTGTGTATGTGTGTGTGCGCATGAACTTCATGTCACCCCTGCATAAATCAGTGCCCTACTTGGGCCTTACATGCCAACAGATAGTTCTACAAAAAAAAAAAAAGAATTGAAGCTGAAAGGTTTTTCATTGTGTCCACTCTCAGAACTTAATTTACGATAAATGACACTGAGAGTCAAAGTTAAATCTAGTATTTACACTTCAGCTGTGAATCACCTGGCGTATCATAAATTTGATTTAGAGTCAGATAAAGAGAACACTGCATGTGCAAAGAGGACCTGAAAATTGATTTTGGTTTACCTCACCAATAGTTTGTTTATATGAATCCACCAAGGATGAGGCTGCCACCTCCACACTCACTGTTAGGAGCATAGTGGCTCACACTGAGGCTGCGTTGGATGATAATCATTCACACTACAGACATTTGTGGGTTTTATTGAATAAAAAACACCTCAGGGAAATATGTGAAACTGGCTGTTATGTCCACAGAAAGGTTTTTTTTTTTGTAGGATTTTCAATGGGATCTGGACGTGCAGTCATCGCTTGGTAAAACCATGACAACAACAGCACAGAACATGACTGTGCCTTGTGCTGTGTTTTTGATGTTGCAGAGCAGGTAGGCGATAAAGGAGCAAATCCCGCCCCACATCATGGGCCATCACGAAAAAATAGCTTAATGTTTTCATAGCACAGACCTCTCTCAATAATGTGACACCACGCTGCTTTTCACGATTGTTGCTGAAGTCTTTGCATCATCCTCACCTGGTTTGTTCCTCTTTGAACACGTAAAGCTATATTCTCCATATTCCTCATGCTGCTTTGTGAGTTCATGTCCTCTAAGGGACACGGAGTATATGAGGATATCACAGCTTCTTTTTCCCCGAGGCAGGGATTCTGGGTAAAGCTACAAATCCATGTCCTCCCAGCTGCATTTACAGGACACTTCAGCCAGCTCTCAAGAATCAGAGGCAACAGCCTCCCTGCTCTTTGAAACCTCACTGAAATAGGGCCAAAGACACTTAGCATTAAATATGAGAGGGAAAAAGCACATACCTTGAACCTACTTGTCACATATGGAGGCTTAGTGTCTTGGATAAGTGCACATACTCAGACATTACTCTGCTCATGAGCAGTCTGTTAATGTCTGACAAGATGCTTTGTTTTTCCTGATTTTGAGTGTTTTGCTGAACCTGAGACCAATTAAAATGTTTACCAAAAAAAGTAGACTTGGAAACATCTGTTTACCAAAATACAGAATCACCACATTTACTGTGAAATGAAAGCGTGGCTGAATTTCAAAGTATCTCCTACTTTAAAATTCAGCAGCTCACAGATGTTGTTTTATCTCCCAAACACTGATCATATTGGATTTTTGCTCCAATATAGACATAAACATCTATGTACATAATGTATAACTGCAGCTGCAGCATCCCTATATAGATTTTTTTTTCAGTTTTTAGACGCTAGAAGCTTGAATAACTCTGCATCATATTATCCAGTGCTGTTTTTGTTATGTATGTTATGTTCTTTGGCATAAATCACAGTAAACGTACGATCTGCCTTTGGGTAGCTCACTGCAGCAGCAAACACTTTCCATTAAAGGACTGAGTGTGTGTGTGTGTGTGTGCTGCTGTTCATTCAGGCTGAACTGTGATTTAATTCCTGCTGGGGATTCTTGGTTTAAAGTGTAACTGTAAGCTGCTACCTTTTCTTTACTTGTTACACAGGAACCGAGGAGGAAAACAGCAGAAAGCCATTAACATCCTGACTCCAGCGTCCCTGCTCTTTTCCAGACTGAGGAGGAAGCGTCTGGCTGCAAAAATCTATTGAATCCTCTAAAGTGTAAACACAGCCAGTGTGAGCAGAGGGTGTCTGCTGCAGAGGGCAGCTGAACACAGACTCTGTCCATATTGACTGAGATGACAATGTTGCCCAACAACTATAATGATGGCTTGGAGCTTATTTTCAGCCAGGGATAATGCATGCTTCTCTCATAAGATGGTCAATTACAGGTGATTTAAGGTATTATGGGTCTTTGACTAATTCTTTTAATGTGCACCTCCGGGCTCTCGCTGTTCTTGGTGTTCCCTTAGTTGCTTTTTTTTATCTTCAGATGAGAAAAATAACCTTTGTGATGAATTAAATGCACCAAAAATAATTCATATCATGAGCAGACAAAAGTGTGGACTTGAATAAAATCTTACTCACAGCCTGATGACTTTTTAAGCTTGATACTCTGCTGTCTTTTATCATTTGTTAAGAATGAATCCCTGATAAATCAAATCATCATGACTCATGTATCAGTTAGCCATTACTTAATGATATGTCGTGTACCCTCATTATAAAGTGCACCTTTGAACAGCTGTTGCACTATCTTTAATCTGCTGGATTCCTGCTGAAAGTGAGGTGAACAAAGCTCAGCGTATGCCTCCATTTACCCTCGAAGGTTTTCCCTCCCCCCAATTCAATGACACATGCCCTTGAATTACTAAATCTTTCATGAATCTGTTCTCTCTCCATAGCAATATTCCTTTACTGCACCAGAGCCTTGAAACTGTTTTTAATTATCTGTATGCCTCAAAGTTCTAAGACCAAAACACATTGCTATCTTGTAAATATGTTTGGATATCAGAGACATAGCCGAAACACAAATGAAATAAGGATTTTAACTAAAGCTACTAATCTGAAGGAATAAATTAAGCAATGTGATGGGGCAATTAAAAATTCATTAAAAGGGAAGATAACAGGTGTAGGAGTGCGTGCATTAGTGATTTGAGGGGGTGATTTGAGAACAATAAATGACTGGAATTTATCTCAGATTTTCCCTCAGGACACTTGACACTTAGCACCCCGTGTACATTTCTGATGGAAGTAAAGTAAAGCAAAAGCGATGAGAGAAGACAAGTGATAACTACTGCTGATTCTGATAATCGACTAATAATTTATACCATTTGGGCAAAAATGTCAAACATCCTCTGGTTCAGGCTCCTCAAATACATATGATCATTGACTATGTTCACATGGACACCAATATTTCACTATCATTCAAAATATGACAGTATTATAAATGTAATACAGTTCATATAAGCAGCATATTCTGTTTGGATATTCAAAATTAGGCTTTTTTCAGAATGTGGCATTTTCTGATGAAGACATGTGGGATATGTCAGTATTATTTGGGTTTTAAGAGCATTGTTTGGACATGTATACAGCACATTCACATTTTGAATCTTAATTAGGGTTTTTGCCAAAGTTTGACACACATGGCCTCTTGCCTATTTATGGTCAGCTCTGTGCGTTGTCATGGATACATTGTACATAAAACTTGCCAACAGTTTGAAGGCTGTAGGGAAGAGATGCATGCCCAAAAGAAAACCCATTGTGCAGAAGGAGAAACACACCTACTTTTAAACATTATGAAAGGGTTGGTTTTTGGATCTGAGAAACTATCGCAAAACCGACCTTTTCAATAAGGTGGTTAAAGGAATGAAAGAGGGAGGCTGAGCTTGCATGGTTGAACAAGTCCGCCAATGGTGGACACTATTGGAAGAGTCAGTTTTTGATGCAAAGAAGCACATTGGCACAAGCGGTTCCAGCTGTTTCACTTTTCCATATTTTGACGTGACCGACATGTTAGCGCAAATTCATCGAAGTATGCACGGCTGCGTGTAAACAGGAATATTAGTGGAATACTTGTTTCATTTGCCATGTAAACAGCTTATTATGAATATTGTCTTCTTTGGAATAGGGGTATTTTTGCACTCCAGGTTCCCATGTCTCAAAGTCATTGACTTTTTTTTGAATGGGTTTTTGGTTAGATGCCTGAAATAAGGTCTGTGTTTAACACAGGCTAAAAAAGGCATTTACGTTTTGTTCTACAGCATAAAATACAACAGTAAATACCCACTGTGTGAATTTTGAAGCCTTTGGCCCTGGTCACACAGAAAGCGTTATGCAGATTGCAAAACGCGAGGCGCCGCACTGCCTTTTTTTAATTGAATGCCACTAGTGAAAGAAAAAAAATGCTTGCTGCGCCTTTGTTGTTGCCAGGCAACCAGACTCACCTCCTCATTCTACCCTTTCCATTTAATCAATCTACCGATTGTTTATTTATTTTAATTATTTGACATCAGTCAGTATCTAGTTACTAAAATGTTCAGGCAGAGGGTACTTGCTGTAGCTCTGGCTGAGGGTGAGTGGCTGTCAGTAAATAGTTTGTTGGGCACATGGAAACAGAGATCTGTGTGGGTACATGAGACCCTTAAAAAGAGGATGGATCATGGGGAGTACCACCAGTTGGTCCAGGAGCTTCTCCTCAATGATGGCCGTTCCCTGGCACATTTTAGGATGACTCAGGGGCAGTTTGAAAACCTGCTGTCTATCGTCGGGCCGTATAGCTCTGGGTATCCAGCAACAGCTACCACCAGTTTCTCCTCCCTTGTTTACCAACTGTAAACTTGTTTTCGTGACCACCACAGAAGGCCTGGCACTCAAGTTATCCGATTGGTCAATGGGAAAAAAGATGACAAAGGAAGACATGATGTGGGGCATTTTCCCACTTTGAGTTGAAGTTTTTTCAACTGGAGGAGTTACAAAAAGGTGCTTCATAAAAGTGGTGTTAATTTGTTAAGATTATCCTGCTGAACAAAACATGTATCATCAACTTTGCAAACTTTGCCACACAGCTTATTTTCTGCAATATGCCAAGATTAAATGGAAAAATCTCATCAGCTTTTTGACGTGGAAACCAGGGTGCTAACATCTGCGTCAGTCTACAAAAAAAACGTCATCCATGCAGTACTCTATTGTTGATCTGGGTTTTGGACAGCTGGCCAAACAAAACATCCAATTTGAAGATGGCCCCTTGGGCTCTGAGAATTTCCGATTATGTAACAGTCTAAACAATTCATTGGTTAATTACAACACAGACTAACAGACTCATTTATAATGGCAATAATCATTAGTGTAGTTGCAGCTCTAGCAGCCACAGCTTTATGCAGCAGGAAGTGAAAAGAGGCCTTCATTTTGAAAAGCAGTGCTAACAACATCAAAAATCATCCCCCCCTGTTCTCTCATTTGTTTACAACAATTATTTCAAGTTAATTTGAAAAGTGTTAATGGATGTTTAAAATGTCACACATGAGCCTGGTAGTCAGAAATTATTTTTTAGAACGGGAAGTATTTGCTGTGTTGTATAACATGCTATAGTGCTTAAATGTCTCTTCTGGGATCAACAGATAATTATCGTCGTACCTGTCAACAGAGACAGCAGCGAGTGTGAAGCTGCTGGCGTACATGGTGAGGTTGATGAAGAAGTGGACCACTTTGCACATGAAGGAGCCGAACACCCAGCCCTCCAGAGAGTAGATAGTGGCTTGGAAAGGAACGCAGAAGATGATGAAGAAGAAGTCGGCCACGCTCAGGTTGAGAATGAACAGATTGGTCGTGTTGTATCCCACCTGCCCGCTCCGCAGAAGTACAGCGAGCACCAGGCTGTTGCCGATGGTGCCCAACAGGAAGATGAGGGAGAAGACCACTGACACAATCACGCTGGTGGGGTTCAGCTGGTAGCTCTCAGATACATTTGCCTGCCCTCCTGGCTTGGTGAAATCCTCAAAGTCAGACATTTTGCAAGTCTGAAACAGGAAAAGGAAGGAGATACATCTGTCAAGCAAATTACAGTCACCCTAGAGCTTTTGATTGTTTTATCTCTTCTGGGTGTATATTTAAAATCACAACACTCATGCACTAGTGCTCAATATTAATACGATGTCAAAGGCACTCACTGAGATGGGAGTTTAATGATGAGTTAGTCTTTGCAACTTTTTAAAGTATACTCAAAAAGATGACAAGCCTGCATGCACCAGAAGATTTCTTTATCCAATTAATCCCCAGTCGAGTCATGTCACACATATTAATGAGACGAGAATGAGAGATTGTTTTTAATTTGCTGGTGACATATTGTCAGATGTGTCCGGGGAATATTTATGTAGTTTAATTAAAAGTGAGGGTGCGATGCAATTCAGTTTAAAGTGAGAAAATGCAAGATTAATTAAAATGGAAATGCTAAATTCACACTTTTTATCACACCATTTATTTATTTATATATTTGTTTCTAGGTAAGGATTGCTGCCACAGTCCAACGTAACCTTATACAGTGGTTCTTATGTTATCATACAAAAAGTTATGCACGTGGTTTGTACCATATCGAATAAATTAGCGCCATGATATCTAATGAATGAGCAACCCTGCCAGTTACATTAAGGAAAAGAATAATGGTTGGATGCTGTCACATTGTGAACTTAATGTGAGAGTGTGATTCAGTTTTGCATAGCCACAGCACTGGGAAGGTCTGGAAGCAACATTATTTTTCTGCTATAGGGGAAAAATGCTCTGGCTTGTTTGTAATTCTGTGAACCAATCGCAATTGTCTTGGGCAGCACTAAGTCCAGGGTGCAGCAATGATGAGCAACTGTGCCCTTGCAAAATTTCATTAGAGGGGAAATTGTTTTGGTGGAACATATGCACATAAGGAGGTGAGTGCTCTCATCAAAATTCTCCACAAAGGAAATACTACAAACAATAACAACAGATGTTTGTTGACTGTGTGATTCAACTTTTACTGATAAAAAAGACAGATATAATTTGATAATCGGTGCCCCAGAGGTAAAGCCTTAGCTATGGAGGAACTCACTGGACCCATGAAAACCAAAGATGATTGGCTCTTGCAAATCATTATTGTGACGATATCACAGGAGCTTCGGTAAAGTGAAGCGGGATTGGTAAATTGGTGAACTGAACTAAACTGTCTGTGTCAGCAAACAGATCAACATCAAGAGTCTTTGCTTTTTCAAGGTCGGTTCACAAGTTGTTTCATTTGTCGATCTTAACAACAATTAACTGAAAGAAGAACCAAGCTGGCCTGCCTTACTGCCTGATCCGAATAGTTGTCAAAATTCGGCATTTTCAGCGTGTAGGTTGATAGCTTGGAGGTTGTTGCTGATAGCTATAGTCTCCATCAGGTGAGTAAGTCTAAACGTGACGTGAGGTGACGTGACATAAAATAACATTAAATTTTAGTTTCACACAGGACATGAACCCAAGCCTCCTAATGAAAGTCCTGTGTTTGTTTGACCCACCCATCAAGCCAAAGACGTCTACACCAGAGTCCTGCACGGGTCCAGTTTTCAAGATCCGCCCCGACCCGACCCGGGGACGTACAAACCCGCACCCGAACCGCAAACCCGCGCATCAGGCCAATTAGTACCGCAACCCAGTCCGACCCGTTGAACCACGACCCGCAGCCCGACCCGTAACCCAGATTTAAAGTAATCATTTTGGGTCATATTGGCTGAATATTGAACAGCATATCGCCACAGTTAAGGTGCCAGTAAGTAAACAACGACCTGAATGAAGCAGCTCTCACAATAAAAACCTGACTTCAGCTCCATCATCAACCCTCTGTGTTCTTCTCCCATACGAGTGTAAAAGCACTCGTTTGTTATGTTTAATGCTTTTAAACTTTTAATCTATGTAAAGGAACTTTACATGTGTAATAATAGACTTACTTTCTGTCCAGAGCGACGTTCAGCAGTTACGAGCCGTCACGTGTTTTTAGAATCCATCGAGGAGAGAAGTAATCCATCAGGGAAACACTTCAGAAACATTATAAAGTGATAGTTGTACGTTTTATCCACTTATTTCTCAAATACCTAAATAATTATTTACTGTTTTGGAAGTGGCGCTTGTTAGACGGTGGCAGCCATGTTGATTCTGTGGTCCAATCACAAATTGTGTTATTAGATGGTGAAACGTGTGTAAACAGTGTAGTGTAAAAGTTAATCCCTAATCAGGTAAGAGTGTTATACTGCATAAATTGATTAAGAAGACCATAACCATATTTCATGTATAAGTCTCCATAACACCGTTTGATATGCATTTATATGTGACAAAACACTGTTACACATGTCAGTGTACTCATAATGCAAAAGTTATGTACTCACATTGTATTCACATATTGAAGAACACACAAAGAGCATATTCAGCAATAACACACACACTAATGCTCATATGGCAGAACACACACTTAAAGGTTTATATTGCACGAAAGCACAAGGGACTGTAATAAAGAAAGTCCCTAAAGTTCATATGTTTTTTAAAAATAAAGTGAAAGCAGAACCAGCCCTAAGGGTGGAAGATTTGCGAAATTCCAGGCCTAAAGTGAAAGTGATTACACCATTAGAAACGGGCCTGTTCATGATTGGACAAAAGAAAAAGGTTTGCCACCAATAGATCTGGGTCTGAATGGGAAGGATTAACGAAAAAGAGGTGGAGACTCTGTCGAGTCTCCACTAGCATAAAAGCGAGCGTATTGAAAGTGAGTTTTCAGTCTTGCTCTGGAGCTTGACTCAATGAGTTGTATGTGTTGATGCTTGTGGACACATTAAACTCGATTGCACCAGATTCTACTTGTCTCCAGTGTCTCTCTAAGTACCTGCCAGCTGAACTAAGATACTAAATCGACATCAGAGGAAGATTTTGGAAGAAACGTTGAGGACAAGATCGGGAGCCTACAGGCCCAATTCCAGGCACCGATTTCTGCCTCTTCAACAGCTGAACCAATGACAGTTGCGAAATAGCGGAGGTGATCCTCAGAGAGTAAATAATGACCAAGATAGTTATCTGTAGTTTACAGAACTAATGACTGATGTGTTTATCTAAAACCCGCAAGCCAACCCGCATGTTATTTTTTCCACCCAGATCCGAACCCGGGAAAACATTTTTTTTTAAAAAACACCCGCAAATCAGCTGTTTTTGCGGGTACCTGACCCAGTGCAGGACTTTTTATCTGTCTTTATTGTAACAGTACATCAGCTGACTTCCTCTATCGCTGAGTAACAATAAACACAGCTCTTTAATGCGTTTATAACTGCATTCTGATAACCATGAATAATGCCTCCTTAACTGAGTGATAACATTTGAACTTGGTGCCTACTTTTGGAGGTACATTTTTATTCTTGAGGACTTAAAGAATAAAGTTTGGGAGGTGTATATTAGCTCCCAGGGACCTCTCTTACTAATACTTGATCTGACTTCCTTCTTTGTTCTCGTCATATGAAAGACAGCTTGCAGCACATAGGTCACATGAGCGCAGCCTTCTGGCACAAATTATAGTGCATTACTTTTGGTAGTTTTGAGTACAAACAGTGAATGAGAGCAGCCTGCACAGGCGCACAGAGAGAAACGAGGGTCACCTTTAAAGTGGAGATTAAATGCATTTCTGTCATTATCATGTCCCACACCGCAGAGATTTGTTGGCTTAAAACAAAGGTTTTCAGGTAAGTGGACAGAGACACTTAAAGTCAGCAATTCACCTCCTCTCCTCTCTAATCCAAGGAATTGTGTCTTAAACCCAGAGTGGTCTGAGTGCTGTGGTCTGTTTCATTCACTCTGTGAAAAGATGAGGAGCAGGAGCCTTTCTCAGCTGGGGGACCTTTGATTTCAGCCAAAAACACATCATCTGTTCACAGTGAGCAGTGATTTATACCTTTCAATTTTTTTTTTACCAGTAATAATGTCGCAGCAGAGCCTCTGACGTGTTGCGGTTTCGTAAAAGTGACGTCTCCAGTGGCGTCAGCATGCACTCTCAGGTTGGCAAGTGGTGTAAAATTGAGGCTTTAAAATGAAGAGGTGCTCTTGATGGTGAAGATGATGAGCTACAGTAAAGAGAATCACACACGAGCATGATGTTTCCAAACATTTAATTTAATCCCATCTGTCCACCAAAAAGGTTTGTTCTGGATGAAATGTTTCCCTATTTATAATGAGCAGCTGAGACTGCAAACCCTGTGTGTTTGCTTATATTCCACATTTTTCAGTGTATCAATGGATTTTTTTGTTAGGAATTGGTTGATAATCATGAAACTGAACCATATTCCAATCATGAAATGACATGATAGGACCATTTAGTAGTATATAAACACAATTTCTAGGAGACAGGGTTGATCAGTTGGCTTGGACTGGACGTTAAGAATCATAAAAAGCACATTGTTACTGCTTTTGCACACCCCTTCAAAAGACTATTCTTAGAATTTGAACTGGTTATTTTTTGAGCTCTTGCACACCTGAAATCACAATGCCAGCTGCCATTCAGAAGCTTTGGCGATAATGATGGGTTGGAAAAAGGGGCAGTGATCTGTTTCAAGCGTGTTTTAATCAGCTCTTCTTTCTGAATTCTGAAAAAAAGAAGAATGAATTCTCATTTTTCTGCCATGCAGACGTCAAAACAACACTCGTTGGCTATTGTATTGTCACATAGTGTATATCAAAAGAGCTTCATGTTACATCATCTTGAAATGGTGCGTTTAAAAATGGCACTTATATCAGAGCCTTTTCGTGTGGAAACAAAACCAAATTGAGCAGCAGTAAGGCAAGGCAAGACAGATTTATCTGTAGAGCACATTTCATCACAAAGAAACTCAATGTGCATGAGCGTAGAGTGCGCATCAAACCCACAGAATTTCATCCAATGCTGTTATGTTCCTGATTATCACCACAGAATTTGTGTTGTGCTTGCAATTTTCTGTCATGAAAAAAGGAAGTAACCCACATATTTGAAAACACCACGCTATGCCAAGCGCAGGCTACAACCATCACAGATTTTTTTTACCACCAAGCAGAAGAAGCAAAAATGTTTTTTCAAAGGATCACCCTGGAGCAAGAACGTAGCCTGATCTGAATTGGACTGAAGAAGCATGAATAAAGGTTGCTCATTATCCCTGAATTAACACACTACCATTTTATATGAAATACGTGCCGCATGATTAATTAATGCCCCGTCACATACTGTATCTATGGCAGCACAAATGTGAATATAAATTTCATGGAGCTGAAATAGCAGTACAGTGCAGCAAAGCAACTTGTAGATGGCCAGATTAGATTTTATTTCGGGATCTGTTTTGGCAGAGATTACGAAGAAATCAATCACAGAAATGTCGTCTTTTTACGACAATAAAGCAATATCACAGAGAATGAAAACTCTGTAAATATAAACCATTAAAAATGTATAATGTTGTGACAGTATTTTAAGTCATCCTCGAGCTTTTATACTTCCGTCCCTCAAATCTCAGTAATAACCAGGCTAAAATAAATTATTAAACATTATTAAACTTTATACATCCTTTGAGTATAAACTGCTGCCAGTCTATCTGCATAATCAGAATCGTGACCGAGAGCAAAATGAAGAGGATACACTGATCACAGCTGATGGCACATAAATGACACTCTAAAGCGGTGATAGTAAGAATATATTCTTATTAACCTTATAAAGAGGCAGGGTTATAGCATCGGCTGGTGGATGCTGCAGAGGAATTTTCCTCACAGTTCTGTCAATGCCTGACTTCAGCATCCTCTTTTATGGTGTGGCTGGTTCCCCATTCTTCACACTGGGGAAAACATTCTGGATTGATATTACATTTCCGACTGCAGTGGGATATCAGAGCTACGACTCCAGCCCGAACATGTGTGAGAGTGTCAGGGGGGGATCAGCGCAAACAGGGATAGACATACAGGAGCTTTATGAGGCGTTAATAGAGCGTGTGGGACCTGACAGGTTGTGGAAGACTTTGGCAGAGCTCAGCGTGACAGTTGTGAGGGCACAATTAGAGTTTCTGGAAATGAAACAATGACTAATGAAAACAGCTGAGCCAGAGAGGAGGAGGAGGAGGACGGTGATGGGGATGTAGCACAGCCTTAACCAGACTCTGGGAGAACATCTTCATTGTCACAGCAGAGGCTCAGCATTAAAAAATGATGTGCAGGCACAGATAAGAGAGCAGTATCTCTTTGTTTCAATAAGCAACAGAGCTAGAATAGACACAAAGCTTCTTCTGACAGGTGTTAACACAGATTTAAAACCAAACTTTAGATATCAGCTGCAGCTTTAAACATTTGTATTCAAATGGTTAAAAGGAAAATGCTGATTCTGTGTGATGAATTTGAATTGCAGATGCTCTTCCCAACATTTCTGTGCCACACAAGCAGAATCAGCATGCAGATCAGGCAGATGCAGTGGGATAAACCTACCAGGCTGATGATGGGTGGACAGTATCCAAAGCTTCCGCTCAGATTAGGAACAAGACTCCCAGCAGACCTGCTCCGTTAAGATGCTCATACTCTTTACACTGAAGCCTCTGTTCTGCCGGTGTACATCGCTATCTGCCTGTGTTGTTGGTATCTTACTCTTTCTCCGCCTCTCCCTCCCCTCCTCAACCCCCACCTCCCTGGTGAGGACTCCTCCTCCACATTCACTTTAATGTTCTCTCCTCACTGCAGAAAAGGATTGCAGAGCGAAGGTATGGGGGGGGGGCGAAGGTATGGGGGGGGGGGCTGCAGCGCCTGTTCACAATCAGTGCACAATCAGGAGGTTCCCTGACATAAAACCCCAAAGCAACACTGATTGTTGCATGTGCATCCAAATTAGCCTGTCTTCAAATGAGGCAGTGACCTTTGTATTAGCATTAATTCTTTCCCATGGCTTGTTATGTATTGAGTGACACCATTACCTGCTGAGAGAGAGCACAGTTCAATCCAGGAGGGACACTGGAAAAATTAAATTGTCTGTGTTAGTCATTGTTGGAGCTTTAATTTGTGGGTAATTGGTGGCCAGCATTTCCAAACATGTTTTCTTATTTGCTTATTTAATACGTCCTCATCTAACTTTTAGGATCAGATGAGTCACTTCAGGGATCTGATGTATGTATTAAAACTAATATCCATAGTTACATGTGAGATGTCAACAGTATACAGAGCTGGTTTGGGTAATGTTCAAGCTGAAATTTCAAGGAGCCCCACATTCTTTTGCTTATTTTCTGTCTTATATATGATGTTCATATTAAATGTAGCCAAAGTTTCAAATAATGAGGTAGTCTAAATGTGTGTAACAGTAATCCCTGTGAGCAACAAACTCATGCTTCAGACCATTCTGAATACTCTGTTTCCAACTTTTTTTTTCCTCTTATGAGACAAACTGACGTCAGAAAAAGAGAGAAAATCTTGTGTCGGGTGCTCGGGGAGAACAGGAAACAACAGGATTGACAGGAAGGCAAACCAGGCAATCCGGAAAAACATATAGAAAATCGTGGAAGGAAATATTAACAAGCCTTTGTTGTATTGGTTATATCATTAAAACTGCAGGTTGTCATCAGGGCTATCAGACGACCTGCAGTGGTCGAAACATGTTGGCTCTTAATGATTTAACCACTACAATAAAGGCTTTTTGATATTTCCTTCCTGCCTGGATTGCCTTCCTGTCAATACAAGCTGAAATCAGTTTGTGACAAATTTCTTTATATGGTCATCTGTTCCAGGCACACTAATGCAATTATTTACAGTATGACTGCTATGTGTGGCTACATGCTAACATCAGGGAAACATGTAACCTTGGTTGCCCATGTTGTTAATTTTCCCTGATTTCTGACTAAATTCCTGCTGGAATAAATCCAGATTTGAGTTTTAGAAGCTTTTATTGGTGATTTTTTCATGGTAAAGGGCCATGATAGTTTTTCCCCTGGCTGCATGAACTGCTACATGTAGCTACATGCTAACATCAGGGAAATATGTAATCTTGGTTGCTGAGGTTGTAAATTTCACCCCAATTTTGGATCATATTCCAGTTGTAACATGTCTGGTTG
The DNA here is from genome assembly GCF_006386435.1 of Epinephelus moara. Lineage (NCBI taxonomy): Eukaryota > Metazoa > Chordata > Actinopteri > Perciformes > Serranidae > Epinephelus > Epinephelus moara. Next base: position 18,402,669 of record NC_065523.1, on the reverse strand, counting down.
TTGAGAGCTGGTTTAGAAGCTTTTATTGGTGATTTTTCATAATAGAAAGACTCTGCAATGATGGTGCAGCGACGCTGAGTCAGTGGCCAAGACAGCAGATACAAAGGACAAGTATGAACCTGAAAATGAGCATAATAGGTAATTTATACACGACTTGGCAATTGGTCAAGGGATCTCAGCTCGAGGGTTTAAAGACACTAATAATAGCTGAACTGTTTCGGGCTATAGGAAAAGATATCATGAATGCTTGCATGGAGGACTCTCCTAGCTTAATTTTAAAAGGAGATACTGTATTCATAACTTGTTTTTTTTTATCAGAAATATTGTAATTACTATAGACATCTTGTACAAAATTTTTACTTTTAGTATTGATACATTTAAATATATAGGCAGTGTATTTCACCCAAAACAACATACTGTCTCATATTGAGTGATGTATGAATGGAATTCACTCAAGGAAACAATTATTAAAAAAGGACCCTCTGAAAAGTGGATATCTTTATATCACACTCGGGAAGAATAACTGCCTAGATACAGCAGCCAGTGAGGGTCTAAATAAACAAACAACCAATAACAAAAACCACAGAATCAAAACCACAGCACTTCAGAGGTAAAAGAAAATGTTACAATCCTAACAAAAGGGTCAGGCTGACTTTTTATCAATTCAAGCATAAGCATGACAATGATGACTCAGACAGCAACAGAGAATCGGCAGGCAGGACGAATCCATTGCGAAGTTTATGCTGTGAGTCATGTGGTCATGACCAATACCATGAACTAAATAAAAGGCTTCTTGATGACAAATTTTGTAGGAAGAAATGCATGAAACACTGGGTATAGTTGCTATTATAAACAGTACAGTGCATATTTCACGTTTATTTAACTCCTGACACATTCTCAGACTTAGCTTTGTATGTTTTTAATAATAGTACTGAGAGTGTGATGCCCACATGTGGATGTGTGTGCCGCACGTCTTCCGCTGCTCGTTTTCACCCAGTCATTGATTCTCCAGCCACCCACCCATCCATCAAACTGTGCGCACACAACCTCGCCCAGTGGTTCCTGCTACCTCTAATAAAGGATCCATATGAAGAGGAGAGGAAGGCCAAGCTCCTGTAATGGTGAGGCTTTAACAACTTGGGTTGTTGAGTGAAGTGATGATGTTCACCTCATTTATTTACTCACTGGTTCAACTGCAAACCCAAATGAGTCACTCAGTATCATCGTCATCTCCAGCACACTTCAGCGTAAGAGCAAACTAGTTCACCAGATCAACAGGGTCCGACGTGAGCTGCCAGTGCCCGATTTGGCTCGGGATCCTGAATTCTGATTCAAGTAACATTCACATGCAACCTCACAGCCTTCAGTCTGACACACTCCCACCTCCTCCTGTGCCAAACACAAGCTCTGACATGCTGTCTGCGCCACTGTCAGCCATCATCCATCAACGAACGGCTTGACACTGGGTCAGACAAAAACGGCACGAAGGCGCATCATGTCCACAATGAGAGACAACCTGAGGGAAATAAAAACACGCCTTTTCATCCATTACTTCACATTACAATGATTTAAACTCCCACCAGTATGTCATTTGTCATCTCAGGTTTTTCCAGTGCTTTTTTTTCTACAGTATTGGACAGTCACATGGTAAATCTGAAATTCATCTCACTCTTCACGCCCACAAAGTAATTAACCACTAAATTTTATTGTATGCATCTTCTCCTCAGTGCACATATTGAAATGTGAAGTACAAAGTTACCAGGCTGATTCCAGTTGAGATTAAACCCATCTGTCCACTGGTTCCTTACGTAACAGGACCATCCCTCTTCCAAAAGGAGGGTTAGGAATTTCGCCAATGCAAACCGCTTTGGTTCGGACAATGATGGATCCTGGTCTCACTGTAAGCCAAATTAACATTCGGAAATACCTCAGGGTGTTGTTCCATGTGAGCGTTTCCATGGCAACCACGGACGGATCACTTTGAAAGGATGGCGAAAACACAGGATTGATTTCCACCCAGAACACAAGGAGTAGCATGACATTTTACAGAGTAGGCTACATAGAAATGCAGTGAATTATTAAAAAACAGCTCCGGGCCAACAGGAGTATTAATATTTCTCCTGTGAACTTAAAACCTTAAAGATTTCTCTATAGATTTCAACCCAATAATTGGTATCCAAAGAGTTGCCATTCTTCTACTGTTCTGACAAGAACAATAAAACTGATCAATCCAGGCGCCCCTAATGAACTCAGGCATAGGTGTAGGTTTTGTAGGGGGAGGGGTGCCCCTGTCAGTATTTGGAACATTTGTATTTGTCTCTCCAAATAAAAGCATTAAAGTAGAAGAGGACTTTTATTTTGACAGAATTAAAGACATTTATAATAAACACTGATGCAGAAACGGCACAGATTGCTGCATAGACCCCAGGTTGTTGGTCTCCTTTTCACATGTGGCTCGAGGAATGACATAATAGCCATGAAGGGGTGCAGGGAATGGCTCCCAACTCTCAGCACGCAGGTCATCTTACTGACAGAATGAGGCAAACAAGTGTAAAAACACTGCAGGGAGCTACAGTCCCTTTTTAAAGTAGGCATTTTGACATGTCATGCCAGAATAAACCCAGGTGTAATTCTGCACATCAGTGGTAGTATAGAGCATACTCCCCTACTGATGTAGCTGTGACACATAAGTAGAATGGAAGCATAATAAATTTACATCTGTGTTCACTGACGTAAAAAGGACCCTTTCTGACTTTGACCACCTCACTACCCTGCTCTTCCTTACAGGTCCCTGAGAATTGCTCCACCTACCTCAACTTGCGACAACATAGGGAGTAGGAGATCACACAGAATAACCAGAATGCTAAAAATGTGATAGCGAAGGACCCCCAAACCCCCCATTTTATATGTGCCTCTCCCACGTGTTCAAATAAAACCTACGCACTTGAATTCAGGTGTATGACAACATTCATCACAACACACTTAAAACATTAAGAAAGAGCATGTGGCCAGATATCATCTCTTTATGCTTCTGGTTTGCACATTTTACCCTGAGGTGATAAAAGCAGAATGGAGTGACACCACTGTGCATGTGGCCTGCGCGAATAACAACCTCGGTGTCGACAAGCAATCAAATATCTCCCGGAATAAAAGTGTGACAAAAACACTAATAGCATCATTAACTTCAAGATGCAACATTTGCAAAAGAATTACACGTTCTCAACTCAATTACTTTGAACACACCGTCTTATTAATTAGTCTTCTGCCGAGGTGTAAAAGTAAGCATTCCACATTGACTTTTTACAGTACAAATCAATTACACTGTGAGTGAATGGTTTATATGCTGCATGTGAATCTCGCTTTATTGGACATCTCTCAGCGCAGAGGACTAATCACAGTAGCAGCCTCGGAGGAAATGCGTGGTCTGTCTGAAGTGTTAACCTCACATGCACACCTTGGCTCATGATCACTGGAGCATTTACATAAGCTGGAGCCTGCTGTGCACAGACTCGAGTGAAACAATAGAGATATGCCCACACTGTGCTGATGGATAAACTGGATAAGTGCAGTGGTAGAGGAAGTAGTCAGATTTTTGACTCAAGCAAAAGAACCAACACAAATATTTTGAAAATACTTCACTGCAAGAGGGTTTCTGCCTTCTAGATCTGTCTTAAGTAAAAGCGCAGATGTAATATCTGAAAAACCATCAATAGTAAAAGTTCCCTGTGGAGATCCGAGGGGAGAGGGGTTAGCAACACAACTCCACCTAATGGAGGCTTACGGCGCTCCAGATTCAAACGTCCAAAAACACATAACTGAAACCACAAAATATCTCCATACTGCTCGTCTGTAGTGATCCAAGTGTCCTGAAGCCCCGACAAATGGTCTCACGCAAGCGCGCATACGTGAGTGCGGTGCACAGAGAGGCAGTTAGAGCTACAGACTACAATGAGGATAAAAACAAAGTTCAAATGATGTTTTTCTGAACAATTTTTTTTGTCGTACAGTATTTGAGTAAATGTACTACTTCCCCCCACTGGCTATGTGACATCTTTTGCCTAGTCTCAGACTAAATAAAAATAAGAGTTGTTATTATTATGCACACAGAGCAGAACAGGCAATTAGTGTGTTCAGTAAATGGGAGAATGTGTCACTCACTTCTGGCTCGGGTCTTCACAAGAAAAGGGCACGTTGATCTATTTCTACACAGCCATGTTGGCACAGATCTGAGGGATTCAGCTTGTGTACAGCACTCTGAATCAAACTGGCACTTAATCTCTCCATAATGGGTGCCTTTCTGCAGAGGTCAGCAATATCTAACCCCAAGTCGTCTTAGCCAGGCTGTATGATCCCTTGCTGTATCATTTCTTTAAGTGCACCACTTTCAATGACTGTTAAAGAGATAAAACGTAGAGGGGCATAAATCATGAAAGTTTGTGTAAAAAACAAAACTTTATTCATACACCTTCGTTGAAAGAAGCGTCCAAGGCTGTCGGCACTGATTAAATTATTACTCTACTCACTCATCTTTCACAAATTAGGTGATGTTACAAAGAAGAGGAGAGTTGATGCTGAAGCACTTATTGGTGAAACAGATGACTGTGGGAGAAATAAAAGCATGGAAAGAAAGAAGGTGCTTCCATACCAGCTGAGTTAATGTGAAAGTAATATATAGTGATTGTAGTTCACAACGGATCATTAATGGTACCCGCAAGTTATTTGTATGAGTGAATACACTGGATCAAGGACATGCTACAAAATGTCTCACAAGGCTCCAGGAAGAGATTAATAAACCACAGAATACTACTGTTCTGTGTTGAGTCCCCTTCTGGCTAGATAACAAATCATATGCTGTCTACAGATGCACTTCAGAGTGCTTTAGACTGATTAGAAGAAGATGACACAGATGTGAAATATCTCAACGACCATCAGTTTGGCACATATATCCATGAATGCTAAAAGCTTTGGTTGTCCCCTGGCTCTTCCTCTCCACATCACAATGCGGTTCACTTTGTGGTTTTGAGTGACATGTCTCAAAAACTATAAGATGCTTTGCCATAAAATTTGGTACACAGATCCATGCCACTATTGGATGAATTGTGACAACTTTGGTGATCCTTTTTTTTCTCCATCCAGCACCATCATCAGGTCAGCTTTTTAAGAGGTCCAATACGTTGGTTTATTATCAAATTTTGCAAAACTAATGCATTGCCATCAGCCTCATTTATTTTTTTGTGTGTAGTGCTAATTAGCATTAGCAACTGTTGGCATGCTAACACACTTAACTAGGATGGTGAATATGGTAAATATTATGGACCAAATTACGTTGTGTGTTCACAATAACTTCCCTGCACCATGTAAATAAAATGAAAGGCGCTGAGCAATCACTGCCACAATTGGTTCATTTTTAGCCACTTAAGTTTACACTATATTTAGAGGCTATACTTAGAGAATATGTTCATGGCTTTACCTTGCCGTCAGACAGCTCTTTCTGATGGGGAACTGAAGTCGCTGTCTCAAAGCCACCAGACCCCTTTGACAAAAACTGGAATTTTACTTTGCAGAACATGCAGTGGTAGTTGCTCATCAGCCACTGCCTCAATCTGTTAGTGTGTAATGTAAAGCAGGGAAACTATTCCAAATATAGTATACAGTTAAACTGATTTTTTAGGTGGGCATTTTTTTTAGGTGGATAAAACACACTTTGCTGTGGCCCCCATCCACAGCAGTACATTACCTAGCTCTAGTGACTGTAGATTTAATTTACCAAAGATGCTAGCAAGCAATGCAGTCCAAAAATAAGCACAGCAGAAACATTAGGTAGGTCAGACCACCTTGTTTTACTATATATATATATATATATATATATATGTATACTGTATGTATATATATATGTATATATATATATATACATATATATATATATATATACACACATATATATATATAGTAAAACAATACAGTTATGGCTGAAAATGGCAACACAAATAAACAAGTTTGCCAATTTCATATATCTCTGAAATTCAAAACAATTGCCAGTTGTCTACACAGAAGTGTTTTTCCACAGCAGATGCAGTTCAAAGTGCTTTAGAGTGATACAAACACCAAAAACTAAAATGAAGATGAAAGGAATGATTTGGCAATGTCAGTCAGTTCTCAGCTTTGGTTTAGAGTGAAATACCTCAACAACTGTTGGATGGATTGGATTCCCATTAAGTTTTGATCAAATTCATGAATGCTAACAACTTTAGGGATCCCCTGCCTATTTCTTTTCAGGTCACCATGAGATTCACATTTATGATTTTGAGTGAAATGTCTCAACCACAATTGGATGCATTTCCATGAAATTTAATACACAAATTTATGCTACCTTGGGATGAATTGTAACAACTTTAGTTATCCCCTTTTTTTTCTATCCAGCAAGTCAAAACTTGTCCACTACTTTGCTTTATAATTAATTCTTGCAAACTTAATGGTATTCAAGTCATGTTTGTGTTTAGTGCCAATTAGCAAATGTTGCTATGTAAACACACTTAACTAGGATGAGGAACATCAAAATTATACCCACTAAATTTAGCCTGGATGTCCTCTTTTAGTCTTGTTATGCCAGAGTGTACCTTTTAATGTGAAAACTAAAGTACAAATAAGGGTTGTCAGTTCATTTTGAAATGAGCATGGTGTTGGAGCAAGTCTCTCATCAGTAAGCAGTCTATTTCATGTCTTGGGTGCACAAACATTGGAGGCTGTTTCACAGGCTTTGCAGTGAGCTCTGAGACTGTGAGTCAGAGGAACGTCTGATGAGAAATCTAAAGCAAGACACTGATTCAGCCTCATCAGCCAGCACATCGCAGCGACAAAATGACAGTCTGATTGCAAACTGGAAATACTATTGCATCACAAAGCATGGATCAGCCCAGGTCACAGCTACATACTGTAGCCTATATCATTATCCCCTGGTTGTCATAGAAACCGATGCACATAATGTGGTGGCTGCACTCTGCATTTCATGTATGAATATTTGTCTTGGGGTGTGTTTCCACTGGAGTTGTTTTGCAGTGTGCCAGCACATTTTTTTTTAGGCACATGAAGAAAGTTGCCTCTGTAAGTAGGCATCTTCTTCAAAGCGCTTTTTGCTTTTTTGTGCTGCTTCTGGAGGAGCCTGAAGTTGACAATATTTCAACTTTTAGATGTATTAGATAATATTAAGCCATGTTGTGCTCGCTCCATGATGATCAGACTGAGCAGTGAAGCAGGAGAAATGCTGCCATCGACCTGATCTAGGATCAGCAGTGGCTATTAGGATTACAGGATTATTGGTGAGAGTACAAACTGTATTACAGAGTATTTTGTCGCCTCACTGCAATAAAACACTAATTTCCAGCACTTTCCACTTCCCCTATGAGCATTTCTTCCTTCTGCAAACACAATTACCGTTATTTGTTCAAGCATCCGGCTCCGCATTCAAGTCCACTTTAGTGTGACCCAGACTTGGTTGGATGTAGTGACACTGAGGTCATGACTATAGATCTGCTCACAGTGCCTTTCAAAGGGCCTTCATTAGAAAGGAAGCAGTAGTGTATAAGCCTGCTGTAAATTCATGTATGAGTGAGTTTGTTTTGACCTCTATCTATAATGCCACAGTGATACTGAAGAAAAGAATGCTCAGCTTCATGGAAAATCCTTCAGCAAATCCCACTGGCTGCCTGGCATAATTGATTGTCAGGAACAGGAAGCATTCACTTGCCTCAGACATGCCACTTCAAACAAAACATCATCAAAACAACAGATGGACAGAGCTCACAGTGCCATGAAAAAATGAATGCTTCTGCATAATTAAAACAAAACAAGAAGAAACTGAGGAAAGTTAAAGGGAATTGTGAGTAAGAGAATTAAACTTTGTTTGGTTTGGATTGAAAGCTTTCATCATTGTAGGGGAGTCCATGTGATTATTGAATCCTGTTCATATTAATAACGTATTTAAGGCTTCTTTTTGAAAACATTTCACTTCTTTTTGTTGTAGAATTCATAACGTTGCAGCCCCGGGGCTGTTTCCCCCCGTTGCTTGCAGCTGCTGAGAACATCATGAACTCACAGACAGCTCTGAAACCATTGAAGTTTGCTCTTGGATTCAGGCAGAAGAACACAATGCACATAATGCTCTTTGTATTATGTATGCTGTATGTTCACGTGGGAAAATGCACCAGGGCAGCATACCCCAGCCCATCTATACATGTGGAAAAAAACAATAAAATAAAATTCACCATTTGCGAAGTTGTTTGCAAAAAACACAACAAACAAATATACTGAATCTGATATCATATTGCTCATCAAATATTAAATACATTTATATATAGGCTGGGGATATGGTTAGTTCAGGCAGATCACAGAAAAACGTATATAGGCTAATGAGCATCAGCTCTATACAGTGGGGCTGGCTGCAACTTGGGGGCAGACAAACAGGCATTAATTGCCATCTATAGGGGAATCACAAGGTCAACAATAGATTATAGTTGTATAGTATGTGGAGCATCACTACAAAGAGTGAATAGACTACAGTATAGAGCATAACAATTATGTATAAGAGCTATAAAGGCAGCCCCCATTAATGCAGCAGAGAATAAAGACCAAGGACATATGGAACGGAGGCATTAGAGTTCATCAGATTCACCCTGGTTAGTAGCATACCCCTGTGGCGTCACCCAGAGGTAATGAAGTGGGAGTTAAAGTAAGTGTATATCTAAGGAATAGTTATTATAATTATCTTAAAATCTACATGGATTGCTCAAGAATAAACAGGAGTGTGTGGGAGTTGGTGTGTATATCCCTCAGTTCAAAATATCTATTTCCAAAAAGCCTGTCTGACCAGTTATCTGTATACAACAGAAATAGTTGCAGCCATTATTGCTTTACAGTGGGTTGAAGAGGTCAGATCTAAAAGGGTGGTGGTGTACATACACTCATCAGCTGTTCTGGAAAGCATACAGTCAACAACAACTGTCAGAGAAGATTTACTCATTGGACTTTTTCATAGCTTACTAAGACTTCACAGAGGTGGTATAGATCAGTGGTTCCCAACTGGTCCAGCCACGGGGTCCATATATAACCTTTGGCATTAGTTCAAGGTCCACGCAGTTTAATGTATTCAGGGTCATACTTGCCTTTGGCCAGGTTGTCAAGCTAGTTTGCTGTCTCCGTCAAGTAGCTGTCCATTAGACAGTCACTCCACAGCAGGAAATGGCACTATAAAATAAAAGCTATGTGCCACTGTGCTTCAAAATTAAGTGTGTTTTTTACAAACTTGACGCATTCACAAGTCACTTGCTGTCTCTTCAGAATGGACCGCAACCCAACAGTTGGGAACCACTGGTGCAGATGTACAGATTTGTTGGGTGCAAGCACACGAGGGGCTGAAAGGGAATGAGTGAGCTGACAAACTAGCAAAAGGGACATTACAAAACGAAATAACAGCACCAGTTGCACTTGGGAAAGGAGAAGGAAACGCTGTGGTTAACAAGTAAGGAATAGAGATGTGGCAAAGAATAGGTGGGAGGAAGACCAGAAAGATGATATCACAAAATACAAAAATCCATGTCCATTCTGGTAGGACAGTACTGTAATGATGATTATTATTTAAAAATACAAAATCAGGTCCGCTCACTAGAAACTGCTCCTTTTGGAGGTTTTATCACCACGTGACGTTTTCTATGGGCTGCCGTTTGTAAAGTAGCTCGCACTGAAATTAACAGCAACATTTTGCCACATTTAGCTTCAAACAACGTTTAAAAAGTGGTGGGAATTTTTTAAAGTCACTCTTTACCACATTTACAGCAATATTTGAAATATGATAAATATAATGCCACAGTTAAATGTAAATATTTAATGTTAAATCTAAATGGTACATCTAAATGTTATATCTAAATCAAATTGTTAAATGTTAAATCCAAATCTAAATCTAAATGTTAAATCCAAATCTAAATGTTGAATGTTAAATCTAAATCTAAATCTAAATGTTAAATCTAAATCTAAATGTTGAATATTAAATCTAAATGTTAAATGTTAAATCTAAATGTACTTGGTGAAACTAAATAATTAGCTTGCAAATAGTTATGGGCACCGAAACGTGCCCGAAACTTCACATGTGGTGAGGACTGAGGATTATTATTTACCCTTTACAGATGAAGGAAATCATTTAAAGCGACATCAAAAGGCAGACTTCACATTTGCAGTGGAAACGTGGATTACATGAACAAAATATAATATTTACAATGCTGCACTCAGTTGAATGTACATTTCGAGTCAGGTAGACATGAGGAAACAGGGTAACTACCTGAGTTTGACACCAGCAGGGGCTTGCTTTGTTGCTATGATGTCTGATGTGATCATTTGAATACTACTGCATGCGTTGAATTGGTCCTCCTAGCAATTTTTGGTTTTCTATTACTGCATGCTAATCAGTGGACCACCAGAAAATACTATATTCAAACTTTGGTTTATGGTTATAGTAATGGAATCTTTTGACTTTATGCATTTTAGCAAAGTGGAAGTGCTTCCACTTTCTGTCCACACCAGAAATGTGAATATGTTGCACTGTGTGATTGACATCTGCTGTATGTGATCACCTTGCACCTACATTTTAGCAAATGTCTAACCAGTTCTATGATATAATGTACGTACAACATGAGGGACCGCCAGAGCTGAGAGGAAATAAGCATGCTACTAATTAGATCATTTCCCTGCCCACACAGCACAGGGATCAGTGGGTCATCTTACTGCTGTAATAGACACTATGACTGGTCTGTGTGTTGGTGTTTGTGTTTTATATGATACAGTAGTATAAGCTGTCTTACAGGGTGAGCTCTCTCAGCATTGAGAGCTCCCTTAAACAGCATAATTAGTTCCTGGACATAAGTATCTGTATGAAATGGGCTCTTCTTTCTGAAGAGCTCAGTTTGCTCACTTCACTTGATGGTTGTAATGGTTTATTGATGAATGATTTAACTGAGCCTTGGCAAGTAAGATTATTGACTATCAGAGCAATGGTACATCATGAAAGGGAGGAAAAGGGACTTTATAATTTATGATGTAAAAAATGGAAAATAAATTCTCAAAGTTGTAGGTCCATGTGTCAACAGTGATTGAATGCATTGCTATTGGATATTGTATTGGACGTTCATGGTTCCCAGAGGATGTATCTCAATGACTTTGGTGATTCCTTTACTTCAATGTGGTATTTGTAGTTTTGAGTGAAATGTCTAAGATTGGATGGATTGCCTGGAATTGTTGGTGAATTCATGTCCTCTTCGTGTGTAATAACTTAAACTTTTCATCCCGCACCATGATCTGGTTAAATTTACAGAGATTTTCCAGGGAAAGTTAAACTTAGGAAGTTTGGGAATTTTGCAAAATTTCAATACAAAAATCAAAACTTTTAATGGTGAACTATTTGGGTTTTTTTTTGTGTCTATGTGCATATGATGTGGTAAATGAATTTCCCATAAACTCCAGTTAATTCCCAATGAAAGTTTAGCATGCTGCATGACATAAACTAGTACTGTTATTGCATGCTAATGTTAATGTTTAGCTCAAAGCACAGCATGTACAGCCTGCAGAGTCACTCTTTCTTAACTGTAACTAAGAATCCGCTCTGCATCTTCTTTGACTTCACAGTTGTGCATTTAACACAACAGCTTGGTTTTTGCTCTTTGACACAGATGAGCTGCAATGGTTACTGTATCTGGATAGAGGTCTTGATGCTTGGCTGCACCCTCTGTGGATGGAAGACATGCTTCACCTTTGAGTGCCACACCATTGATTTAACAAATCCATGTTGATGAATCCACTGTGGGGCTGAGCAGTGCAATGCAGAAAATATGTGAAGATCTGTTTGAGCTGTTTATTTGTAATAATAGAAGATTTACTTCCTATACTTCTTTAAAAATGTCTCTGTAGAACACACATGACTTGCTGAAATAATCAACCCTGTGGTATAAATTTGACCATGAAGAGCGCCTCGCCCCTGACTGAGTGGACTGACTTGTTATTGATCATGGTGCAGATGCTCCCCTGTGGCCTTGGGCTTGTTGAAGTATGAATCTCATCTGAGAGAAATGAGAAGTAGAGATAATTACAGGCAGCAGAACAGAGCCACATCCTAAAGAATGGCAATTTAATTCATGGGAGTTGAAGTGGGAAAAATAGGCAGCGCTCAGAAATGCCATCATAGTCTTTTGGTCTCATCCTGACATTCATCTGTATTCCTCAGATGTGACAAGTATCAGGGACCGTATATAACCCACATGGAAAAGAAAATTGCCTCTGACGAAAGCAGTTCAATTTATCACAACCCTGAATGACTAAATCCAATCCATCCGATATTTTGTACAGTGTTGTGTCTTTTTGTGTTGTAGCTGCATCATACGATTCATTTTATTAATTAAACCTTTTGACTTCTTCATTTCAAAATTTCAATACTTAGTAAATATTGGTATATTTCCAGCAATGAAAGAGGTTCATAATTCCACCAGAAAAATCAAAAGCAATCGTGAAACATTAACATTTTTGTAACATCTTACAGCTAAAATGTCTACTGTGTGAGAATTTCCAACTTTAGCACCACCTAGCGGCAGACTGAAGCAAATATAGGCTACATTTCCCGCTTGTTATTATATTAGCTGTATCATTAGGAACTTTTTCAGGTGGGTGACAGTACACACTAGTCAAAGAGTCTAGCAGTGTCCCAATTCCATACTAAATACTAGTATTTTAGTATCTGTATCAGTATCTGTAGTCATTTTCATAGTATAAAGCTTGTGGTTTTAACATAGAAGAAATTAATGTACTTTTTGTTTTTTTAACAGGAAATGATGCAAGATGTACGCCCCATATGCAGTGTTGGGGTGTCGTGAACTACATGTAGTTTAACTACATTTAGTCAGAAGTATTGATTATTTCTATTTATTAAAGGGCCAGTGTGTAATATTTGGCATGGTTTATTGTCAATCTGAATCTGAATCTGAATATTCTACCCATTAATATGTTTATATAAGTGTATAATCGCTATAAAATAAAATTCGTTTGGTTTTCATAGCCTTATAATTATGCTTTTATATATATATATATAGCAAGGGCCTTTCTTTAGAGAGGTTGCCATCTTGCGCCGCCATGTATGTACGGTAGACCGAGCGGACAATCCAGCCAGCCAGAGAACGCGTTTAGCGTGTATAAATGAACCAACAAAGACAGCGAAGGAAGAAGGAGGAGGAAACAGCAGAGAGTGTTAGTAGTTCGTCGATAGAGAGTAGTGAAAAGTTTTTTAAGTTATAAAGTTTGCGAATGGACCACACTTACCACGCAACAGGAGAGCATGAACCCGAACTGTCATCTGCGAGGAAAAGAAGACGCAACTTCACTCCTTGTGATGCACTCTCTGC
>NC_065523.1:18289390-18388889 GCF_006386435.1 Epinephelus moara | reverse complement strand
AGATAGACCTACTCCTGAAAAACTCGTGCGCAAGGCTTTTTGTCCCTACGAGGCCACCGTCATTTTCCCGACGGGAGGGGTGAGCGAGTGAGCCCTGCAATCTAGAATTTGACCACTGATGTCACTGTTTTCAACCCATTTTACACACTGGCCCTTTAACAAATGTTCAGCAAAGTTGTATGCTATTTAGAAGTCACCTGGCAAACTGAGTAATCCTGCTTGGTCCTTGCACTTTCCCACAAATAGTGATGTCAATAAACTCAATTAAGGGGCATTTTAGGCTGCAATGTGAGTTTTTCGCATTAGATTTTGTTATTTTGTGTCATATGTACAAAGTCAATTTGACTTTATTTACAAAGTAGTTTGAACTGCTTTTTCTACATAGCTTTAGTTAACCAAATTACATTCTCATTAGGGTAGCTTTGTTGAAGTTCAACTTCTTCCATTGTTAAGTAATTGGTAGCTTTCTAAGTAGCGTCCGCAACACTGACCAAATACCAATGAAACTACAGCCTTGGAATATCAGTCAGTTCACAAAAATAAAGAAAATATGTTTTCGAAAGACTCATACTTCTTAATTTAAATATCAAGCATTTCAGTATGCATAACTGTTTTGAGTGTATTTAATTTTGTCACCAGACCAAGTGACATCTTGGCAGCTGGTGCATGCTGGGACATGAACTGCAGCTTTACCCTTAGTGCGATATCATGTGTGTAGGCATCAAGTGCGTATTTCAGATCTCTTTTTTATGTTTTAATGAGTTAGCTGGAAACATTAAAGGCAGCAAACAAGTTCTTGCTTAATTGGTTTTGCAAGCCATCTGGGGCTAATACAGTCGGTTGGCTTGGTGGTTGCTTTTGGCCACCCCTGCCACAATTAAGGACCCATTAAAAAAAAAAAAAATCACAAATGTTGAGTGGTCTATTTGCCACTGTTGTTGTAACCTGCATACTGTATGTGCTGTGCAAGAACAGACATGTTGACAGGCGTAGCAACAGTAACTAAAAGGGGCAGGGCTTTGCAAATGATTAGCTGTAAATCTGTGAGCGCTGTCAGTCAGAAGTAGTTTAAAGGAGCAGTATGTAGGATTTAGTGGCATCTAGTGCTGACAATTGCAGATTGCAAGCTAATGAAACTTCTCCCATGTGCCAAGTGTGAACTTCTGGTTAGGATTCCTTCAGTGTTCATTGTTTAGGAGGTTTTTACTGAGAGTCGAATAATCCACAGAGGTCTCTTCTTCTCCAAAACAAACGCACCAGGTGATTAAAGCCGGTAAAAACACTTAATAAAACAGTTTCATGTTAAAAAAAATCTTTCTGATGCTGCTCATCGTGGAGGGGCTGCTAACTGCAGAGGTTAAAAGCAAAACACAATCGTCCCTGTCTAGAGCTTGAGTTTGGTTTGTCCAAGGGCTGCCCCTGATTAAGAATATTCCTAGTCGACAAGTAGTCGTCATTTAGGGCCATTAGTCGACTAGTCGCTCACATGTTTATGATGTCAATTTGATTATTTAATTATATATTTTGGGCAGCGGAACACAATAGTTTGAGTTCCATGTCTGAGAAAGAATAGTATCAGTAACACTGTTAACACTGTGCTACATTACAGAGAAATACAAAACTATACTAATGAACCTTTATTAATATAGGCCTATATTTTATCTACAAGTGCACGTCACACACTGAGCGAGCCGCCTGTTAATGACGCTGTCGGCAAAGCAGTAAATTGTGCTAGGTGGCTAATGGGCATGTAGCTACTTCCATGTTTCAGATGATACGTCATGTTTGTAGTCGACGCATGATGATGATGCAGAGTTTACATATCACCTTGGGTTCGTCCTTCACCTTCTCAAAATGATCCCACACTTTGGATTTCCTGCCTGACATGTTATTAACCCATTTGTGCCCAAATTTTTCTCAATGTTTTTATGCATATAATCATGTTAACTGAGTCCCATATGAACATGTTCTAAAGTTATTTCCTCCATTTTGTGCTCTCTGTTCTAGAAAATCTCATTTGAATGTTCGGCAACTATAGTTGCCGGTGGGCACATACCTTGTATCTACCCCTCTAATGGTGAAAAGTGAATTAGAGCACAAAAAGCAACATGTAATTCAGCTGTCTTTATTGAGAAAGACTTTTATTATTTAAAACAAGTGTGAGAACAATTTAATTCATAAATTTTGTCATCAAAAAACTTGGAAACACCAAAATTCGAATTAAAATCCCCTGATTTGCACAAACTAAAATAAACTCGCTATAGCCGGGTTTTGGTTGATAAGAAAAAAATGTTGATTCGCAAAACGGGGGATGGAAACAGTTATGTTCGAATTAAGTCTGACGTAGCGCACTTTCACCCCAACTGCTTCCGGTGTTTCCGGTTCACTCACAAGGCAAAAACATTGCGGAAAACAACAACACAAGACTTGTGTGGACGGAGGACAAAATAAGAACATTTCTAGCCTTAATAAGGCGGTAATGCATTTACAAGCTGGTTGCCAACCGCCAGAAAACATAGAAGAAGAAGAATGCGAGACTTGTTTTGTTTTTGGTTCTGCGGAAAACTCGTGCGAGTTCGTTGTTTTCACCAAAGTCCGTACATTTAATGGAAACACACAGGATTCGTATTTCTTTTAACGTGCATTTCCCAGTGATTCAAATCACTTTTGGATGGAAACATAGCTACTCAGGTTCTTGTCCATCATCAATGATGGGTAGTTGCATGTCACCATCAGACACAAAGCAGTCTCCTTTGAGCAGCCTCGATGGTAGGCGTTTGGGATCAGAGTTCACATCATCATCATCAAAAAAATCGCTGTCACAGTCTGTTTCGCGGGCATTATTCTCAGACTATGGCACAACTGAAATGCTTGTGATTTTTGCAGAGGGATCATCTGCATCCAGGATGTCTAAAACCTCTGCCAAAGTATACCTCTCTAATCCTCCTGGTTTATCTCTGTGGAAAACACGAGTTTGCTCCCATGGCCACTGGGGGCCACCATTTTGTGAAATTAACGCAATTTGAAATGGATATTTTTTACCAAACAATTCCAATTCTATATCCCTGTTCATGTACAATAGTGTTAAAGATGTTCTCCCTGTATTTGACATCATTCAGTCCTTCTAATATACCACACAATGCAACACAGTCAGCGCTAACATTGGCAGCGCTAATAGCTAGCTAGTTAGTTAGCTAGGTAGTTAGCTAGCACTAGCTACCAAACACTAGTAATGTTGGTTACCAAATGTTAAAGCTAACACTATCAAAAACTGTATTGTCACCAAATATTAGCCCTTTGCAATGTTGGTAATGTTAGCTAACATTATTATCTACTGACAAGGTATGTGCCTACCGGCAACAATAGTTGCCGCTTGGACAAATGATTGCATACAGAAAAAAATATACATCCAATGTAATATTTCTGTTGTTTGGATGATTCTAGAGACTTTCATGATTAAGTAGATATATATATGTCAACAAAAAAAATATTATTATAATATGAAAATCACCTTTACTTGTGGGGGTTTGTCGTCGCCTTGCCCTCAGTAAGATGGGTCAGGAACTCAACAACGCCATGTGACAGGAAGTATGTGGAAACTAATTTTTTTTCTTAATATGATTTTCTAAGGTGTCTACTCACATATCATTGATATATAAAACATGTATAGTATTTAGAAATGTATTTTTAAGTGGAAAATGACAAGCATACACTTGGGCTTAAATGGGTTAACAAGCCTGTGTAATAACCGCAGGTACCAGCCCTGGAAATGCCACATCACTTGCCGTCTTTAATTAACTGCCTGGAAAACGTGAGGTCAGGCACTGGGAGCTACTCTCGTGCCTTTTTTGTGCCAGCTTTCAAGAGGGCAGTGGCAGGTTGCGGCTGAGGTGGCTAAGCAACCTTATCAAGCATCATGTACTGAGAGTGCAGAGCTGATCTTCTTGCAGGCGCTGTTTTTAAGTGTGTAGGCCTATCGCCCGCGGGACAGATGTAAAGCTCTGGGTAGCCCTGCACTAACATGATCAATTTTTCCGTATTTATCAGACTGAATATTTACAGAAGAAGGGAAAGATTTCTGTCGGCTGTGATTGGTTTGCAAAGTGAACCCTGTCTGACTGCTGAGCGTGGCCTCTTCCTGTATCAGCCCTTTGAAAGTAAAGTTTTGATATATTTTGATGAGTAGCTACTAGACATTCATGTTTGTTTGTTTTTTTGTTTGTTTGCTTTTTTTCTGTGACTAAGCGACCAATGAAATCTTGCTGACTAATGACCTTTCTGGTCGACTAACGTTTGACCAGCTATTAGGGGGCAGCCCTAGTTTGTCCATTCTGGGCTGCTGTAAAAATGGTGGTGCAACATGGCAGACTTTATGGACGAGGACCTGCTCCCAATATAGATATAAATGTCTCATTCAATGAAAACACAAGAATTCTTATTATCAGGTGATAATGCACTAAAGGAAACACACTTGTTATAATATATTCCATTTCTGCCAATTTATTCCCCTAAATCCTACACACTTAACCTTTAAATGAGTGATGGCACTAACTTGTTCAATTAAGTAAAACCTGCCCACGTTATACCGGATTTGGTGTGGGAGTTGTTGCTTGTTTGATTGAAATAATTGCTGACTGGTCTGTTAAATGTTCACATATTTTTTCCACCAACATCAGTTCGGGAAACAAGTAACTTCAGTACAACAGTAGTAGCCTATGTGTAAATCAGTCCTCGTTGTACTGAAACTGGCAGGAGTTAATCAGAGCAGAGTGAGGATGATGTCAAACTCAGTTCCCTTTACTCATCTGTATACTCACTTTGTGAAAAGGTATTAAATCAATCAGCTCAATCAATCTCAAGACCCATTTACTAAAGCACTGTACTTTTGTATGTGTAGCTTTTACTGTTGCCCATACTCTGACCTGCTTTATGCTTGTACACCACTCATCTATTTCAACGACCGAACATTTTACAGTGAGAAAAAAGAATTGCACTCAGCCCAAGCTTTTCCCCTCCAGACTGCCCCACCTTTACACCCCAGTGAGTGTCAAGTATAGAATAAAATCATACCCACTGAGTTTTAAGAGCTCTTACCGAGCCTCTGGCTTCCTGTGTTTAAATGGCTGTAATTAACGTAATTTTTCAGCTGTGCTCTTATCAGGTTTTCATCCACAATGATAACCAAAGGCATAAATGGTGCTGTCAGTCTTAGAGTAAGAGCAGTATTATAATTCACTACACACAGTACAGCATGTGGTGTGGTAGAGCTGCATGCACAATAAAAACATTGTTTTCTATTTGCTGCTGATAATGTTTTTTCTTTTCTGGCGCTAGCAAATAATGGCTTTCTAACAATGGTGCCAATGGTGTCAGCAGTGTGGGGTTCATGGCCTATTTGTGCCAAACCAGTTGCTGATGCTCCTGGTGAACCAGTTGGTCATCGCAAGTAAAGATGCTTCACATTTTGGCTGATGAGTTCCTCCATATTCACTCACCATCTGCTCCGCTGAAGTGAAATCCTCGCAAGCACTCTGCATTAGTGAATCTGTTTCATCCACGCACACATTGTTACCATAGCAATCAATTCTGTGTTTAAAAAAAAACAAAAACGACCCTCACAACCTACTTATGAAAATGTGCGTTTTAGTTGTGGATGTATTTTGATCTGAATAAACCCTTTCAGCAGAGGGTTTCTGTTGTTTTTAGCCTGCAGCTCACAACTTTCCCATCAGCAGCGACACAACAAGGGCACGTTCTGGTCCACTCTCCTGTTTCCCTGCTGTGATGTGAAATGACATTTGTGATACCAGGAAGTTGGAGCCGTGTTAGAGCTCTGTGTTTTCCTCCTCAGCCTCCAGGTCATAAACCTCCAACTGGGAAACACGTTCCACCTGTGCCACCGACACCTATTGCATGTGTGTGCAATCAATTTGGAGTTGTTACCAGAAGAGTGGGAAATTGATGAAATATATAATGATTTGGACCTTCAGACTCTACAATTCGTGCTGTGTCTCAAATCGGATACTTCTGTACTTATACTTGTTATTCTGAGTGCAGTCACGCTGAGAAGTTGGCATAATGCAGTGCACTATGAGTACCCAGATGGTGCACTCATAACAGTCAGAAAGTTAAGTGTAGAACATTGGACAAGTCTCACCCTAAATGGTTGCCATGCTGCCTACATAGCGAAAGGGGCTGGATCAGAAATACATTTCAGCTTATGAAGAGTCAGCTGACTACCACGTTGAATACCAAAGCATTGCACAAATATACATGTGTATTTTTCACCACCCCTATACTGTTGTGGGATATAAGCCTTCAGTTTGTTTAATGTGTCAATTCTATAAAAATTTGGTACGCATTTTATCAGGCATTGACATTAACCTGTGTTGATGTGTTGTGGCGTAATCTAAATGGTCCGTGGGTGTAAATTACATTTGCCGTTTACGCATGTTAATTTGTCATCTTCACTATGGATTATAGTATTAGATTTGTGGTCAATTGCTTAAGAAGCTATAAATATTTGCAAAATGTGGCAGCTATAATTAACTCAGTAGATCAGCTGGCGATAGAGCCAACCAGTATCAGCCATGGACATTCATAGATATAGCCACGTGCCATAAGATTATGTTCATTTTTAATACAATAAATTCATATATAAATACAGAAGATGCCAAGTGAGCAAACAAGCAGATAAAGCAAGCATATTCACTCATCAGCCACTTTATTAAGTACACCTATTTAACTGCACCTTAACGCAAATTGCTAATCAGCCAGTCACGTGGCAGCAACTCAATGCATTTAGGTATGAAGACATGGTCAAGACGACCTGCTGAAGTTCTAACTGAGCATCAGAATGGGGAAGAAAGTGATTTAAGTGACTTTGAACGTGGCATGGTTGGTGCCAGACGGGCTGGTCTGAGTATTTCAGAAACTGCTGATCTACTGGAATTTTCAAGTACAACCATCTCTAGGGTTTACAGAGGATGGTCCAAAAAAGGGAACATATCCAGTGAGCAGCAGGTCTCTGGGTGAAAATGCCTTGTTGGTGCCAGAGGTCAGAGGAGAATGGCCAGACTGGTTCAAGATGATAGAAAGGCAACAGTAACTCAAGTAACCACTTGTTACAACCAAGGTCTGCAGAAGACCATCTCTGAACCAACAACACGATGAACCTTGGAGCAGATGGGTTACAGCAGCAGAAGACCACACCAGGTGCCACTGCTGTCAGCTAAGAACAGGAAACTGAGACTACAATTCACATAGGCTCACCAAAACTGGACAATAGAAGATTGGAAAAACGTTGCCTGGTCTGATGAACAACATGAAACAACATGAAAGCATGGATCCATCCTGCCTTGTATCAACGGTTCAGGCTGGTGGTGGTGGTGTAATGGTGTGGGGGATATTTCCTTGGCACACTTTGGGCCAAATGTGTATGGCCCCCTGCTGACCATGTCCATCCCTTTATGACCACAGTGTACCCATCTTCTGATGGCTACTTCCAGCAGGATAACACACCATGTCACAAAGCTCATATCAACTCAAACTGGTTTCTTGAACATGACAGTGAGTTCACTGTACTCCAATGGCCTCCACAGTCACCAGATCTCAATCCAATAGAGCACCTTTGGGATGTAGTGGAACGGGAGATTCACATCATAGATGTGCAGCCGACAAATCTGCAGCAACTGCGTGATGCTATCATGTCAATATGGACCAAAATCTCTGGGGAATGTTTCCAGCACCTTGTTGAATCTATGTGACGAAGAATTAAAGCAGTTCTGAAGGCAAAAGAGGGTCCAACCTGGTACTAGCAGTTGCTAGTACCAGGCTACATTGGTAGCGTACAATATGTAAGTGTACTAACAGAAGTATCCAATTTGAGACACAGCCATGGTCTTTTATAAACTGATGTTATGTCATAATATGCAATCGTAAAAAGAAAGGCACATTCTGGTCTAAAGTAATGTTTCTACCATAAAGCAAGGACGAGTGCGCAACAAATCAAAAATAATTTACTACAGTGTTCAGTGTTTCGATGGCTATTTCTAATAAAAACAAAATAATATCCTTTTTGCTTTGACAACATAATACATTTACAAACCTTGACTTTTGCAAAGACCAGCCGATTAATTGTTGAAAAATGTGGGGAAGACTTTTAGCACTACTGACAAAAGACAGCGAGCACAAGGTTGTATGTAAACTACTAACTGTGAAGGCATCCACTGGATTCACGGCCACATTTCATGGCCGGCAGGACCAAGTAATTTTCTCCCCACACAAGAGAATCATTGTGGCCTATTCAGAAACACGTGTCTCTTCATTTGACAAAGCAGCAGTTAGTCAGAAATCCTTCGAGTGTGCTGAAACAAATTCACACGACACAAATGGGATCATATACCTACTTATCACTGACTTCATGTAAGATACTTGTTGGAGTTGCTGAGTCTCTCAGGCATCAGGTGCAAGCTTATGCCTCAACAAGCTTTACCACCTTTGTCAGCACCTGAGTTAAAATCCTCTGAGACAAGAGGCAACACAGGCAAGAAACACTGATCTTAAACATGTCAGAGGCTGAATGTTCTCTACGCCCAGAGAAATGACCTTTTCAACAATCACAGCAAGAATTTCTATTTTTGAATGTACTTTTCTATTTTGATCTGCAACCTCTATAAACCCTTTCCACTGAGAGTTTCACTCTCAGACTGAGAGCAGGATTGGTTCGCTTTTCTAGCAATTATTGCTTTATGTAAAGTATTGGGACTAATGTGAGAGTTCTGTGTGATGCATTGGGTACATTTTTAGTCATCTAATTTTGGTAATATTACAAAAAGCAGCCAATTTTGACCAGTCAGTCATTCTCTGCTTTTATTTTCTCAGATTTCTTCCTTTTTATGTTAGACTTGTTTTACATAAAAGACTGCATCCTTACCAGGGAAAAGATATTTGACAGTGTTGTGCAAACATCCAATTTCTACATTTAACTTTAAGTAAGTGGTTCTATTCTCTTAAGTGACTGTAGACTGTCAGACAGAAGTTAGCCAGGAGAGGCCCTAAGTGTTTTTAGATGACTGCATTATGGTGCTACATAATGAGCAAGCCCAAATGGTGAAAACTGGAAGTTATTGCAATGAAATAATAAATGTAGAAAATAAACAAGAGACCACTTTGTGATGGGATCAAATCAGCCGCAATACGGCAATCAGTGACTTAAGACATATATGGGCCGGGAGTGTAATGTTGGGGGAGTCAAATCCATAATTCTAGGTCAATGTATTGATGATGGCACGCGGCCATGAAATATTATCATGGCAACTCATAACGTGACTTAGTAGTGTGTATGGCTCCTGTGTGCCTGTATGCACTCTCAACAACATCTGGGCATGCTCCTGATGAGTTGGTGGATGGTGTCCTGGGGGATCTCCTCCCAGACCTGGATCAGGGCATCAGTGAGCTCCTGGACAGTCTGTGGTGGTACTTGGAGGGGTCACATGCACTGATACATAATGTCCCATAGGTGCTCTATTGGATTTAGGTCAGGGGAACAAGATGGCCAGTCAATGGCATCAATGCCTTCATCATCCAGGAACTGCCTACACACTCTGGACACATGAGGCCGGGCATTGTCCTGCACCAGGAGGAACCCAGGGTCCACTGCACCAGCGTAAGGTCTGACAATCTCTTTGAGGATTTCATCCTGGTACCTAACAGCACTCTGGGTATCGTTGGCTGTGGCATGGAGGTCTGTGTGACCCTCCAACGATATGCCTACCCAGACCATCACTGACTCACTGCCAAACCATTCATACTGGATGATGTTACAGGCAGTATAACGGTCACCACGGCAACTCCAGACTCTTTCACACCTTTCACATGTGCTCAATGTGAATCTGCTCTTGGCTGTGAAGAGAACAGTGCGCCAATGGCAGACCTGCCAATTCTGGTGTTCTCTGGCAAATGCCAGTCGAGCTGCACGGTGTTGGGCAGAGAGCACAGGTCCCATTAGAGGACGTCAGGTCTTCATCCCACCCTCATGAAGTCTGTTTCTGACAGTTTGGTCAGAAACATGCATACCAGTAGCCTGCTGGAGGTCATTTTTAAGGGCTCTGGCAGTGCTCCTCCTGTTCCTTCTTGCACAAAGGAGCACATACCGGTTCTGCTGCTGGGTTGATGCCCTTCTACGGCCCCTGTCCAGCTCTCCTCGTGTAATGGCCGACCTCCTGATACGTCCTCCATGCTCTTGAGACTTTGTTGGGAGACAATGCAAACCTTGTGACCACATGGATGTGCCATCCTGGAGGAGCTGGACTACCTGTGCAGCCTGATTAGGCTGCAGGTACAGCCTCATGCTTCCAGTAATGACAAGGACACCAGCAGAACACAAAACTAGAGAGGAATCAGTCAGGAAGGATAAGGACTGTGGCCACCACATGTAAAACCATTCCCTTTTTGGGGGTTGTCCTGCTTTGGTCTCTCCATTGCACCTGTTGTCGCTTTCATTTGTGCCAAAGCAGGTGAAACTGATTCACAATCACTCATTCTTCCTAAATGGACAGATTGATATCCCTGAAGATTAACTGACTTGGTGTTATTTTTTGAGCAGTGGATTTACTCTCCTCTAGGGAATAAATCAGCAGTGTGAACATGTTTTGGACTTTGGAGGTGAACAGACAGCCCACATGCCCTGTGCAAACAAAGCCGTTACAAGACAAAATACTCGGGAGCCAAGACAAACCTAGCTGGCATCTCACCTCCCTTACTTGTTGCTCTCACTTGCTCAGACAAACACTCGGCAAAGCACTCAAAACAGCATCTGTGGTAGCTGCAGCTGCTACAGGTGTCTCCAGGACCACATTTTGCCATGTCCGCCACACACATATGCAGCAACATGCCAAATGCATAAGATGATCTAATGCATAATTTAGTTTAATAGGCCTTGAATACATTTTTTAAATTAACTGTATACAGAAAACTAAAGAACCAAACGTCACAATAATAGTGATGAATACTTGGATACATTTTGACAAAGTGTGTTAAAATAATTATCCCAGAAGTGCTGTCACTCTCATCTTTTAATGGTAATTGGATATTTATTTATATATTTATATTTAACTGGATATTTACACATGCTCTCTGCTGCTTGATGAAGTCTTCTCCAGCAGCTGCACGCACTTCAGCTGTGCTTGGTAAATATTGTGATGTAAATGGCTTTGGTTTTGTCAAAACACCCCCAGACAGCATCTCACCTGCTGGCATCGCTGGTCACATCAAACACCTCAGTGGACCTCGACAATGTCTCTCCTCATTATGTAAATGTCAGCAAAGGCAAAAACAGTGGGACAAAAGGGGCAGTCACCTGATTTTACATGACAATTTAATCTCCAAGAACAGTAAACAAACACAGGCTGTGTAGTAAACATCCAAGCCTGCTATGAAAAATTAAATATCATCTGTGAAGTGTTGCTGCCCTCTGCTGTACAAACCCTAAATGACCCACTGCAACAAGTAGACCAACATTTTTCGGTTGATGGAATAGCCATAAATGTTCCCACGATCAGTATTCTGATTGCTTGTTTCATCCGATCAATAGTCCATAACTTAAAAATATGAAGTTTCTGATGATATGAAACACGGTAAAAGCCACAGATCTTTAAATTTCAAAAAAAGTTTGCCGGTTTTGCTTGATAAGTGACTTAAATGATTAAATTGATTAGTAAAGTTGTTGCAGATTGATTGTCCAATGACTAATCACTTAATAGTGTGTACACATAATATATTTGCATCTGTAATGAACTAACTTCATCTTACCATTTGTAAATAATAATCCATTTTAAAGCATAAAAACTAAATTAGAAAACTGTCTTATAAATTTTTCTTACGTAAATTATACAGTAATTCATCGTAAACTTTTAAAGGCTACTGTATTATATCGTAATCCACATCAGCTCTGATGTAAGTCCAGAGTTTGTTGCATTCTTGAACACCAGAATTTATTTAAGAGAGGTGCACTGCATCAAAAATGTTATGCCGCTAATCACTTCAACTGTTTTTACTTCACTATGTTAAAGCCCTGAGACCTTTATCGTAAGGTTTACTAAAGATGCTGCTTGAGAGCCAAAACATAATGTATGAAAACAAAGATGCTTCAGTATTCTCACTCTCACAGTTGCTGTATTTTGCTGAATAAAACTGGCCCGAGCTCAGAAACTGCCTGCAGATTGTATCGTCTGTAAACAAACCCTTCTGCTGAAGAGCTGCATAAACTGTGATAATTCCACTTCACAACACTAAATGGACTGGCGGATTTGACTAAATAACAGGCTTCAGACTCTCAGTGTTAAGTGTGTCTTCAAATCTGAATCAACTGAGCAATTCACAATTCAGGGTGCATCATTTGAAATAATTTATTCAATATTCATATATGGTAATATAATGGTTCCATCATCATCGGCATATAAAATATGTACAGAGCGAAGCATTAGTAAAAATGACAGATCCTGCTGGGAAAGAATGTGCTTATATTGTAGAAGGCGGTAACATCTCAGCAACTTCCAAGAAGGATTTTCTTCATTTAACAATCATTGATCCTGGATATCGATGATTCCAGATGTGCAGGTTCTAGTAGATAGTTAGCACAGCTTGAAGTCTAAATGGTGGTCCGAGATTAAGAAAGGCTGCAATTGGACTGTTTGGACTCCCTCCCCTGAACAAAGACAATAGACATAGTTAGAGACAAAGACTTATTAATCCTCACACACATTGTGCAATTAAAAATGTATGAAAGGCAAATTTGTTTCTTCTGCCAAAAAAGAAAGTTCAAAGAGGATGGATTGCCATGACAACAGTGTACCTCCATGTGTTCCTGTTAGCATGCTACTGACGGCTAAGCTTTCCGGGTACCTGTTGTCTCTGCTGCTGACGTCTGTATTCTTCTTCACTGGCAGCAAGGGCCTGAGCGAGAGCCAGATCCTCCTGCTCCTGAGGGCTGAGGCACACACACAAAGAAAACCTCAGACTCACACACTTACTGAGGAAAAAAACACACACAAAGTAAATTTGTGTGTGTTAGCCTCCCTATTATTATTTGTACAGAAGATTTGAAGACAATGTACCTGACCCATATTGTGTGATTGTACTGGTGTTTGTCCTCTGATGTTTTACTTACAATTTTACTTGGTTGGAGTTTTAATGTTTTGCTTTTAATTAAGCAAAACCTTGTAACCTTGTAAGTGCTACATAGATAGAGATAACTTTGGATTTATTATCAAGTTTGCTTAGTTTATTGGGATCCCTGTTAGTCTACTACACTCAGGTGACACCAAAACACTGCACAACATCTGTTTTACTTTAACAAAATAATCTAAATATATGAAAATAGTTGTGTTTTTCATTTTCTTCCCTGTCAAAATCTGTCCATCTCGTAGTTTAACATGTTTTACTGTCTGATATTGCTAACCTGGATCTTGATAGCCTTGCCGGCATTATAGCACTGTATTTTCACTGAATCAGAGATTCATTCAACATTAGTTACTCTCCACATCTTCCTCACTAGTCACATGCACCTCGTTTTAATACCTCACTGTTCCTCAGTTAGGAAACCAGTGTTTTAAGCTGAAGGTCAGTGAGAAAAACACATTCCACTCCACAGCAGCATGCTAACACAAGTTTGTTAGAAGTGATATTGAGCTGTTAACATGTGTCTGGGTTTTGATGAAGTTTACTCACGTCAAGGCCGGCTGTACTGTCGGCCTCGATTCAGCCAGAGACATCTCCAGAGCCCTTTGTAAAGCCTGCTCCTCGGTCTGCAATGACACATGCTCATGTTTACATTTTCCTCATATCTGGGAGTTATTTTGTCAGATTATGTCATGTGAATAATGTGCATACCATTCCGGCCTGAAATGATGCTGATGGTGGTATTACATTCTGTGCTGAAACGGAAGTAGGAATCCGCTGGGTTGGACTGAGAGGAAAACAAACAAAAACAGTGAATTGTTATTTTTTTCATCTACTTGAAAAAGTAATATGGCTGACCAGTTTCTCCAACACATTTAAAATCAATACTGAAAAGAAGTGTTTACCCAGTGCTGTGGCTTCTGTTGTTTGCACTCACACCATTAGAAACGGGTCTAGAGTATCCCGAACCAGATGAGCTAGAACCAGAGGCAGAGGTGGAGGTGGAGGAAGCACCCTGGGTTCTCATTACAGCAGCATGTCTGCGCCCCAAAAAAAAAATAAAAAAAATCAGCTATTCTTCCTGCAATATTCAGATGGATGGACAGCATTGTCTGAAGATGGAGTGTGACTGTACCCACCCTGATTTGGACAGTGGTTTCCCATCAGTTTTACAATCATGGTCTAGTGGGTGCCGGTGTTTAAGACAGTAATTCAAATGACACTGGTCACAGGTCACTCGCATCATTTCCTTCTGCTTACAGCCTCCTTTTGAACATTTGTTTGTGAAAATCTGAAAGAAAAAAAAAAGTTGTTATTATTGTTTAGATGTTAACTTGTTGTTAGGTGAAACTCCGCAGTTTTATATTAACCTTTCTCTTTCTCTGTGCAGGGTCCGATTTACAGTCTCGATCGATGTGCTCTCCAACTTTAATGTCAGGCATTTCTCCTCTCTTGATAGGAATGGGGATGTTGCACAAAGGGCATACCGGGACTTGGATGTCCTACAAGAAGAAGAAAAAAAAACAGTTGTAAAACTGGTTCACAGATCCTCAGAAAAGGACGGCATTATCGTGACTACTGATGTCAGGTCAGACCGTAACAATATAAAGTTAAACAATATCAGGACACAGTAGTGAGAAATATCATATTGTGATGTAATGCATCCTGATATCATTATTACCTAGACAGAAGATAAACCGTTCTCCTTAGGTTTACAGCGATCAGGTTTGGTTCAAAA
This sequence comes from Epinephelus moara, assembly GCF_006386435.1. NCBI lineage: Eukaryota > Metazoa > Chordata > Actinopteri > Perciformes > Serranidae > Epinephelus > Epinephelus moara. The sequence goes on along the minus strand of NC_065523.1, from coordinate 18,373,972 downwards.
ACACAAGTTAAAGTGTGATTTAATTGTACTGTACATATATACACTACATCATAAAAACGACCTTAATAAATGGCCTGTTAATTTTGGAACCTTTGAATATGAACTTAATACAACACTGTAAACATAGTACAGAAGTTGCAGTCAGTCAAATTACCTTTTTGTAGGACGACATGCATTTGTGATTTGCATAGGTTATGTGGTCCTTGCAGAAGATCTCTTGACAGGCATCACATTTCATAGGAAGAAAATCTGCAATGTCAAGTAAGGTGTTATGTTTAAGAATCAAACTTAGTTTATTTACATTATCATCTTATAACCAAACAGCACTCACCTAACCGTTTGCAGGTCTTTTCAGAGCAGTGCTCTCCCAAATCTGGAAACTCCATCACTAAGAAAAAAAATCTACAGCTGACAGTGGTGAAATCTTAACAACCTGGGAGGAGGAAGAGAAGAAAATGTTTAGTGATAGATGAAAGTCTGCCTGTATGAGCACTGGAAAAGGTCTCAGTGGACGCTAGCAAACGTTAGCTATAGAATTAGCTGTGTCATTCACAAGTTGACATTACATGCTGCTAGTATCTTATCAAGATTTCTTACAACATTAGCAACTCGTTTTTAATTTTACTGAGAAGTAATGCTGGTTTTGGTGTTAAGAAGTTGTCTTGGTCCTGATAAACTTCATGTTCTGAGTCCCTACAAAGAGGTTGCTAACCTGCTAGCTAGCTAGGCCAAGCTAACTTATACGATTAGGGTGGTAACATAACTGGCTCCAGCTCAAGTAATATATCGGCTTTATGTTGGTTAACAACTTAAAGGCAAACAGACATAACTATACTGTGGCCAAATCATAGTAATGCCATGTTTTGAAATCGCAAACCTTTATTAACAATTAGCTCAGCGCAAATGCTAGCTGCTAACTAGCTTGTGTGTTGTTCAGCAATAAGCCAACGATGTAACTATCGTCTATATAATATGACTACTGTAACGTTACTTCACATTCTCTGTTTTAAGGCTAAACCTCCTGAATAAACACAGTAGATATCAAATGCTAGCATACAGTTGTTGTTTGTCACCGTTAACCAAACTGTACTTATAGCTAACTAAGATAGCTACTTGAATTGGACAGCTAATCTCAGCTCTCGTTTAATTTCTACTCACCAAATCCCGCTTTCTTCTTCGCACAGTTATATTGCAGTAGGATCCAACGATGTTATCTCGAGTAATCCAGATTAATTCCGATTTATCGTGCCTTCCTGACAGCAGTGTAACCACAGATCCCTGAGCACCACTGCCTGTTTTCTACTGAGCTGTCTGTTTTCATCAAGTTTTGATGTGTCACGCACGCTCCGCCCACGAGAATGGTGTAACATCACGTCACGAAATAACTCGTCACCTCAGGTGTGGTTTTTTTAGACGGTCACGAGAAATAACAAGAAAGATCTAGAATATTAGTCATGCCTAAATGGTCCAGAAAGATCCAGATTTTTCATCTCTACAGACTGGTATCATGTGTTTGACATTAGGCGTTTGCTACTGTGATTTTACTTTATGTACAAACTACAGTGGCTGATTTTATTTTATTTGCCAAACATCTCCCTATCCTTGCCTCCTTCTCTGCAAAATTACAGCATGTAGACACTGAAAAATACAGCTGTGTATTTGGGTTTTATTTTTGAAAGCTCATACCGGAAGTGTTATTTAACATTATATTCATTGAATTAACATGCAGCCATATGCATGTAGAATAATGAGTGTTTGCTGCCCTCCAGTGGTCCAAGTGGGGAACTGCAACACATTAAATTTGTCCAGCATGAGTGTACATATGAGAGTTCCTGTCAATACTTTTCTGATTAAAGTAACTAAGCTTAAAGGGGACACCACCCAAATTAAGCATTCCAATTATGTTGTTTCCATGGCCTAGGAAAGCTCAGTCCATAGGGACTTGCATTGAGAACCAGAGGGTCTCCAGCTCAAGTTCCCTTCCACACCAAATATGGAGGGTGTGGACTGGCAGCTGGAGCAGTGTCAGCTCACCTCCTGGGCACCACTGAGGCACCCCTGAGTAGGGCACCGAACCCCCAATTGCTCGGGGTGCCTTTTTTTCTTGTTCTTGTTCTTGTTCTTGTTCTTGTTCTTGTTCTTGTTCTTCATTCCCCAGTGTGTCTCAGTATCATCTAGAGCATCTGTCGCTATTAATTTTCTATGGAGCACCTCCAGACTTTATACTCTACGACATCACAAGTTTTAGCACTATAGTTTTTGGATCTGGGAGAAAGTTGTTCATGTTTTCTAATATTTTTGGACTGTATAAGACCATAGGAATATCACATTATTTGATCGCAGATAAAAAAAAAAAAAGACTTGTCTTTTAGTAAAAGTCATATTGGTTTGTCTCACATTTTTAATCAGTTATGCATATTTGTGCTTGTAACATATTTTGTAAAGTAGAGTGGTCATTACTGGCTCCCTTTGGTGAGTACAATGACCTTTTTTTTCCACCATAATGCTAATTATTTTGCATTGCTTTCAGTGCACTTACACAGAAATATACATAACAGCTAGGAACAAGGACAACAAAGTTGGACAAATAAAGGTAAAGAACACAGGACTATTATGTGCACAAGTATGTGGGAAAAAATAGGTGTATATGTAACTATTATATAAAAATATATATTAAAGCTAGCACCAATGGCCAACAATAAAAATAAAATGTCTATGTTTACAGAACACTTAATCTGTTACATGTAGATTCACCTATGCAGAGGTACAGTAATGGCTGGGTGAGTGAACATTGTTGAAGAGCAGGACTGTTTTTATTAGGGCAGTACTTTACTTCATCTTTACACATCTGCATGCTGGGGTGGAAGTGGAGCCACGAGGAAACTTATGAGGTTCCCCAAATACGCGTTTCAAAATTAAAATATTATACTATACTTTAGGGTTTTCCAAAAACATAATGGAAATCTGGGACCCCTTCATGATGAGTGCTGCCGTGGGATGAGTGGGAGAAATGGTGTGTGTGTGTGTGTATGTGTATGTGTATGTGTGTGTGTGTGTGTGTGTGTGTGTGTGTGTGTGTGTGTGTGTGTGTATGTGTGACATATTTACCTGAGATTTCCCCACTGAGGGGGCAGTGAGTTAGTAGTTTAACTGCTGACTTGGCTGTTGGCAACAACTTGTGGGCTCCTGCTGGTTTATTTCCAGTATGTTTTAGGAAGTACATTTGCTTACTGAACTCTGTTGTTCTTTTTCTCATTGTCATTAGCTGGACGATATGTGAGTGTTGCATTGTGGGAGACATTTAACATTTTGCACCTACAGTATTGCACAGGAGATACAATGAGGGGGTTCAGGAAAGTCCTATAAAAGTAACCATGGAAAGAACTATAATTTGACTTCACTGTTTTTAATTGCTGTTTTGAATTGGTTTGATATGAGCTGTCCTCTCCCTGCTACAGTAAAGATGAGGAAAGATTGAGGAAAGTATTTGAAAATGAGAAAATGTCCACCCTAAGCCATAATGTCCTGATCCCTGTTTAGATACCAGATGTATGGAATACTCCACAGTAGATTGTTAACTGCTGTGGAAACCCTTTTGGTATCAGCTTAAATAGACTTTCATCTTGTTGCTGCTCTGCTCTCCCATGGTACAATTACATGAGTCTTTTTGATCCAAGGCAGTTCAACATTTGGCAGGAAAACTGGGAAAGTTATACAGTAAATCAGTATGTACTTTTGACTTATTGTACGTTAGAATTTGCACTTTACAAACAAGCATCACTGTACCTTATTTCCTGGATTACAGAAAACATATTACAGTATAGTCTACTATATATTATATTTTGTTGTGTCTAGTATGTAGCCTATAAGCAGGATCGGTTGTGACATGGGGTCAGTTGTGATGGCGCCTTTTATGCATGTCAGAAAGCAACTATGCCTTTGCCATCATATCAGCCACACACTCTCTTCACTTTCCACCTCAAAGTGGAGATAGGCTAGCAGGAGAAACAGGTTCCCATATACCCACATGGCACTTTATGGTAACCCATTTGTTAGGACCCTAATGGTGACTAATTAAGATTTTTTCATGTTGCCAAGGTCAACTAATGGTCCATGGGGACAATGAACCCGCTTTTTCATATAATTATTACACCAGAAATCAAATGGAATCAATTCAAAATGGCTGCCAGCAAACATCATAGGCCATAAGTTGACCTTGGCAAAATGAAAATTCTTCATTACGCATAATTATTGTCCTAAATAAACAGGTCACCAACAAAAAAAACAAAAAAAAAGCCACACGAGTACATGCAAACTTATTTCTCCTGCTAGACTAATCTGTTCAACACTAATCAAGACAATTAAGAGCACAGAAATGATTAAACAATAACAAATACACAAACAGAAAATGAGTCTCCAATTAACCTAATGAGCACCCGGGGAAAACCCACACTGGCACTGCAGAACATGCAGACTCCGGTCAGATGGGGCCAACTGGATGCAAGGTAGAGCATTTTTTCTGAGGTGACAGAGCTACCCTCTGCAACACAATGCCAGCTTAAATCTAATGTCCAGATGTTCTCCAGTCTTTCCCCCACCTTCACCTCTACTTATATCTTGCAAGGGTTTCTGTAAGGGATCCCTGTCTTTCACTGGGATGAGCTTATCCCACAGGAAGATGAGCTCCATCATTATAAGAGTCAATAAGAACATCAATCAGTCCTTCTGCATGTACAGTACATGTACACGCTAAAGTAGGCAAAGGAAAACTGCATGCAAAGACACAAACAAGGAAGAAAATGTGCACAGTCCCGGTGGAGGTTGGTCCCATGACGAGGTCCCTTCCTGTTGTGCAGGGCAGCTTTTGATGGAGATGCTGAAATGTTGGGTGTCACCTCCAGGGTCCCATGATGAGGACCTCCTCTGTTGGATGGGCCAGGTTTTGATGGAGGTACTGGAACCTTTTGTGCTTCTGCCAGGAACCTTCAGCAGGCTGCTGGTGTTAGAGGTGAGGGATGGTAGATGAGCTGCAACTTCTCCAGTCTCTCCACAAGTTTCTTCACCTTAGTTGTAGCTGACTGGAGCTTGAATCAATCAGCCAACTCCGTGACCGTTCAGTTTAACATCACAAAAGTCATGATCACTCCAATTTCAACTGGTATACTGTAATCATAGCTTCATCCCTTTCCACTCAAGTCCCCATAAAGAAAGTCATCATCACTTAACAGCGGCAACACACCTGCTCTACCAAGTCTTATAGCAATCACTGGGAGACGAGACGGTCTCCTGATTGCTGCTGGAGGAGGAGAGGGGGTGAAAGGCCCAATGGCCCTCAGCTCAGTGGGAGTAGTAGCATCCACAGAGCTGAGGGAGGAGTCTGGGCTTGGGCTCTTGCTCTTGACGGTCAGCTCAGCCACCTTACAGGCGAGTACTGTCATCTGACTGCCCAGATGTATCTTTTTCTCATTGAAGAAGTCCTTTTCTTGGAACCTCTGTTGACCCCTGTTGTTTTCCTCCACAAGGGGCCAGATCCTCCTTCCTCCCAGGGAGCATCCAGGGCTTCTTTTGGGAGAAGCTGAGGCTGAGGCTGAGGGGAAGGTGTCATGCTGGCCGGGGAATCCCACTCTCTCCAAAACATCATCACTGTGAGTTTTCTGTGATGTGCCCAACCTGTCTGAATCAGCACAGCCCTCTTTGCCCTTTCAGCTCTCTCTATGTCCAGGATCATGGACTGACCACTGGAGCCACTTTCTCTTCTGTGGCTGTGACAAAAAAGTTAATGCAATTTGTAATAATTACATAATTAATTTAAGATGGGCGCCAAACAAACCCCATGGGCCATTAATAGACATTTGCAACATGGAAAGTTCTTAACTAGACAAAACAGATCACAAAGAAATGCTTATAGAGTAAGACCCTCTCACGATTCCTCACATTTAACTCGTCATTTTAAAAGCTACAGTGTGTTAGTACATTTCTTGGCTCTTTTCTTAGGTTTCTTCTACCATTTTATTTTTAATTATGCCACATACAAAAAACATATTGGTCGCAGGCTGATTTTCTGGCCTATCAGTTTGTTAGTGTCAGCTGTCTCGATTTTTTTGGTTGATGGCGAGCACAGAAGTCCAAAGTGTTCCCGCTCCCCTGGATCGATTATTAGGACAGTTCCCCAGGGGTGTTTGGGACAATATTGTTTGTAGTCCCTACGTTGTTACAAATGAACAAAAAGTGGACAAAAACAAGACAAAGGCTTTTCCTGAATGATTAAGACCCACTGTGAATTCACAGAGTGAATATTGACTGCATGACCTCCATATCGGCCTACATTTAGACCCCTGAGCATATTTTGAATGTGCAGAGTTTAAACCATTTTTAAACTCTGGAGTTGTTGTTATTATTATATTATTTTCTTTTTTTCTAAAAACAAACAAACAAACAAATTCAACAGCCTACAAGTTACAGGCCACATGTAGCACCTCGTATCCACATTGAGTTGATAGGTGCTGCTGATATTAAGACTCAGAAGAAAGCTAAATTCTATATCTCAGTAATTTATAAATATATGAAATTATACAAATTTCATCTCCTCTCAAAGTAATGTGCAAACAAATGACATTGTGTATATATAAGGTGCTCAAAGTTAGACTACTTTTTTTCTTTTTTATATTAAAGTTTTTATTGGTTTGAAAGGCTTAGTACAGAGCATACCTATATTATTTTCTGGGCATACAAGAATACAAGGCACATATTTTTTATAATATGGAGGTGGACCCCAGTACATAAAAAACCAAAAACAAATAACAAATAAGCCTAGAAGGAAAGAGAACAAAACAAACTAAAAAAACAAATCATGTCTCACATATGTCCTCATACATCACTCTACAGGGTCACATAACTACAGAACAAGTTCATAATTATGTAGGTTTATCTTCCATTTTGATATGAGTCCCAAGGAGATACTTAAAGGGATTTCTGAACCAACTTAAAATTTCTAATACTCTAATCCAGAGTGGTCTGACCAAACTACACTCCCATATACAGTGCAGGAAAGTTCCTGTTTCAGTTTTACATTTCCAACAGATATTGTTATTTAACAGCTTCATTCTGTAAAGTCATAATGGTGTACGATAATATCTATGCAGTACCTCATATTGCATGAGATTCCCTCTCACTTCTCTCACATATTTACCAAAATCCAACCACATTTTTTGACCATCTGTCACCATCAATGTCTTCCCAGAGGTCCCTTTGCCAAATACCCCCTTTTTTTAATGTAAATTATATTTTTGTAGCCCAGATCAAGGTGTCCCAACAGATCAGCTACTGCCCCAACCATCCTGGGGAGGTGAAATTTGGGGAAAATGCACTCCTTGTACATTTTTCAAAATTATGCCTTTACTGTTTGGATAGTGCTCTAGCAGACACCTGTATGCTTCCAGGGATCAAATTATTTTCATTACTGTGAGGGTTATTTTATGTCGATACAGAAGTGTTCAAACCAGCCCTGCCCTCATAATACTGTATATTTCATAGATTTTGTATTTACTCTTATATCAATATAACTGTAACAATAACTGTATTTATATCATGTATAATATTTACACTAATACAGTATGGGCTCTGATGAATTCTGCCTCAATGAGGCCTGCAGAGTTGCAATACTTGACTTCTTACTTTGCATATATATCTGCACAGCTGTCTACATAACGCTGAAGTCATGTTATGTATATGGCCTAAGTATCGTACTGTATGGACTATCTAAAGCTTTTTAATGTCATTTACTTAATTACCTTATTTGGCTGTATTTATTATTTTAAGCAGCTTTATCTGTTTTCTACCTCGTCAGACTTTCTTTTATTGCTGTAATGTGAATTTCCCCCCAGGGGATCAATGATACAATATCTCATCTTAAATATGCTCACCAGAATCTGTATTTTACTTTCTTTCAGGATTAGCCAACTTGAGGGTTGATTTAGACTTAATAGGAGTTATAATAAATTCAATCTTGTAAGCCTGGAAATATAAGGTTCTCTCCAGTGGGTCGACAGCCGCTCTGATAAACTGATCAGCGAAGATTTGGTGAGCCAGATAGAAAAATAGTTATGTGCTTTCTATCTTTTTAAATATTAAACCCCAGAAGAGTCTTTGAAAAAGCCTAAAGTAATATTCAGCCGTCATGAAAATGTGTGTAACTCAGTTTTATTAAAAAGTGAGATAGAGCCGTATAAGTCCAATATCACAATTTGACATCGAATTTTTAAACTCAAGTCCAATCATCCAATCTTTTGACAATTTACAGAGAGCGGATCTTAAAGTATGTTCTTGAATTTGGGTTTTGGACTGTTCTCTCAGATGACTGAGTGTAATGGAGTGAAATCGACCCCAACATTGTTTTAGATGGCGCACGGGCTAAATCTCTCGCAAACTAATGGCTTAAAATGTGAATTTATCAGAGCAGAGAACTTCTTGGTTTAACGCTACCAGGCTGAGTGGTGTCTTTGCAGGTTTTACCAGTTGATGGCAGCAGGATTCCTCTACAAGCCACTGAGCTGAGGAGAAACCAACAATAGAGAGGGATCCCAAAGGATTTATACATGTTGCAAATACAGCATGTATATCCATCTGTATACACTACAGGGTGACAAATTGTCTGAGATGGAGGTTCTCTTTTAATTATTACATTGAATTCTAACTATAATATGAAAGCCACAACACTACAAACAGTTTTTGCAGGACAGTCTATATTTTCTGTATTTAAAGGTTCTTCGAAACATAATAATTGAAGAAAAGTCTCAGTGAATATTTTGATTCATATAGCAGTCATGTTTGTTATACTGCGTTCTGTCATACACACCCCCACACTGTATATACTCTATATAAATTAATAAATATCTAAGGAGGACAGTCATGTTTTTTACAGCACTGCCATTACTCTCCTGCATATTTCAGCTCCCCAGGAACCAAATTATTAAAAGTGATCAATAAATTAACTGATTGAAATGACGTTAATAGAACATGTTCCTCCTGTTGACGTGTTAAATACAATGTAAGAGCTCATCACCGGGAACAGACAGAGGCAGTAAGAGAGGGCATAAATTTCTCTCCTGTTCTGCAGCACCTGCCTCATAAGCTGCTAACTCCGCGTCCAGATGGCACCGCTCCGAAAAACACCTGGCCCCTCCACGCACACATCCCTGCAGCTCCCTCACACACCGCAGACCCACACCTCTTCTTGGGTTGTTGTTAAGGATGCAATTACAGATTATCAGCCATATTACAGGGTAACAGAATCTCTCAGCAGCGCAGTTGAATAATCTCTGGAGTATATTAAGTCCATTCACTTATGGAGGGTGCTGCCAGAAGAAATACGTCTAGATACCTGCTTTTTTCAAGACCAACCATAAATGAATGCGTTATCTTCAACCAAAGAAGGAAGTATATAAACCTCAAACTATATACGATGTACTAAAGTATTAGTTCTGTTAAAGAAACTCAAGTCTTGTCAAGCTTTTATGCTTTTGGCAAGCATCTTTTTGAGTGTCGGTTTGGCATCTGCAACTTCTTACGCTTTACATGATGCACCCAATTGCAGTTAAGTTAAACAACATAGGAAAGTTTGAATGTTTTACTTAAACATCAATATGATAGTAATACTTAACGCTTCAGTGATTGCTGCAGGGAGATCAAGAGGTCAGTGACAGAGGTCAGAGGTCAGCTCTTAATTGGAAAAGTGGATGTTTCGGACACAAAAACGTGTTCTTTGTCCTCCTAGAGCAGTTTGTGCACTCTGCAACATGTGGTTAATCCTTGAGACATTTGTTTAAGCTTGTGTCTGTCTGTCAACACTGTTGTTTGTGGCACAGAATAAACACTGGAAAGCAAACGGCCACTAGAGGGCACAACAGGTCTTTTTATGCACACTGAAGCAGGTCTTTTGAGATTGTGGTTGGATGGAGAGGTCAGCGAGGCCTAAAGGTCTGTAGGTAGACATATGGTGATATTCATAAGCTGTTGGTGACTGATTATGACAAAAAAATGTAGGATGCAGAATGAGAAATGAGTGTGTTCCTGCAGAATGTGATAATAAACTTTACTCAGACAACAACCCCATGTTTTGCAGCACAATGTTCTGTGTGGAAGGAGCAGCAGTGGCAGCGGTGAAACATAAGCCTCAAGTTTGTCGAGCATGCATCTCCAAAGTTCACATTAAGCTTCAATCTGTCTTTTTGTGTTCGAACATGCTGTCTTGTTTTGCTGCAGTGTGGTTCTACAGTAAATATCTCTGGAGGTTTTCAGTATTTTTCTGTACAGCAGCAGATGGCCGGGCTGCAGAGTACAGTCACCGCTCTCTCTACCAGATCTTTTGCAATGTGAGGAAATAGCGAGGGACTGAGAGCTATCCTGCCATCACTTCCAATTTGGCTGCAGTCAGAGTAAACTACACACGCCGAGCAACTGGTTAGTATCTCATGATTGTAATAAATAGCTACATTTCTCAGGCCTTGTCTCAACTTTATTTGCAGTTTCTTGTACTTGGATTTAAAGTTAAGGGATGTAGCTAGTGTGTTGCAGCACACATGCATAGATGGTGACATGTATAAGAGGAGTTTATCTCTCTCAGGAAACTTTGATGCTGTCCAAGATGCTTAAAAATCAAACAAACCCATAATTTCCAAGCACAAGTCTTACTTACAAACACATGCACAGCAGCCATATGAGCTATAATAACAGACAGCCACTGTGACAGGCAGACTATATGCACCTATTCATGTTTCCACCCATCCAAAACCATTTGGGATTATATGGAGGATGGCTTAAAAATTCGGATAGGCTACACTTTTTTATATTCCTGTAGAGTTGAATTATTATATTGAAGTTGAATAATAAGCACTGAGTCAAACAGCACACCCTTCATCTGCGGAGCTGTAATTAACGGGGGCAAAATGCAGGCGGTGGCGAAGGAAGAAAAAAAAATGCAAATTATTCTGCACAAAGGCTCCTCACAAATTGGCGTCACCATTTCTCAAATTATATCATTACTATATTTTGAAAATGTTAATCTGTTGAGCGGATTTCCCGGGGGAGTTGAGTAAATTAGTTCTATTTCCGAGACTGCCTCTCTGCAAAGGCACGGCAGCGACAAGCACCTCTGATTTGCTGATTACAATTAGACTCCCCAGTTTGGGCTCCTTCAAGCATTGATAATTTTCGGCATATTAAGCACGTTTTAGCAAAGGTGATAAGTCAGTTTTAATTGAAATGAAATTATTATTCTAATGGAAGTTTGGTTATTATTATTAGGAGGCACTAGTCATTCTAGCTTCATTTTTAATATATAAATGCTGGGGAGTAAAAAAAGATTTTGAAGGGCATTAGGGTGTCAGGATTGAATGAGGTAATTTGAAGGGAATTACTTTCTCTTCTATCAGAAATGAACTGAATTAAAAGTCCAAATCAATCGCTTTCACTTCTCCATTCTACTTTGACAGCGGCACAATTACAGATAATTAGATGGGAGGAAACTTTTAATTGTGGGATTAGAGGGAGAGAGAATTTGTAGGATCAGAGGGAAATTTTCGAGGCAGAGTTTCTTGCTTAAAATCGAATCAAAGGATTTGCGAGCTTAAAATGGCATCCAGCTCCCCTTTTTTCCACTGTTTAATTGGAATTGCATCTAGTTCATCCAAATCATCCAAAACAATTAATTTAGATTTAATTCTATAATTATCATCAAATCGAATAATGTGCAACCTAATTTAGATAGTTAAAAATTAACGTGCGTGAAGTTAATTGAGTAATTAAACTCCTAAACTGCTGCCTATTAATTTGCCTGCCTAATTAAAAATGAATTTGATTCTGTGCTGCTAAAGTAAGCATCAGTGTTGGATGGGCGTCTTGATAAGACCTGTGTCTTTTGGGGGGAGGTGGAGGAGGAGGGAGGGGGTGCTGGGGTGTATGATTTTGAACACCTTTATTAAGCTGGCACGCCTATGAATTTCAGTTATCTGGTTATCTGGAGTCAGGTGAGCTCCGAAATCCTCTTAGGAGACTCAGACAAACACAAACAACACAGAAAGTTGGCATTAAAGAGACTTAGGGAGGGGAAGTGCAACTGGAGGTGGGTGACTTATATTTGTTTAACCCCCCAAAAGACACAAAGGCTACCTAAAAACATGTGTGACGTGCTATGACTCTACATGTGGACTTTTGAACTCCTGATTAAAGTAAGCGAATGAGTGAGTGTGGAGAGTTGTGTGTGTGTGTGTGTGTGTGTGTGTGTGATAGGAGGGACTTTCCCATGTGCTCCATCAGTGCCACTGCTGTTTTTCTTCACCTAATTCATCACTGTGCTGAGTAGTGGACTTAAGAGCAGCCCTAAGGGATTGCAACAACATTTAACACCCCTTAAATGATATAAAATAAACATATAGCATGAAGCAACAATGGCAGGAAACAACAACATGTGTCTGGAGTGTAAAGTGGTTATACGTCAAAAGCATCATGGCATCATGTGTATAACACCCTTCAGGCTTCAGGGTGTGTTACTGACTCTTAAGAATGCATTTAAATGTAATCTCTAACGGCGACTGTGCTGTTTTATCTTATAAAAGGTGGTTAAGGTGAAAGGGTTGCACATGCAAATATCAAGTGTTTTACAAAGTTGCTCTTTTACACAACAACATTTCTAGGGTTTTATATTCACATTGTGCATGCACCCTTATTTTCCTTGTTAGGTATATTTTTATTTACACCCAACACATAAGGAGAAAAACACAGATGTGAGCTGAGGTGCATCTGTCATGATCTCCCAGCCCTCCTGATTTATCTCTCTGGATGGAAACTTGAATCAATTAGTCCATAGGCCCCTGTGCTCTTATTGATTCAGATCAACAATACATAAATGCAATAAAGACAGCTGCAACAGACGACTCAGACCTAACACACACATTTTTATTATTATTTTTTCCCTCTGAACAGCTGCCAAAAGGGCCAGTTATAAGAAAGGTAACAAGGCAGGGCAACAGCGCGACTGAATGCTGGCCTTGTTCGCCTTATTATCGGGTTAATTAAAGCTAGAATCTGACAATGTCACCCGGTTGTAGAAAAACGGATTTAAATGCAATGTCTCTGGAGACTGTGTCAAGGGCTGCCTTTCATTGAGCTCCTGTGCTCGCCCGAGTTGGGGGGACAAGCCTATATGGTATGCTTGGAAATGAACGAAAAGCAATTATTGAATTTTAGATGTTCAAAAAAAAAAAAGAGAGAAATGAATGGGGAGGAATTATTCATAAGATCTTGTCCATGTGCGTTAGAATTAAAGTTAAAATACAAAGAGGGGAAGGCTTCAAAGACAAGCCCCACTGCTGCTAAAAAGGAAGATGGATAAATAGGCGAGATCATTTCTGAGGAGTTCATTAAAATGTAAGGCTACACACTGAAATACAGAGGGTTGTTATTTGGGCTTGGGGGTCAAGTGACGAGCGGATTATATACTTCCTCATAATAATATTAATTAAACAATTTGCATGCTAATAGGGTAACAATTATCGCAGCTTCTGTTGAGAGATTCAGGTTATTACAACATGCCAATCCGGGTGCCAAGGGTCAGGGAATGAGTGGGGTGCGAAATTTCAACTCTGATTAACATTATGACAGCGCCAGACTTGGGATAAATAAAGTCGAATTAATTATTTGAAAACCTAATGAGCAGATAGGATTTAGGCGAGTCACATATTGAGTGCAGGGGTTGCACAAGTGGAGGAGCTTTCCAATTTTGTTTCCTGACTGGAAATATTGTGCATGCCTGTGACGCATATTTGAGTATTTAGTTGCCATTGTATCCTTTTGTTCTTTTAGTGGTGGGAGCCTTCCTTTATTTGGTCATATATTTTGTTCATAACACAGCGTTGGTCGTAACTGAAGCTTTCGCCTTGTAACAGTAAAATATTATAGTTTTCACTCTCGCTTTGTGCCTTTAGCAATATCTCAGCTCCCCTTTTTAAACACAGCCATATTTCACCAATCACCCTATTTGTTTTACGCCCTGCACGTGAACCTGTCTGACTGTAAAGGTTTAATGTATTTAAATGATGATCCATAAATAACATGGGGGGTTATTTTAACTCAGGGTCAGGGTCCCATAGTGCAAAGCTGGCTGCATGCATCCCTGTGTGTGTGTGTGTGTGTGTGTGTGTGTGGGGGGGGGGGGTCAGCATTATATTGTCAATTATTGTTGTAGTTTTTGGTCAGCTTTCACTTTTTATCTGCTACCTCCCTTAGAAATGTACCAAAATCTCAAAATATAATAAAGTAAAAAGACGCAAAAAAGACGCAAAATTGTTAGAATAAACAAATTTGGCTTTAAGTTGGATAAAATTTGATCATTTTCGTTCCCATCCTGGTGTAATATTTATCTATTTGCAGCTCCTCCACTGCACAAAAAGTCCGGGAGCCTCTGGCCTAACCTATCCGCCTGTAGCCTCTCCTTCCCGGGCTTCAGTGAGCCCTTCCTCCCGGTGGGTCCCCCGTGTAGTTGCGATGTAGTTCTTATCAAAGCCCTCCTGTCTTGTTGTGACAGCTCTGATATTGTTTATTGAGGTGGATGTCAGCTTTAATTAGCAATCGATACGGGGAGCGTTTGCAGAGCGCGTCTCTGACGTCAGAGTCCATTACCGCTTCTCATTGGGTCTCATATTCCCAGAGCCTGGGCTAATTATTGGGAGGTTCATGTGGATAAAGTACAGCTCATCCCTCCCTTCACATCATGTCCCCTACTCGTTGGCCACACTCACTGCATGCTTTTTAAATTCCCATCACCGGCCTCCAGACGTCGTTTCCTTTTGCCTGCGGGATGATGGACAGCAGGATACTGGATCCACCTCACGCCCAGTTCGGAGGCTCTCTCGGCGGGATGGTGGGCTTCCCGTACCATCTGAGCCACCATCACGTTTACGAATTAGCCGGGCATCAACTTCAATCTGCGTCCGCGGTTCCCTTCTCAATAGACGGATTACTTAATGGTTCCTGCACGGCTTCAGTGGGTAATTCCAACCCCCTCTTGTCTTCGGGCTGCGGGATGAATGGAGATAATCAGCAGTACAAACTGACAGGTAAGCCACATTATATAGCACACAATCACCTCTCCTCTAGGTCGGCTGCTTGCACATGAGGCAAAAACAGAAAGAAACAAAGACAGGATATTGCGATACAAGTTATCCTCGTGGTGGTGTGTTTTTAAAGGGCAAGCCTAAACCACACACACACACACACACACGCACACACACACAGAGGCAGAGGAGTATTCTTCGCCTCCCACTTCATTTCCATCTGCGAAAGCTGAAGATGCACCCAAGCAAAAACAATGTTCCTGTCAGTCAGGAAATACTAGAGCAAGGAAATGCCCGTGTTAACATCTGAAGCTTTCCTCTTAATTCACAAAAAAGGGCGACAGATCTGATGGAAGCTGCAGGGCTGCATGTGTGCACGCTGCAAAAAATCTCAAATGCAAGCACCTTCTTCTGCTGTAAAGTTGGCAGAATTCCTCGCATATGCGTGGAAGCAGTCTTGTTGGAATTGTTTTGAAATGTGCTAATTTAAAAATAATAATTTCACCTTTTGTTTACGTTTATTCTCATCCTGCTGTCAGACTCGGGGGACCCAGACAAAGATAGCCCTGGCTGCAAGAGACGGAGAACTCGCACAAATTTCACTGGTTGGCAGCTGGAGGAATTAGAAAAGGCTTTTAATGAGAGCCACTATCCCGACGTTTTCATGAGGGAGGCACTGGCTCTCCGGTTGGACTTGATAGAATCAAGGGTTCAGGTAAATATTTATTTAATTCCTTCACATTGTTTGTTATTCATTCATGGCAAGAGGCTGTTTCAAATCCATGGTCTAAACTGCTGAAGAAATAGCAGAATAAACCTTCATATAGGTTAATTTCAGGTCATGATATACACCTTGTAATATTTTTTTTATAAATAATTAAAAGGACCCACTAGATGGATGTGTGTTGTTTGACCTTTTATGGCTCATGTTAGTCCAATAAATCAATTTTACTTACACCTTTATTTTGAAAAATAATGACGCCTTTGGTGCCGGCTGATATTGTTTCTTTTCTTTTATTACATTATTATTTTTTAACTAAAATATTTTCTAAAAATCTCAACGTTATAATTGATACATTTAAAGACAATCTTGGATAAACAAAGACAGATATTTTTCAGTGTATATGAGCCTCAGTTTGTTTAATTGCATGAGTTAATATACCGACCTATACTTTATTTTATTGTAGGAATTTTTTTGTTTTGTTTTTTTTGAGGAAAACAACAAAGTGAAAGCTCAATTAATTTCAGAGTTTGCATAGGAAAAAAAATATTAAGATCTATATTTATTCTGTAAATGTTAAGCTTCACCCCAACTTTTTGCAGCCCTGTCTGTGCGCAGATTGTTATTTAATCACAGGCCTAATTAAAGGGCTGCACAGAAAACAGTAGGAGTAAAGTGTAACCTCACTATTTGTTTAATTACCATATTGTTAAAAACACTGACAATTTTTGCTCTAATTAATTCCCCCCTTGCAGTGACAGATTATTACACGTGTTGTCACTTCTTGTTTTTTTTTACTCTCTGCAGGTATGGTTTCAGAATCGCAGAGCCAAATGGAGGAAAAAGGAGAACACAAAGAAAGGTCCAGGTCGACCTGCTCACAACGCCCACCCCACCACCTGCAGCGGGGAGCCCATGGACCCGGAGGAGATCGCCCGGAGAGAGCTGGACAGGATGGAGAAGAAGAAACGAAAGCAGGAGCGACGGCTGCTCAAGTCCCAGAACAAGCTCGCTGCTGGGGATTTATTTCACACCCCGGGATCAGACAGCGACAGCGGGGTGTCGCATGTGACCGACAGTGAGCACACGGGCATGTCTTTTGACCCTGTGGGTGCAAACCAATCGAGCTGCGACCAATCACCTCACCCTCTCCACACCCAAAACCAGAACCAAAGACACTTGGACCGGGATGCTGGCGCATCCGAGCTGGACTCGCCCGACGCCAGCCACCGGTCAAGCCTGTGCTCCAGCAACAGCAGCGCCTCCAGCGTGCAGAAACTCAACCCTTTTAGCGTCGAGAGCCTCCTTTCGGACTCCAGACCGAGACGCAACCCCGCGGCCTTACCCTCCTCACGGCCTTTGATAGGGAAAGGACACTTCCTACTCTATCCCATCACACAGCCGCTTGGATTCATTGTTCCTCAAACTGCTCTGAAGACAACCACAGTGGCGAACTGTGACAGTAGTGACGCACCGGCGGAGAGAAACCAGACCAGTGTGCGCTGCGGCGTCTCTGCGAGCTCTGCGGGATGTAGGAGCAGCTCGCCGGACTCTGCAGACGCCACGCAAAAGGGACAGGTGGGATCAGAGGACAAGACACGTTCACCGCACACCAGCCCGTCCAGGGTCGCCTTTCCCACAGCTGGCAAAAGTACTCAGACCTCTGTTATTTGCAGCGACTCGACTTTCGCGCACGAACACAGTCCACAACTCATTAAGCCTGTCGATGCAGACAGAAAAGAGCATTTAGAGATCAAGGAGCACCCTGACACCTCCGAGTGTGTCCTCAGTGACAGTCCAGCAGAAACAAAGACAGACTCTAAAGAAGATGTCGACATGGAATAAATCATTGGGGGTAAAACAAAAAAAAGCAGAATCATACAGATATAGCCTCTAAACACACCTTTCATTAGGCCAAAGCTTAACCAGAAACATCTTTGCATCATAGGTTTCCCCACTTTGCTGATATTCTGACAACGGTGTGCTCTTCCTCTTCCTCTTCCTCTCTCTCTCTATCTATCCTCTCTCTCTGCGAGTATGTGTGTGAGTCAGGAGTCTCTAGATATCCTTTAATGTGTGATAACTTGTCTTTAAAAAAAACAACACAAGACCACGAGACCAACAAAAATCCTCAAGAGCTGTAAAAAAGGTATTATACTATTTATATATGTAAGGTTTTTCTTAAATAAATCTATTGTATACAAGCACCTCAAACCGTGTGAGACCTTAAATAGCAGCACATACAGTGCAGGACTACCAGTACAGTAGGAAGGGCTTTCTTAAGAAATCTCATGTTGTACTTTGTATATTGCCTTAACAAATTTATTCATCTATAAGCCCCCACTGAAATGAGGTTACGAGCCTGAGGCGAAAAGGACCCGCTCGACTCCTGCAGAGTTTTGATATGAAAGTAATTATTTTCCCGGTGGCTACTGCAGGGGGATTCAGTTTATTTTAGCTCAAAGGGGGTTATAATACATTACCGATTTCTAGTGATATGAAATCACATAAACTTCCAAGAATAATAGAATTAGCATGAAAAGGCCTGGGTGTCAAATTGAAATAGGAAAATAATAGCCCCGGCAGCTGGGAGTGTGTGTGTTTGTGCATATTGGATAGGAGATGGGGATTCGTGGGGAGGCATTTTCATGAGCTTTTTTTTTCCTCCTTTCCTCCTCCTCCTCTTCTCCTTCTTCCTCTCTCTCCACTTTGTCAGGGCCCCTTGTAGCAGGGCTATATTAAGATAGATGTTCGATGATATCCCTCATTGTTCTGTCGCTTTACATTGATGTTTCTGTGTTATCAGCCTATTGATCATGCGTCGGCTGTAATAGGACGGGCTGAGGCAAACGTGCCTATTTACAATAGCAGAACACATTTGTTCTAATAGGGTTGGTGGTCCCCAGGGAAGCCATGCGGGATCTGGGACATCTGCTCCCTTTTGCAATATTAGCAGTGTTGACCACAATATCACGTCGACCCAAGGAAGGAAAAAAAATGTCGAGGTTGCTGTGTGGCGTGTAATAACATTAAAAAAAATCTTAAAACAAAAAAAAAAAAAAAAAGAAGAAATATCCAGTCCAGCTATAGCTGCTCACACCCTTGTTAAAATCCACAAGCCCTTTAGTGTTCTCTTTGGGTCTCGATTTGCAAATAAATTGAAAATAATCAGAGGGGTGAGCTTTACGTCTGAGCCGGCGCAAATGAATTTCTGAGCCAGTGTCCCTTTCAAAATATTTACATAAATTTCAACCCATGCAGCTGTTTGCTCTAGGAAGCAATGTCTTATTAGGTTGGTGGGGGGCAGGGGCAGACACAGCCAACATGGCACACACACAGGGAACATGCACAAGATTAGGGCCTGCAGAGGGTTAGAGGTGTCTCCTCTGTGTCCTCATTGTGCTTTATGGTGTTTTTAATTTTTTATTGATTTATTTATTTTATTTCCCATGATATCAGTATACGTTTTTGGTAATATTGAATCCACCAGTGAGTTTACAGGGGGCTTTTTTTAATCTCAGGTTTGCAGTGTTATCATATTTTTTTATTATATAATAGCCTAAATGTTTTCACTGTTAAATTAGGAATATTCTGAGAAAATTCAGAGCAGAAATTGATAAATTCACAGCATGCCAATTCTTCAAAAATACAAGGTGTAATTGTGGGATAACTGGGGCCAATTTGAAATAACCCCTAAGATTCTTCGGTGTGTATTTTTCCATGCTACTCTTAGGCTATTTGGGACGTATGCCCAGTTCATCCATAATTCATTAGCACACTGAATAGGAGTATCGCTGGCTGCACATTGGTGGCCTTAAGGTGAAATTAGCGATTTGCTTAAGTAGTTAAGCTTTTCTTGCCTGAGAGCTGCACGCTGCATGATTCAAGACAAACTATCAATCGATATGCCCAGGCAGCCTCCAGGAGATGTGTCGTCCATGAATCATACTTTATGAATTCAATTTATACCCGGAGAAATTTTCAATTTGAACGCCGGATCATTATGGGAGAGTGTAAATTGTTTTTGCTCTATTATGCATCGGACGCCATCATTTTTCTTTCTAATTACGGAGGTGTCAGGTCGGGCTGTCATGCAGACGCTGATTTTCAATTTAACTGATCATCATGCATTCATTTTCCCATTTGATAAATCTGCTATCTCGAAGCTTCTCCATGCCCGGAATGCTAAAAGAGAGGCACAGATTGGCAAAGTAATAGGGGCCTGTATGCGGCAATAAGTGCAGATCAGGCAGCTAATTTAGCACCTCCTGGTATTTCCATTTCCATTTCTCATTTCCAACTCTCAAAGGAGGAAAAGCAGCCCAAAGGCAGAAAGCTGGTAGGCTTTCCACTATCGGAGGAAGACAGAGAAAAAAATCTACCAAAACGGCTTGTTTTCAACCACACATTTCCTAAATTAGGATATCAAGCTTAATTAAGGCTAATAGAGTTTTCTCAGTATGTGTTAGTTTTATTTAATAGAAACAAATTTGCGCAATTAATTATGGCCATGATATTAAGGGTCTCATTTGCAGCATTCGAGCTGCAGCCTAAATCAGCGTCTTCAGAAATAAGCCTCTCATTTCCAAGCCAAATGACTAACCAAATGTTTTTCTAGCAGCTTCCATCACAGATATTATCCCGGTTTATTTCCCATATTATATCCAAGTAGTCAGATTAGACGTAAATAGATCTCCTTCACTGCGCCCGATGACTGAATTAAACGTACATTTCTGCTATTTTCTCTTATTGTAGAAATTATATTATTTAGATTTTTAGATTTTTATAAAAACAAATGCATAATCTTAACTTCTTGTGACATTTTGCACATCACATAATAATATTTTTATTTGATTATCACGTGGAGTATCAATTTGAACCTCATTGCTCTACCCTCACACCTCATTTGACACAAATGAATGAATTTTCAAATACCTGTGACAGAGAAGGATTTTACAAGTTTCATGCTCAAATCAACCCAAATGGACAACCTGTGTTCTCGCCACAAATCCCGTCTCCCTGCACAGGCTACTCTTGTGCGCTTTGTGTTGCTGCATGAGATCTTAGTGGCTCTGGGGGCTCAGTTTGGATAAGAAAGAACCGTGTCCCCTTTTAAAAAGGATCCTCCATAAAATAAAATGCCACTTGACATTTGGCTTCTCCTGCAGCAACCCTGCCATGCCTTTTAGGATTATTTTACATCTACATACTCATTAATGCGCCGGTGGATTTAATCATTCTTATCTTTCCTGTGCATACCTGGGATAAGCCTGACATTACCATCTGCATTGATTTCTGGACGATCCTTAAAATAATTTTAATTATCTTGGAGTATTTCGTGCAAAAAAAAAAAAAAAAAATCCCTCTGATCAAAATTTAGGGAATCACACTTTAGCACTGGCAGCTCAGGTTTCTCAAATTTAGGCGAATTTAAAGATGCATTAAAATTGTACATTTGATAAATAAGATAAATTGACCATAGCAGCATCTTTGTTTTTAGACTTTGACTATACTTTTTATTTTTCCTAGTAAAAAAAACTTTCTTTAATTGAGGTTGACGATTTTCACACTAAATTCCCCAAATATTCACTGAATATATCTGACTAAGAAAGGTAGATAAAAAAGTGAATGATTGATTTAAATGTCACAACTTTGTTGTAGCCAAAGCTCTGCTGTCATGGTAAAACAAGTAATGGCTGTCATGATGTTTGTGTGCTGAGCAAACCTCCAAGACATGTGAAAACAATTCAAAACACATATTCCAGAAAAACACATGGCATACAGTGAAAAATAAAAAAAAGAAATGTGCTTTTTCATTATATATTATGGGGTGTTTGTCAATATAGATATCAGCTTTCTAGTAAAGAAGGTATTCCATAGTATGTTCTTCCAAAAAGTACTAGAATTTAAGCAAATATCATGTTAAGCAAACAAGTGCATTTTAGACCAGAGAACAGTGGAGTCACCTACTTGTATTACAGTGTGACCTAAAATTAAAATGAAAATTAAGAATAGAATATTACTGAGGAAACAATTGCACATTCTGTGAACAGATTTTGTGAAGTTATAAAGGTAAATATTTGCACAACGGTAAATGTCGAAGCTCACTTGAGGCTCATGTTCATCATTAGTAGATATTCACACAATATTTTTAAGAACAAATATGTTTTGGTTTTCCCTGGCTGTAACTTTCAGTAAAAGTTAGAGAACTACTGCTATAACAACAAATGAACATACTACAAATTAATACGTCCCTCAGTGACCAATCAAACAAATATAATCACCGTTTTATTTTAAAGTTACACAGTGCAGAAGACTGAGAAAGTGCAGTCAGTTTTCTGATGTGCAATAACCCACAATTTCCTCTTCTTCTTCTTTAAAAAAAAGAAAAAGAAAAGGGAAATTAAATATCTCATTAAATATTGCACATTTCTGCATTATGCTGGCTCCATATTGTCTTGGAATAGCTTTAGGGAAGGATTAGATATTAGACTCCTCTTCACAATAAGAGCACTTGCATCCTTGTATGATGATGTGAGAGGTGACTGGAGTCTTTTCAGAACGGTCACACTTGTTACTATCTGTCTGGCCTCATTATCTAAAGTGGCCTGCATTGTGCTTTTGGATTACACAACTTAACAATTCACAAGACCCCCCGAAAAATTCTATATTAGAAAAGCAGATAATGTGTTAAGAATATCTTGGAAGTTTCAGGGTATGAGGGTCTTCTTGTAAGGCTACTGGCAGACATGCGTGGACACACATTTCAAAGCATATGAACAACTGCTTTTTGACACCTCATTGTCTTAAAAGTGACAGCTCCCTTCTTCCAAAAACCCATGTTGAACTCATGTATCAAAATGTTTGATGCATATGAGGTGTTTTTGAGCAAGTGTGGCAATTCCAACACTGATGTTCTACCAGAATGATTTGACGCTCCTTGTCTCAAATTGTCATAGCTCATGGCTAACAAATCTGGTTCAGTCAATGAGGCTTGCATACTGACCCAACTAGTTTAAAACATCAGTCCACATCTCAATATGTCATAAACAGGGAAAACAAACAAAGAAACAAAACCAAATAAACCCAGTTTGGAATGTTTTTCTCTTTGTGGTGAGTCTAGACGCCCTTGACGCCTTCGTGCTAACCATACCTTAGTAAGTGTAGGCTATACATTAAATATAGTTCAAGGGTTTTTTGCTATATGAGGTGGAATCGTATGATCTGATTTGACGCATGGACATTAGCCGAGGATACAACTCTTGTAAATCAAAGATCTCCTAGACAACCACCACATAAAGACAAAGCACTAAATGGGCCAAGGTAACAGAAATATTTAATCCACTACAACTCTCACTTACCAACTCAGCTGCTACTTTTTGTCTGAAATATGGAGCTTTATAAGCATTAGACTATAGCCTACATGATAACTCACTTCATGAAGCTGTTAACACATTAGTTATGTGAATAATAGTGTTTTGCACTAATGTATGAACACGTTGATACCATTCCAAAGTACAAAATGCTGTGAGGCAATATGTCGATGTATCCATTCACACTGTGCATCTATATCTATACATACCAATTATCACTTTCCATGGTGATTCTATTTATGAAAAAATATGGTTTTAACAATTTAAAATTTGGCTCCAATCTCATAAACGTGGAGGCTACTTGGCAGACTATTGTCCACATGTAGATTTAGTATTTTGAGGCTTAATATTTGGATGGCCTGTTCAATCTTGTCAGTCCAAATGCTGAATAACAGTTTTAGATTTGATGGCACATTACATTTTCTTGCCTCTTCTTTTACAGGAGTATGTCAAAATGCAACATAATAGTTCAAGGTATGTGCAGTGTGAACTATTTTAAAAGCACCAGCAGAGGATGAATAGAGTAGCCCTACTCTTAATGTTCAAATGTAACTATTCGACATTGGCCAAATATGCTTTCTACAAATCGTGATATTACACATGATCACTGTTAACATACATTCATGCTAAGAATAACTTCGTAGTATCCACTCACTGTTTTTCTTCCTTTGTCCTACAATATCTCCCCATGGCAGCTAAAGCATGATTATGTTATGGCCAAGTTTAAGCAACTAAAACCCCTTAGTTAAGGTTGGGGACGTAATGTGGATGTAGTTAAATGCCAAGATGAGACACAACTGTTGACTAATTTGTTGGAAACAGGATTGCAGATCTATAGAAAATAACCCACATGACTGTCAATAAACTTGGCGAAAAAGCAAGTGGATGAATCACACCGTAACAACTCATGATGAGCACGTAGTCAGTGGCACCTCCATGTTCTGGTGTATAAGATGTAGGTAGGGTTAGAGTGTCAGTTGGGAGTGGCTTTAGTTTAAGAACTAAGTGAAGGCAATCCTTGATCCAATAAGAAAGGGTGACACTGACGCAAAACTCCAGGCAATAACGGCAATCGGCCTTGCTTCTAAAAGGTTTGGTATAGTCTGTAATGATGGCCGGTGGCTATGATTAGCCACCTGAGGCAGGAGCATAGGCCTTTGGAACAGCCCATAGAAACCTTTTCAACATGTGAAGCAAAGAATATCACAAGAGGTTAGTAAGAATGAAGACAAGGGACGGGGTTGCAGTACTCCACTCATGAAAGGACCATTTGACGAACAAATAGGACACTTAACACCCTACGAAAAGGGTTAGAGGTCACCTCCATTGCACATAATGCAGATAGAGAAGAATCTGTCCTTCCCTCTGAGCCCTAGGACCTGTTGCACAAGGATAAATATTTTCTGTATTGCTGAACAAGCTAGCTCTAGGGGGATTTCTAGGGAGTTGACCACTGAGCTGCTTGGGATGTGCAAGAACGTTTAATGTACAGCAAAGCCTTTGTAGTCAACAAGCCATGGTGAATAATGACAAATAAGCATTTGTTTTCTGGCAAACTAATTCTAGGTTCCTTCAGCTGGTGCCTGTAGATTGATGCTCTGGCCTTCCAGAGTTTTTTATTTGGACAAAGCAGTAGAAAGAAGAAAGAAGATGCCCACTTTAGGTGCATGTACTATTCATACGACTAAACCTGTTTTTACCTTCAGCTGTGTTAATCTACCACATATAAGCAAGATCCTGATTCCTGCCATTCATCTGTCCAAGCATGAACTAGTTGACTGTTGTAGCAGTGGGCAAATTAGTGCAGTCAGGTAACCTCAGTGCTTGAGGCCCCAGTATAGGATTTCATAGTTCAATAAGCCTATAATTTCTTTGAATCTTTCTTCCCGGATCAATGCGAATCACCACCAGGGTGTATGTACTGCAGCTTAGAAGAGGAACCCTGGAGAACATCCTCAGCTGTTGCCTGAAAGCTTTGGGAGAGTGAAACTATCTTTTGTTCAATAACCGCATCCCACAGGCCTGCAGAAGCATCATCCAAGGCAAGACATTGCTGTGATCCAAGGAAGAAGAGGACACAGCTCCAGAGCAAAGTCCCATGTGGACTTCTCAGAACAGCACAACACTGGCAGCACATGGTAGAATTACGGGATGCACAGATTCTCCGACACCATCTTATTGACTACTGTTGGGCAGAAAAGTTTAGAAAGGGAGCTGTTTGAAGAAGCTACACAGTTGGTCAAAGTTGAGCAAGTTGTTACCCAGAAAGGTGCTTTCAGATTGAATGTGAGCTTGTGTGTATATGACAGCTCACACAATCTCATTTCAAAATGTACCAGCTCTCTGGCTCAGCCTGCCATTGCGGTTGTCTAATCAACTTTAATATATGTACAGTAATATAGTAACATAGAAGCTAGGCTAGACCACACGACTGTGGTTACTAGAAGCTAGTAACCGCAGCAAATCAATATAGAAAGATATTGTTTTGTCTGCCTCTTTGCAAACACTGAAATTAAGTCTTGGTTGTATACTGTGCCTGTTTTGTTTGCACATTTGTAACTTGTAGACTAAAACAGAGAGTTTAGTCGAACAGCAAATGACACACCCTCAGAAAGACCCTGATATGCTTGAGGGTTGTCCATTGACACAGGGATAACTCACTATCCCAAAGAGTTACATTCATATTAGATGCATTTGCAGTGCACAATTTTCATCTAGTGAACAGACTATAGTTTTGAGGAAACTCAAAAATTTTATTTGCTGAATTCTTGGGTTGGTGATGGCAATGAACGTCCAGTGCTAACTTGAAGGGTTCCCACACATTTTCATGGACAAAATCTCAAAACTTTTCCATGACATTTCAAGGACCAATAATAAAAATTTCTATGACCATTCATGATGTATAAAATGAACATTGTTCCATTTCAAAAATGCAGTACAATTTGAAAGTAGTGGGGCATAGTATGGAAATGTTCGGATCTATGATGCTACACGTTAAATCACACTCATAAGAATATATTTCTCTTATTCAAACATATTAGATTTAAACTCTATTTAAACATAATTCCAGCTAGCTTGCATACATGGAGGAAGAGATAGGACGTGAAAACATGTGATGGAAAACAAAGCATTGTCATACATCCACTCATATAGAGCTACATTATGTTGACAGCTAGCATACAGAATCTAAATTTGCCGTTATGTTACATTATGGCGAAGGTTATCCATGGAAGATAACTGTAACAGCTAATTTCAATACACACAACAAAATGTCATGACTTTCCCCAAACCTTCAAGGATTTTTCTAATTCCATGACTCTCCCAGCCCTAGAAAACAAGATAATGAAATTCCATGACTTCCAGGTTTTCCATGGCCTAAACATTTGGTGTCAATACAGAGTGCTTTTTTTGTTTTTAAGGCTGGGTAGCTTTTTTCACTAACATCTCCACCTTCAGCCTTTTTTTCAGGTACTGTGTGCTGGGGCTGGGCAACAGTGGTGCCCCGAAATATTGTCATAGGGGTGGCCAGATGGGGCCACTAAAAATGTTGGGGTGGCACACAGAAACCGAAAGCTATAACTGAATTTCAGGATTTCTATTATGCTGTTGCAGAGTATCATCTAGTTGAAAGTGTCAATATTGAGTTAAGGACTTGCATACTGATATACTCTGGTTTCTTATTTAACAGTCAATGTTATTTATTGTTTGATGTGCATTGAGGTATACTAGTACAGTTGAAATTTTGAGGTTCATAACAATCCTGTTTTAACATGTTATGTATCCGTATAGACATGTTAGGGAATTTGTTGTTCTTCACATAAGCTAGTTGTCCTTAAAAAGGCAAATATACAGCTTTAATTTGAAGAAGTACACTGATTTAAAGTAACAAAACATTTACTGGGAGCAAACTTTCTCAAGTTTAAAAACACCACACAAAGGCCTAAAATTATTTTTTACAAGGGAAGGCCAGTGGGGAGCCAGCAACTGTAACAGGGTGGCCTCCCCCACATACTGTATCATAATAAATATATATCAAAATAAGAAAAGTAGTTTTGTTGTCCAATATTGTGTCTGGGATTTTGTTTGGAAATCAATTAAAATTGAGTTATTTTTTAAGCATTTTAAATGATAATGAATCAACATTACAAAAGTGACCCTGCAATTAACACCATATCTTTTGGTTATTTGTCTTTATTAAATATCTTAACCTTCCACGGCCAGATCTGTGATTGTGCCTTGTAATTATCACCTCATGAAAAGTGATTAAACTTATTTTTTTATAATGCACAGGGGAAACACAGAACTTTAAAGCACCTAACTTTAAAGTGAAAAACAAATATTTGGATTCTCAAGTAGTCTGTTCGTGAGGTAGAACATGTAAACTTCATCTTTGTGGACAGTTACACCTAATTTCATTGACTGTTGAATTTTGCAGCCTGAAAGCTGCGACTGCATTTAAAAAATCTGAAAATTCTGAAGGACTATACATGGTTATGTACACTGACATAAATGAAAATACATTTAATGGGATCCATGCAAGACTCAGTGTATGTAAACACTTGCTTTGGTAGCTGGCATATGTCAATTTAATCTGGGATACTGAGACAAGTAAACTTCATCTCATCCCAATTATTGTTGTTTTTTGCGATTAGTGCAAGCGTGGTTTTCACAATACTGTTTGGAATATTCTGTTCATGCGCGTACATGGATATTTGTGATCGAGACGTGAAGGTGCATATAAACAGCATTCACTGAATCGCACCTTAACCGGAATATCAGCTATTATCTGGAATACTGTGTGCATGTAAATGTTGTCATTGGGGGTTTACCGCTTGGTGGTGATTTATATGAAAAAGACAAGCATTTTCCTTCCATGACTTCCCAGGGAATCTGTGCCCTAGAGGTTAATGAAGTGTGAAGTGTGAAAACTTCCTGAGATGGGATGAGTTAAATAGTGTTCTCAGATGTTAAAGCTACACTGTCCAAATTTATTTGTGTGTGTCAGTTCTTTATAAGTCTTAAATCTGGCAAACATGCCCCATGGGCCATCTGCTACCACTGTCGGGGCTAATGCCGTCTTATGTGTTCCAGTCGATCCACATAAATGGGTATAATAACAAGATCTAAGTGAGGATTCGAATTGAATTCATGGAATTTACTGACATTTGTTTTACCATTCAGCGTTTATAATATTAAATATATTGAGAAATTTTACATGGAAAGGTAACAAACAAACACCATCTGTCTTTGTGTCCTGTATTTGAGCACAAGTTTGTAGCGATTAAGAATGGATATGATGCTGTGTGATGAGAGACTGTCAGTAAATGCTTTAGTAAGTAGTTACATATCCTTTATTTACGGCTACAAATAAGAGTATCAACAATTCATACTGTGTTTGACCATGTGTTGAAAGTACATTTGATAAATGATTCACAGAAATACTTTGATGGGAAACCACTTTAATCTTTGCCATAACAGATCTTAAGGAAGTGACTTAAAATACTGTTGTTATAATAATAATAATAATGATGATAATAATATATTTTGATATGGGCCCAAATCTTTCGAATGATGTATTTCAACCTAGCTGTATGACCTCTATAATGGATACAATATGTGCCCGAGGGAGACTTCACTAATAGACATTTTTGGTTGCAATTAAAATGGTTCTCATGAAAGGCCTGACATGTCCTCTAAGGCAAGAGTCTCAGACCCGGCTCTTTCTTTTCGTCATTAAAGTGGTATTGCAAATGTTCTTAGCACATCAAGGCCAAGACCTCAGATCTCACTATTACATGCACATTATTTAATCCTTGGGCTCTCTGGTAGTACTGACATGTACAATTTCTGTCATTAACGTGCCTGTAAGCTCAGGGATGGACCAGACTCAGGGATCCACTTGAGGTCCAGTTTTTCATTTAATGGCCCTGGGGAAGTAGGGTTCAACTGGGCCTGAAATGTTACTATAAAAGTGCTCTGTAGAGGAGCATGTTATGGCTCTGTAGCCGGCCCAATCGATCACATTAGGGCTAAGGAAGTGGCGAGATGTGACAGCCCAGAAACATTTCAATACTGACACAGTGTGTCTGAGAGCTTCAGGCACACTTCTGAAAATAAAAAATGCCTTGTATCAGTCCTGTAAATGGGTGTGATTAGTCATAAAGGAGCTTATTGTGCAGAGGCTGGAAGCAAATTAGAGGTGATAGTGGGACAGAATCAATGCTGTTTACCTCTCGGAGGTGTGAGCATATCCATCAGCGGCACAGAGGATGGCCGAGAATCCCTCCTTCCCAACTCGTTATTGACAGTTTGAGGAGAACCTGAGGAAAGAACATTTTAAGACATAACATTCATTTCTCTGCTATCGATGAGTAGACGAGGCTTTCAAAATAAGTGATTAAGAAAGGGGCGATATAATTAAAGCACCACCCACAGCTTCTTAAGCCGGATGTATAGGCAGTTTACAGAAATGCATACATTCACTTTCTCCCTCTCTTTAAATGCATGCAGTATACAGTGTCTGGTCTTCTCTCTATACACATATACTGGCTCAAAACAGGTTTACTGTTTAAAGGTTTTAAATTAATTACTGCAAACATAATGCAGGAAAAATGAAACATAGATGCCAACTTTGCAAAAATGACAGATGATAGTGTGTTCATCAGATCTGTGTTTTAGCAGTTCTACTAAAACTGTTGCTACTAAAACAGCATTTCTGACAATCAAATGGCCATAAAATGTGATGTTTGACCGGTTTATGGAACTAACAAGTCATGGTAATAAAACATCTTCCTGTGATATATTTCTAGATTTATTAATCAAACAAGATGAGCCAGAGAATGAATTTCATTCAGTGCTAAGTGTAAGTAATTAGTAATTCTTTAACAAGAACTGTCCACTCATTAGAGGGTAATGTTCCTTTAAGAGACCTCGTATTTTGCATCTGCCTTTAACATCACATAGTCTCTGTCCTTACATGCTACATCATGGTTATCTACTACTAATCAGTCATTGTGCGCATCAATTTATGTTTAGTTTTTATATATACAAGTGCCAATGTTATTTATTTATATTTATTTATTTATTTATTTTGCTCTGTTTTCATTTTGTTTGTTTGTTTTTCTACATAGTCATTTCACTTGTTTTTATACATTTTATTTGTTATGTTATTTGTAATTTGCTTATATGTTTTTATGTACAGCCCATTGAGGCATGTTTTTTGTGATTTTGGGCTATAATAAATTTTGACTTGACTTGACTTGTATTGCAGTTTCCAGCCAACAGACTTTCATTCCTCAGTGGAGGGAAAATATCTGCAGTGTTGTAAGTCTAGATGTTCTTCATCTACTTTAATTGATTTAATTTTTCTAAGAGCAAATCCTAAGGATCAGGAGTGTTACCAGGTTACTTTAAAGAACCTGTCTTCTTATCAATAGCGGTGACAGTGCAGGTCCTTTTGCTAATGCTAACGTTACATAGACGAAACGTTAGGTTACTGCTCCGGCCTGCATTTAGTAACAGGAATTGACTTTTGAAGCTCTGTTGGGTCATCCTCTGCCCTTCCTTGTGTTCTCTTTGTGTTGCCCCTTCAGAGCCAGGCCAACATTATTAAGTGTAATTTAATGTTACTTAGAGTAGTTGCCGACAGACAAAAGCAAGCAGGTGAGAAGAGGAACAGATGACCCCCTGGCTTATTTAGGGCCATTATGAATCACCCAGAGAACCTGATACAGAGAGGACAGAAAAGAGTACCGGCAGCTTGTAAGAAAAATCCTGGTATACCAAAGAGTAAAACTGTAGCATTCTCAGTCCTAGGGTGTCAAATACAGATGCTTCTTCAAGCCCTGTGGCGTGTGATGTTGGCACCCTTTGGCATCTTTATGAGACACACCAGGCTTTCAGCTAACTCCAACACAGGCCAGTCCTTTGCAAAACTTGATGCCGAGAGCAAGAACATCACTTATGTATCTTCATCCCGAGTGAAACCAAAAGTCAGTGTTGTTTTAATGTAACATATACACGTGGTTGTCGTGTACTGACGTCACTCTCACAAGACGTATTTACGCGATGTTACGTTACGTAACTAATGTATTTATTTTCAACCAAAACATGATTTTTTTTTCTAAACCTCACCAAATTGTTGTGTTGGCTAAACCTAACTGCAACCATTTCACGACATGAACGCTATGTTACCATGTGTTTCATCTGTGCATCACATAAATACGCTAAAGGGTGCCCTGTGCATTGCTACAAGATGCTGAGGGGCATGACAAAGTGGCAGTACTTGACACCCTGGGAAAGAAAACAGGTTGAATGTAGAAAGTGCCGCCACTGCAAACTGGTAAGTATCAGCCCACTTTGAGCACTGAAGGAAAGCTAATGTGATTTATGACAGACTCAGATAAATGCGAAGTGTGACACAATTTTTATCAGTTTCGAGGAGGTTCAGAGAGAAGGCCATGTGCTTTGAGGAAAATCACGACTTAAAACATATTTTTTTCTTCTTCTTCTTTTTCAAGTCTAAAGCATTACTTACATGTTGATATGTACATTGAATGCAGCATTGGTCAGTGTGATTGTTCCTCCAGTCCACAATGGCCATGATGCCATGGCTTACAAAGGTGATTTTAAAGTGATAGAAACAAAATCAGCAGTCCTCATTCTGTGTGAAAATGACCTTCAAAATTCACCTGGACATGAGTAAGACTTCAGCAGTCTCAGTTAGATGGTTGAAATTGGTGTCTTCCAAAGTCTTTCTAGTGTGAAAGTCTCTCTTTGATTCATTGCTGCAGCAGAGGGATAGTAACAAAACAACAACACATTGGCCACTTGATCTTACTCAGACTGCTGCAGCCTCACATTAGCCACAGCTGAATTTAAGACTGCGTTTTTGGACAGAATGAGGACTGTGGATTTGGTCCTCCACTTCTATTAAAACAGTGTAGGTAAAGGACATCTTCATGGTGAATATAGACAAGAGGAATGATTACAGCAACCAAAAACTCTTTCAGTGTACATATGTGCATGTGAATATTGTATTAAGACAGATTTGAAAAAATGTGAACCTATCCTTTAAGCTACCTACCCTGACCTTTAATTTATTACGTGTAAAATTTTGACATGTAAAGGTGTCTAAGCCTGATCGTTTCTCCATATCTTTATTCATAAATGGTGATATGATCCTCATGGATAAATTAAATGTTTTTCTTTACTGGATAAAACATTAACATACACAGACCCCTTAAATGGCTGTGTTCAAAATCAAACATGTAGCTTCATTTGTGTGTCTGTCACACCAGTACCTGTAGCTGTCGAATCACTTTTCGTGCCACAAATGTGTGTTGGTGGTTTTGCCGTCAGCAGCGGCTGGAGAATACACCAAACAAGTCAATCACAAGGAAAGTCACACACTGGGAGAGAGATGACATTAAGGAAATAATAGTATAACTTCCAGCAAAGAGGTGAGCTGACCTAGTTCTAGCAGTAGACTCAGTGCGTCTCAGAGGACTGGTTTCTCCTCCAGAGAGAGGTGACTTTGTCCTTGATGGAAGGCAGTCAGTGGCCTCTCCAGCACAACACTAGTTTTTCCTTCAAACAGGCAGATATGATGCTAAACCCAGGCAGAGTTTAGGGTTTAAAGATGCTTTTTATGGATGATCTTTGTAACTGCATTGGATACTGTTTGTTTGTAATATGGATGTATTTCTGTGTTGTTGTTTTTTGTAAAAGTATAATAGCTGGAAAAACATACTCTTGGTATAACTGACTGAATGCTATAACCCCTCCCCCGAGCAGTGATTGTCCAATAATTGCTTAGAAACTAAGGGCAGCAGCACTGTCAAGCTTTGGATTTCTCCACATATGTGTGAGTGGTGTATACATGGAGCTTTCATAAGAGCTATGAGTTTAGATGCTTTTTTACCCTTTTCAAAATAAAAAATTTGAGCGCAAGAGTGTAAGGAATGGATTAAATGGTGTTTGTCTGCTCTAACGTTAGCTGCAAACATTAGCATGTCTGGCTAACTAGTTTCTTACCTTCACAAAAGGTCCTGGATGTTACTAAGGCTAACATTAGCAGCTTTCTTTGGGGATTTTACACCCCAACCCAAACCATGTTATCGAAGTAAATATTATGCTTGCTAGACTCATTGGTCTGTCCTCAGCCTGAAAGCCTTAAAAGTAAAAACATACTCTACAAAATGTAACTTTATCTTATCATGTTAGTAGCACTGCAGTCATCAACTGATGAAGATGCTTACTTTTTACCTGGGAAATGCAGCTCTCGGGCTCATACACATGTCACATCTTTTACCACCTGGAAAACAAGAGGTCAGGCACAGGGTGCGGAGACAGGTTGCACCTGACATTGCTAAGCAACCATAACCAGCGCTGTATCACAGCCTACTTACCAGAAATCCTAACTTTAGAGCTGGTTGTCTTCTAGGTGTTGTTTTTTTTAAGTGTATAATAAATTACTGTTCTTGGGACAGATTGTACAGCTCATATAGCCTTGCACTAATATCATTAACTTCTCCTCCATATTTACTACTAATATTTCAGCCCGTTCTCATGCCAAGACAGTCAAATACCAACGCTTTGTCACAACCCTTGGCGTGTGATATCCACGCCAAAGGCAGTCATTGGCGTCCTCATGAGACGCACCGAGCTTTCAACTAAAAGCAATGTAAACCCATCTGAGGCAATACTTGACACTGAGTGCAACTGACATGGTATAAAGAGTGAGAAAGTCTGTGTAGGGCTGGAGGAAAGGGAAGGTGGATGGGCCAAACAAAACTGTCATCCAGGAGACTACAGTTCGTGTCCTGTGTTAAACCAAAAATCAATGTTGTTTTAACGTGAAGTTTTGTTTCTCAACATTTACCACATGTGTTTTAGCTGTGTGTCACATAGATATGCCAATCCAGTGGTTCCCAACTGGTGGGTCGCAGTCCAAAAGAGGGTCGCGGGTCCATTCTGTATGGACCGCAAGTGAACGTCTCAAGTTTATAAAAAACACACTTTGTTTTGAGGTAAAATGAATCTCCGGCACAGAGCTTTTATGTTAAAGTGCTGTTTTCTGCTGTAGAGTGAGTGACTAATGGACAGCTACTTGACAGAGACAGACACTGATAGTATTCAACTGTGTGGACCTTGAACTAATGACTAAGGAGAAATCTAGACCCCATTGCTGGACCATTTGGGAACCACTGTGCTAAACGATGCCCTGTGCGTTGCTATAAGATGCTGAGGAACATGACAAAGCGTCAGTGTTTGATGACCTGGGGATGAGAACAGTTTGGATATTTATGGAAGAAAGGAAGTGGCGCCTATCGTGCATCTACACTGAAAAAAATGGATTTGTTGCAGCATGTGTTCAGGCCATTGGACTCAGCCTTTTGGTAAATTATACGTATAGCTATCAAGTGCATATTTAAGACCATTTTACAGGGTTGTACTTTTAGAATAAGTCATCTCAAGATATTAAAAAGTCAACAGGAAACAGCGTTTTTCAACAAACCAATTGAACATTAGCCTAATTAGCTAGTTAGTTACAGCTAAGGTGATGTCATTGTTTTTTTTTAGTCTGTAACCTTCCTGAGAAATTATTCATTTTCTTCTGTTGAGTAATTGACCTGAGTATTTCTCAGCAGGGATTTAATCTAATTTGACAAATTCATCAGAGAAATTCTCAAAGGAGTCTTGTGTGGTCATGTTTCAGGCTATTTTCAAGATTGTTTAAGTGAAGATACCTGCTGAGTCTCTTCTAAACAACTGTTTAGAAGTTAAATCACTTGGCAAATGTCATTTCCAAGTATCCTTAAAAGCAGCCTTTAAAAAAATATAATTGACTGTTCTGTCATAGATCTTACAGCATGTCTGCAAATTCAAGATATCCTCTGCTACAAAAGTGCTTTCCCATTAATGAATAGAACATGAGATGTGGAAATTATTCCTTGAATTCTCTGGGCAGATAATGATTCTCATCTTTATCACTGGTTTATCTTCTAAGGTCAAGATTAAAGTGAAAAGTGATGTGAACCCCCAGTGTCTCCAATTAAGAAGAGAGAGAGAAAAAGAAAGGGAGAGGGAATGAGAGAGAGCAGAGGTGGACTCTGCTACATTACTCTGCTTTCTGGTCCCTAAAGTATCCCTGAGAAATAGAAAACAACACAATTAAATTATGACACCTGACATCTAGACCTCACATCAGTGTGAATCATAATGGACTAACCACTGAAAGTGAGATCCTGTCAGACGATTAATGTGATCACACACATTAGCACCTTTCTAACTTGACATCTTTTGATGTTTTTTTTTTCTGGTCTTGATAAAGACCTCAGAATAAATGTCCATAGAAACAGCATAGTCGAAGCTTGAAGTAAAGAAAAAAAAACATTGCACTGATATGTCTCTATGTGGCAGCTATTAAGTCACTGTATCAGTAAAAGAGCATATACCCTCAGCAGGTAGCCAATTGCTTACAAACAAGAAGCAGCCCTGTCTTTCTGTTTCTGCTGTGGGGCCTCTGTGTATTCAGAACAACTAATAACAGCTCTTGCAGAAACTTCTCTATGAGAAAGGTATTGTTTTTCTTTTTCAGATGCAAATCTACAACTTAGCCAGTCTTTCCAAAAATAAATACTGCAGGAAATAAAGCCCCTGAGGTTTCCAGTAGCTGTAATAATTTGAATGGAGACAGAGCTTCATAGTCAGCATGAGAGGAAGTAAACATTGTGGCTCAACAGTCAAAGAAAAGATCAGTCATGCTTTCAACTACATATGCTGCTACTTTGACTATTATGTTTTAAATCGCAAAGATTTTTTTTTGTTTAAATTAGCACAGGCTGCAGAGTTTGCATATCCCACAAACTTTGCATTAATTTATCTATTTCTTTAAGCTTTATTTATCTAGAAAAACCTCTTCAGATTGAAAAGCATCATAAGTTACAGAAAAATGTAAAACTCTATTAGTACAAAGAAAAAGGTATGTTCATATATACTAGAAATGAACCATGCAAATGCAAAAACGGCAACTACACATGATTACAAAGACCAGCTAAGACACACTGTAACACTGGCATATAGAAGACAAAAATCAGTGCTGTGAAACGGCCGAGAGGAGTTGCATGCTTTCCTTGTGGTAAGGTTTCTTCTGGTTGCTACAGTTTCCTGCCACAGTCCAAAAACATGCAGGTCAGGTTAAGTGGCAACCCCACAATCAAAAACACATGTTATTCTTTTTACCTGTAGTGCTATTTATCAGTCTAGATTATTTTGGCAGATGCCCAGTGTTGGAGATATTGGCTGTAGAGATGTCTGCCATCTCTAGAATATAATGGAACTAGATGGCCCTCGGCTTGTGATGCTAAAAGCACCAAAACAATACAATGAAAGAAACTCAACAGCAATATCTATTTGCAGGAATCATGGACCTGGTTACTTAAGATAATCGCAGACCTTTTTGCTTATGTAGGAACCATTTTATTTCTACCAAACTACACCTACCAACCATAAAATAGTCCAGAAAGAAGCATTCATCCTAGCTCACTGAGCATCACTGAGCTAGCTAACATTGCAGCTTGGCTGAGAAGGATGCTATTAATGATTACATCTTTCGCTGTCACGAGCATGAGCCTCTAATACAGCAACTTATACCAAAACAATCTAGAATGAAAAATCCAGCACTGCAGGTAAAAGGAAATAAATATAATTTTTACAGAGAACTGTAATGGATGTATGGTAGTTGCCAGCACAGGGACTCTGGATGCTGTGAGGATGATAATTGTATTGTAAATATCATGACTAAAAGCCAACATAAGCTGATGTCTGATCAACATTTTCTTTCTCATATCATTCTTCTATAACTTAACCAGTTGAACATGAGTGTAAGTATTTCAGTCTGCCCCCCATGGTTTCAGCTGTACCCGGTTACCATAGAATAGAACCTCTTCTTTCCTTGAACATGCTGTGGCTGGTAATGAATTTTTTTCACATGGGTGAAAGCAAAGAAACTTACAGAGTTTTACGAGCAGGGGTGCTACTAGTAATTCTGCCTCCTGTGACAAGATGTCACACCGGACCCCCCTCACCCTGTTATCATATAACAGTAGAGTATCACCCCGGCGGTACCCTCCACCTCGGGGTCCTATTAAGAATACTGCATTTTCATGAGACCCACTACCTGTGCCACAAATTAAGAGACTTTCAACACCAGTGAAAATAGCCGCCTAGAGCAGCGCCTCCCCACCGAGAGACTGAAGGAGCTCTCAATCAAGTGGTGGAGGGGAGTTGTGACCATGTATATTTTAATGTGTAACCAATCCAATGCCTTATAACTACACCACACTAATAGATTGCCAGTTGGCTACACCAGCTGAGCTTTATCATCAGGTGCCAGTTGAAAATCATTAGGCATATAATTTAATAGCTTTTTGGCATTAGGCTGTTATTTCCACAGCAAAAAAGGAGAGAGAGAAAAAATCTTCTTCCCATCTTACCTAGACATTCAGCCCTATTATTTAGTCGTAAAATTTTATTGTACTATTTATTTCTGTTAATGCAAAAGAATCTTTGTCCCATGGTGCACTCAGACTAACTAACTCAGAGATTTGCTTCCCATTCATTTTCTTAGTGGAGCAGTTTGAGACACATCTGCTTGTCACAAATGTTTTTATTTATATCATGTCATTTTATTCAATCAAAAAAACTGTCTATTCACCGATGGCTACATTCTTAGCGTTGTTCTACAATGAAACACTGATTGCTCCATGCAGCTTTGGTCTGGAGTGTTTGTGAGCCTGTAATGCAAACTGATAACTCCAAAGTAAGCAGGTAACTAAATACCTTTAGTGTTTTTGGTAACTAAATCTGATTAGACTTTTGCACAGGCTTTAAAGTTCACAGAGCAATGCTGGAAATCATGAGAGGTCAGTGTACTTATTAAGGCCTTTACACACCAGGGGCATTTTATTTCTTTATTCAGTTCATTTGCATGTCAATATAGTGCTTTTTTAAACTGTTCTTGTCATGAGTACGTTCACACTGAGCGCAAATATTACATGGTGAAAAAAGGAAGAAATTATTTTTCTGAGGTAAAATTTTTCTGAGCCTTCACACTGTGAATGAAGACATTAATCAACCACATTGTGCATATTATTAGGAGGATTATAAGACAACAACACAGAAGCTTTGCAGTGTGGACCAAGGCGGCAAACTTTATCACTCCAAAGGCAACACATACCAGATCCACTCCTTCCATTCTAACCTTTCACAATAAAAGCTCTTGACTTATTAATTGTGTAACTGTTTACTCAGATTCACTGAGAGAGTTTTGCTAAAAAGAAACTCAATAAATTCGCTTACTGTAGCTTAGTCTTAGACAGACTCCCAGATGCTGGTCTGGGTGTAAAGGATCTCAGTTGCCATAAATTCATATCGCAGGTGACTATTTTGCATTTTCATGTTGTTAATTGATCATGGCCCTGATGTTTAAAAGTCTTAAGGGTAATAAAGCTGGCCTGTGAGTTGGCCTGCCTAGCAACTAAGTCAGAATGATCTCAATCAGCCATTGTCTGTATCTACACACCAACTTAAAAGGTTTTTCTGTAGTAGGTAAAGTAGTCCCCTGCTGTAAGGATTTAGTGAAAACAAAGGTCATTGTGAGTTCGTTTGGCACGGTGTTGCTTAAGTCAACTGACCTAGACCCATGAAAAAAAAAGAAAAAAAAGAAATAGCCTTGAGAAAAAGCAGCCAAAAGGCCCCGATACACCAAGCTGACTTCAGAGAACTAGCAGCAACGAAAGCCGACTGTTGCATCACCTCATGTCACCTGTGTCTTGGCCAAAAAGTTGCACTTCAATACACCACAAAGACTAAAGCCGACGGCCAATGAGTATGTACATTCTACTCCTGCATGAGAGAAAATAACTCTCAGCACAGGCACACAGCGGTAGTCTGTATTTGTCATTCAAAAAGGGAAACCAGAGGACCATCTTGACACTAGTTAGCCACAGAAACACTATTATCCAGTGTTGAAAGAACAAAGCATATTTATTGTATGACAGTGAACAATAACACAAACCATCACGAAATGTTTCTGCTAAAGAGCTCAATGGCTAAATTAAAATAATCTTACCATATTTTTGTTTGGTTTTCTCACTTCCTCTTCACTTTGGCTGATTGTTTACTTTCCTCACTTTAGTTTCTGTTCTTATACACTGAGGTGAACTTACAATCAGAGTGATTTGACTCACTGACGCCAATAAAACATGCTAAATTGGCCAAAAAGAAATTTTTAAAAAGCTGACAGGGGCTGATGAGGGGCAATGATGCCGGACACACCGCGCTGACTAAGGTGACAGACACTCACCGATGGCTTGGTGTGTCAGGGCCTTTAACCCCGTCTCAGCAGACAGGCCTGGGCTGTAATGAGTCAACTGGTAGACTGACTATTAAGAGTGAGAGCAACATGTGGTTACACGCTAAACAAAAGTTCTGATAACAGAACTCTCACTTTCAGCTTTCACTCAGTCCTCAATCCGTGTCATCTTGAAAACCTCTCTGCAGTTGTTGCTCTAGAAAAGGTTTCAAGTTAGCAGTAAAACAGAACCCAGAAGTCTCTGGTGCTTGATGTTTACACTTCATGAATTTCACATAAACTTACTTTACTAGTCAGTTTGCCCACGGTAACTAGTATTTGTCCTTTTATCTTTCCCCTATACATACAGTGCAGCTCCGAAAATACATGTTGTAGGCAGGTCATATTGCAGGTTTGCCTGCAGTGCATTTGTACCCAGACATTTAGGGCATGCTTGTCTTCTCTCCCATAGATAGATCTAAAGAACAAACAGCTGAAAACTTGCAAATTTGGAATAGTATTGAAGAAAATGCCGATATTATAAGCTCAAATAAATTATTGAGTTATCCTTTGTTGTGAAAATACGCCACTATAAAGACGTGCTTCTACATTTTCAGCAGTTTCAATAAATGTTGAACTTTGAGGCGCAGTAGTAATTCTTTGTTTCCAAATGAGCAGAACTAAAAACACACAAGAGCACACACGCTCACATAACACATAACACCTACACATTAAGCCCACATTATAACAGTGAGTGCTTTGTTATCAACATGAGACTTGATTCAAGCAGTAAATCCAAGTAATTCAGCACAAAACCAGTGCAACACATTTAATTGCTGTATGGTATGGTGTCACTATAAGAAACCAGAACAATTTCTGTTATTTAAATAAAGCCCCCTCAAAGATGAAAATATCACAGCAGCTACGGAGATAGAAACAAGGACGTGAAAAGCAATAAAGTTCTCGACATAACAGCGCTTTATGGCGTTAAACTTTGACGCTTGAAATAAATACAGACCAAGCAACTCTGAGAAAAATCTATTTTAAACAAATTAGCCTTAGATTTAGCCCATTCTGGTGAAAGTACAGGTGGAGCTGCCAACTCTTTAAACTTTTTAGATCTCTGACATACTTTAAATTCTCTGTATTTAGCACCTCAGCAGCGGAAGAGAAGATAAAGTGTTAACACTGCTGCAGTAGTGGAAGAAGTAGGCCTATTCAGATGCTTTACTTAAAGGAATACTTTACCCACACATTTACCATTTCTATATAATAATTAACGTGTTATGTTGAATTCAAGAAGAAAACTTTTTTCTTGCATGCCTTAATGGTGAAGAAATAATCCAAAAACTGAGAAAATTCTTAATGAATTGAAGTCATAGGGGGCCACGTTTAACATCAGCAAAACTGTATCAAAACATGAAACTCGCACACAACTTGTGCAGTACAATCAGAGTCTGATTTATCCAGTCGTATGCTCAGTACTTCCCAAACAGACAGCTCTTACTGATGAGAAGCTGAACTAAAAGTACAAAATCTATGCACTCTTTAAAGTCAGACTACATTGAAAAAACCCATTGATTTTACCTATAGCTGAACATGGGAGCTGTTGGTATACCTCTGCCTCAATCAGTAGTTTGTTTGTCATATTGTGTGATTTTGCTGAATCTGTACTAACCATTTAAAACACCAACATTTCAGAAAAAATACCACACACATATTTTGTTGTTGCAGAGATGAGTTAATGATTGACATATTTTAATTATAAATTATCAAAATTACTTACTGAAGTTGTTAATTTACATGTGTGGAGAGTTTTGTCTGATATAATACATAAAAAGTGGAACACAGTGCATTATGTTGACAATTAACTTGATTATTTAATATGTACTGTACATTTTCATGCATTTGTTAAATTGTGATATATGTCATTAATGGAAGGACCCCCACCCCAACTTATACATTAACATGTAAGCAGTATTTTGATTTTGTAACTGATTGGGATGAAGCTGACTCCATACATGTATCTATTGCTGTGTGGTTTAATCTTATAAATCAGAATTTAGAAGCACATATCTTTTGTGTGTAAAATCTTAACCTGCAAAG
The DNA here is from genome assembly GCF_006386435.1 of Epinephelus moara. Taxonomy (NCBI): domain Eukaryota; kingdom Metazoa; phylum Chordata; class Actinopteri; order Perciformes; family Serranidae; genus Epinephelus; species Epinephelus moara. Next base: position 18,332,308 of record NC_065523.1, on the reverse strand, counting down.
TAACTACTAACTGTAGCTTTCGAATACATGTAGTGGAGTATAAAGAACACTACAGAGTAATACAATGGTAGTATTTGCCTCTAAAATGTAGTGGAGTAGAAGTGTAATGCAGCATAAAATAGACATACTGAAGTAAAGTACCAGCGCCTCAGATGAGTAGTGTTGTGCATGAAGGTGTTATAAAAACATGCTCACATTTTTGGTGAATGGCGAACTGAATACATCAGATTGCAATTTATGAATCTAAACATAAGCGCTGTTCACTATATCGACAGTCAACAACATTGGCATGACTATCTATTGCTAATGGCAATTCAGACAACACAGCTATCTGTACTGTTGAAGCCAGTTCATTTGAACATTTGAAGGACTTTTATGAACAAATCTGTAAATTACAGATTCCAAAAAAATAATCTGAATATCTCATATTCCTATACAACCAAGTGAAAAAACAAGTCAGAAGGTCAGCCACATTGGCAACAAATTTGACAAACACATCAAGTCGAAGCATCTGACCAGTCTTGGGAAATAGTTGCGAGTGAATGATCGTCACAAGATTTGACTTTATTAAAAAACAAACAAACAAACATAAGACATATCTGTAAAGTACTTCATTTTTGGGGGACTGTGAACATGGGGTTGGGGTTAGGCTAACCCAAACTCTTGGGTAACTCTATCCCTACGAGTTAGCCATTTTAGCCAGTTACCCATTCAAAATTAATTCATTAAGTTTGAGTTGACTTTTGTGAAGAGTGAAAATGCAAAACATTGCTTGAGTAAATGTACTTAGTTACTTTCCAGCACTGCATAGTTGCAACAGCTGTCCTGAAAAGTACGTTTAAGGGCTTATTTGCATTAAATTTATCACAAAGTTGTTGGTGTTAACTGAAGAACCTGAGAGAAAAGTGAATCTTAGGGGAAGTGACAATTTGCAGAATCTTGCTAAGTCCTAAATAATCACTCTACGTGATAGTTTTATTGTATAATTATATTATTATATTATATAATTTCATATTATTTCACACTAAAAAAGACTGACATGTCTAACACATTGGTAATAACAGGGATGACAAGGTTTCACACGCCATAAAAACAGTACACTGTCTATGGAACCGCAACAGTGACCGAATCAATTAGTCTCCAATCAGCTGAATGTGCTAAAGAGTCTCGTTTTATTTTGTACAAACAATAGAGGAGACAAGGCTACGCAGGAAAAGAAAAGCAATCCTTTTGCTCCAGTGGCCCATGGCAGATAGATGATTCCTCCAGGTAGATTTTTTAGTTCAGCTGAGCTGCATTGATTTGGCAGCATCGGGTGGATGTCACACATGCACTGAACAATGCTCAATGACTTTGCTATCCTATTCCCATTTAAATTGCCTCTACATTTCCTTTCTGACACCTGTTTAAATCAATGCCTTCCTCTGCAGGTCATGGGCTGAATGTACTAAGGCGCACACCAGCCGCCTCTCAAATCCACTAAAATCAACACAATAATTGAAATATTTTCAAGCTGATTACACCGAAGCCCGGGGCTTGGCTGGTTGCTAAGAGTATGCTCCCTAGTTGCTAGGGGGAGTAAATCATCCTGCATTATTTGATTTTTGTTACTGATATGAAACTGCTAGTCCCTCGATTAAATGTCTCGCAGTCAAACACCTAGGGGATGGACAGGAGAGAAAAAATAAAATAGTCGCTGCGAACCTGTAAAATAGCATCTCTAACTTCTCTTTTCCATGGGGCTTCAGCACAAATCTATCTGCTTGTTTATGTTTGTTCCTGCTGAAATAAACAAAGCTCCGGTTCTGCTCTCATTGAGGAAAAACAGAAAAGACAGCGAAATATCCAGAAATCCCATATCACACTTTGGTAAGATCATGAGTAATCTGTCTGTCCCTCTTATCAAAACAGATTGCATAGTCGAAACCATGATTTTTTTAGTAGCAATCTCAGTTCGATTTGGGCGGTAACAGTCTTGTAAATAATAGTCAGTCGAATACGGGAAACATTGACTGAATAATATACTGTCATAGAAGATTCAAAGATAAATCACCTTGACGTGCACATGGGCTCCTACATGTGTCACAATTTATAGAAGATGTTTTTTTCTTTGCAGCAGACATCTTAGTCAATATAGTCAGCGTGGTATTACATTTAGCAGCTGTAAGTATGACTCAGGAACATGCAGTTTCCTCCCTGTTGATTATAAAAAGCCTTAATACATTTATTGCCTTCCTCCAGCATGCAAAAGAAGGAGCCACAGTCTACTACACCACACTGTGGATCTGATGCTCGCTGATTACAACTGGACCTTCACTCTCATTCCATTTAATATTAATACTGCATTGAGGAGGATTTTCTCCAAAGACTTGTCAGACATTGAGGGCTGCTCCAGCCGGCCTTGTCAAATGAGATCAGTGCTCACCATAATGGTGAGGTCAAGTGGAGGGGCAGCCTCTCAACTCCATAACAGCCTGACAGCGAGCATTATATTATGCTCGGTAAGTATAGAGCACAGAGACGTGTGCAGTTACAAACTACAGATGCACTTGACACACAGCCAAGGTGTGCCATATCATTAAAAAAAGTGTCAACGTAATCCTCCAAATGGGTGTCAGCTGAATTAGTTAATCTACTTATGCAACATTAGATTCTATCTATCAAAGGAATAAACTCCCGTGAAGAGAATACAAGCCATTTAACAATATTCCTTGACCTCTGCTATGAGCTGGCCTCTGATTTTGTCGTTCTGCAGCCAATAGGAAAAAGCCGCCTGACAGCTCCACTAAAGGGGGGTGAGTGGTGATCATGGCCCGGCTGCTAAATAAACGCCTAACCACGGACCGGAGTCCCTTCATTAGCTGGCAGTCAGGTCTGGCTCGTGGTAGTTGGATCGATAAAGCAGCCCCGCTCTTTTTTTTATTTACCAACTACCACATTTCTTGTCGCTGAGTTGTCTTTAAACTGTGTCGCTGTTTAACTGCTTTATTCAGCCTCTGTATGCGACCATCTGGTCCCCTGTCCTGTAAGTCTCTTCTAAAGCCCAGGCCTGACAAGCAAGAGATATGTCAATGCAGTCCTCAGCACAAAGCAACATCTGCCATGCCTGACGCCCACTATTGTATGGCCATTTAATCTGTCCCCCTCCTCCCCTTAACGGCACACAACAGTTCCTGGTATTATGTTTTGCCACTCAATTAGCATTATCATCCCGCTGAAATAGAAGCCAATTTACCTTTAATGACGTGATTGTTAGATGAGTGACAGCAGTCGGTGCTGCCACTATCGCTAGATAAACGGAGGCCTGCCCCTGTTTTCCTGACTGGTCGTGCCGAGGGCTGGGAAGTCAGAGCCAGCCAATCACGATGGCCTGACTTCACCCCTTCACCACCAACATTGTTTCCTCCGGTTCATAGAGGCAGTGTGCTGGAAAATTGAGTCCAGATTCATTAGGTTTTCAGTGTGCCGCTCGAGTCAGTTAAATTGATACATTTCCTAACAAAATTGAAGTGCTTTTGTGGTGCCTGCGGATGGCTGGTGACCCCACTCGGCCCACTGAGCAGCCGAAGCAAGCTGATGGATCCATTAGACCGCTTAGACTGCTTATTCCTCTCTCTCCATCTCTGACTGACACTGTAAATCTGAACCAATTTCAGACTCTAATCACCATTACAAACCCCTTCCACTGTCCATTTGTTACTCTGCAATTCGAATACACTACCTAGATTGGTTCAGAAATACCAGTTTAGAGGGGCCCTCCTGCTTTCCCATGGTTAAATGGCTCATGACTGGTCCCTTTTCTCAGCTGAAGCAGAAAAGCAGTGGCTACTGGAGGAGCAGGAGGCGGAGGAGGGGGGTGGGGGGGGTGGGGGGGTGGAGAAATAACATACAGTGAAACAAAGGGCCTTGAACAATTCCCAAAAGATAAACTGGAATTAAGAAGAATGATAGATAAATGAATAAATACGAGGAAAAAATAGGAAGTGTGAAATTCAGTGAGATGACAGACAGGCCTCAAGGCCACACTGCCGGCTGTGGTAGAAGGGTGTCCCTTGAATAACAATCACTGTTACACCTCCAAAACATTTCCTCATCCACTAGCCATTTCTACCAAAGCTTTTATCTGCTCAGTCAACCGCACAGCACTAGCGAAGCGGCTGGAGGATATTATTTCCCTGTTGGCCCCAGTCATATAACTCTGCTTAATATGCGCTCTATAATTTAAGAAACTCGAATTATAACCCGAATACGCCTTGCTTTATATTATCTATCTAACCTTCAACTTTGTTCAACTTTGAATTAGTAACTCTGAACATTTTCACATAACAGGTAAAAAATGCTCAAAAAAAGTCTGAAAGTAAAGCCTCACATGCATTATTTATGCCCTTAAATCATGGCAGTTCAATTGAAGGGCTTATATTGAAAACCGGTGAGCTCACCCGTCAGTCTCCACATCTAATTAACTGCTGCACCTCATATCCTCTAAGTGCAGTGGAAACACATTTTAATTGATATTGAGATGTTTATGCCCTTAGAAAGTAATTAAGATTTTCAATTAATCCTGTCTTATTTCTGGACATCTTGGTTCTGTGTCCTTGAGCGTCCAGCGATTAATTCCCCAAACCTCCTCCAAATGAGGGAACTTCAATTACTTTGCACTGAATCACAACCCTGTGAGTGACCTCATCCAAGGCTGCATCATCATTTAAATTAAAGGCAATACAAACCCAATTAAATCATATAAGGCTGGTGAAATCACCAGTAGCTGAAAGGCTGTTTGGTATATCCCACGTAGGTGCGAGTGAACCGGGGAATCTCCTTTACTGTATGTCTCCTGAGGGGGAGAAAACAGGCTATTATAAAAACCCATCTGCTTTTTAGGTTATCAATATTTCTATACAATCAATTAAAACAGCCTTTTTTATGGAAAGTTGTGCTCCCTTTGGGATCAGAAAAGCAGTATGTGCCGTTTACACTGACCTCTTCCCACTCCCCCGCGTCTCCATTTGCTTGTTTACTACAAACATGCACCACACTCCACTACAAAAGTGTTTGCTCACAAGTAGGAAAAAGGAGACACAGACTTTATCAATCAACCCACCAAAAAACGTTTGTTTCCTCGTCCGAAGATACACCCTAACTGATAAGAGTAAAAGGTAAGACCTGATATGAAAACATAATCCATCTTCTACAGTATTTTTATACCTTTGGAATTACATCTCCCCAAACCTCAAATGTGTACATACAATATGACAACACTCTGACTGTCCAAACCTCTATTGTCATGCCAAGAATAAATAATAATTTCTCCTTGCTGCCCTTGCAGTGCTGTTTTGCTCACACATAGAATCACCTGCCCATCTAGGCAACAAAAAGCCTGCTTGGGGATTATGGTGACATAATCTTAGCAGTGGCCTGTGAGTCGGGGGCTGAATGGGTTTGAACCCTCTATGCCACGCTGAGATAACATTTGTCACCGGGGTTCCTAGGCGCCCTATTCATAGATTAGTGGACTGTCGCCTTTTCAGAATGTGAAATGGCTTTGGCACTGCTGCATGTTTATTTTCAAAAACCTGTGCCTCCAAGGATGAGGAGAGCATCTTGTCCTTTTCTTGAGAGCTCCACCGCTTGGCCTCGTACGAGCACTGAGAAATCAGCAGCCTCTGTTGTCTATGTGAATCCGTGAGGACAGTGAACACTGAGGGATACTGTTACATCGTCTTGTTGCTCAGTGGGCCTCTTGAGATAATACATGATATGCTTGATAGGCAAAGTGTTATCTTTTCATACGTTTTTAAGTAAAACAAGCCTGATTTCTGTTTGCCTCTGGTTGTTCTTTAAAGAAGCTCTACACAACTTTAAGAGCATTAATACTGCAGCAAACAACTAAGATATAGTGGAGTAATGGCGTCCCTAGCAGAGAATGAAGTCATGTTCTGTCTGTGTGTGTTGTAATCTAAGCTTCTCTATTTGTTGTTGTTGTTGTAGACGGTCCAGCGGCGTGTGCATGTGGCGGCGGCATATCCCTTTGTGTGTATCCTCACTGGCTTACTAACTGCTGCCACCCTGCACTGTACTCATACAGCAGCTACTGCTGATAACACTGTCCTGACCAGTGGTCGAATTCCTGGCGCCAACCCCTCCACCCCAACCACCCAGGGTTACACTGTTAGCTCTGTCAGCACTGTTGAATTGTTAGCACTGTTCACGCTGTTAGCACCATAGGCTGCTAGCTGGTGGCTCAGCCATCTCCATGTTGAGAACCGTGGGCAGACAACCTGAGTCAGATCCTGAATCTCCAGCCTGTTATCAATCCCAGCTCGTCAAATACCATTGCTTTGTCTGTGATATGGACGTCTGTGTCAGACAAGGATGCAAGTGCATGTGGCCTCTTTGGAGGGTTGGTGGATGGGTCAAACAAACTCAGGACTTTCACAGGGGTGCTCATTGTTCAGTTCCCATATGAATTTTAAACTAAACCATGAAGTTTTTTTTAAACATAACCATGTGCTTTTGTTGCCCAAACTTAAGTAAAAGTAAAGTAAAGTAAGTAAAAATTAGGAATTTTAGGTAAGTTGTAAGTTCATTTTGAAAAAGACTGTTTGCATGTAACAAGTAGAAACTGTACACTCCCTGTATTTTTGAAAAGACACAATGTAAGTAAAAAGAGTGAATTGACACGCCATCCCAGAACGCCCAAAACTGACACAGGAGGGTATTTAGTGTGCCATATTTAGAAGCTTAGGTCAACTGACAAAGCGGCAGTATTTGACAAGTTGGGATGAGAACCTGTTGGAATAGCATTTTAGCATCTTAACAAGGAGTAGTAACTTCCTGAAGTCTTTGCTGGTTTCCTGGCGACCTGCTCCCCTCCCAAAAGGATCTCCTATAAATTGGTGAACTGTTGATTTTACACTGTGGTTTGTGTATGGATTAAAAAACAGAGATATAAAGTGTTAATTGGTGCACTGGTAGGTGATTTTGTCGCTTCTGAACAGAGCCAGGCTAGCTGTTACCTCCTGTTTCTAGCCTTTATGCTATGCTAAGCTAAGCTAACTGGTGCAGGCTGTAGGCTTATGATTGACAGACAGACTTTAGAGCAGTATTGATTTGACTCTCCACGAGAAAGCCAACAAGCATATTTCCTAAAAACTATTTCTTTAGGCGATGAACTTTACATTTTCTAGCCATCAAACCAGCACAAAGCCAGCGTGAGCCGTGAGTGATTGGTTACTTATTTATTGAAATTCATTCAGAACAGAAGATTTGGGGATGTTCACCGCTGCAACGTCTCTGCTGTCCCTCTCCGAACATCCATTGTATTATTTGAGCACGCTTCAAGGGGTCTTTAATCAGCCCGAGCGGTCCCCACAGTTAGCATTTAAAGCGAATCTTTGCATCACAAAAGGGTGGGATGTGTAAATGAGATGTGACATTTTATTTGTGCAGGGCTATGCAGCAAATAAATAAATATCAGGCCATGACAGACAGAGACTGCTGGGAAAATCTTCTCTACATTGCACTCACTGGTTAACTGTCACACCATTAAATTGACTTTCACGTTGACATGTTGCCTTCCGATTGGTTAGCAGATGTAAAAAGAGGGAACACTTGCCAAACAGTTTCCAAGAGCATGAAATTGATATTGTGAATCATATGTGACAGTGACTCTTCTGCCCTATAATTGATCTACATTAAGGCTACAAGGCTTCAGCCTGTGATTGGAAAGCGGGGCACATCATGAGGCTCTGTGTATCCCCGGCTGGCAGCCAGAGGAGTTTATTCTTGCACTGGAAAGATTACATCTTCAATTTTACCTGGGGTGTATAGACCTCAGTGGGCCAGCAGATATCTCTCTATAAGTGGGACCTTACTTATTGCTCTTTCAAGTGGTAGATCTATCCATTCACTCTAATTAAATTGAGGTTTTTAATCTGGTTCTTCTAATCCAGAGTCAAGTGTGTTGGGACTTGGATGATGTGATTTGAAAGGGAATACTCTTGAATCGCTGAAACACTGTTATCTCCTCTCCACTATTGAAATAAATTTGAAAATGAGGTTTGTGCACTTAAGCACCACACACTCAGATGACCTGAGCCGGGTGCTTTGATGTACAATGTGTTCCAAGTAAAGCAGGAGGATATAATGGAAAGCAAAAGCCTCCAATCAGCACCTGCCATCTTTTGTAACTGAAATGAAATTACAGGAGAAGGGGCTAAAACCAGAACTCGGCAGGGCTCAAAAATAACATTGCTTTTTTTATTATTATTATTTAGCCTATTTATTTTTTGGCCAAACAAACATGGCATTATCATGTTGTGAAAAAACCTTATCATGTGTGCCAGATTGGTGAAAATGCTAAATCAAAAGTCATTGCCAACCAGGGAATTTTAGTGCCAAATCCTTCTTGGAGAATGTTGAGAAAATAAATAAATAGATATTTGAGTTGGATCTGTAAGTTGAAGATGACCTCTCCTTGCAATCCTAGGGTCCATCTGGCTAAAGGTAAGCCCTTCATCTCAAAAGCAGTAAAGCATTCATCGCTGCACTATATAACCTCTCTGCTGGGGGAATTCATGCAGTTTGGTCTTTAAGATCCAGATCAGGACGAGGCTTGATAAAGCTTGTTCTAGCTGGGTATCCAGAGATAGGGGTCTTACCTATGAGTCATTTTCAGCATGATCACCCTTATCTGTGTTGAGCTGGGCTCCCCTGGCTACTCGGAGGCCTCCGTTTAACCCTGGCCCTCACATGGCTTCACCACCAAACACAAAACCCACTCGCAGCCAAAGATGCTTGTTTGTCAGGGATTAAAGGTATTTTCCCTGCCTCTGTCGCAGCATCCTTATTTGGCAACAGCAGCCCTCTAATTCAGGTCATGGTGCCACCGCTCTCATCAACAAACTGTAGGCCACTTTCCAAGTTACACTGGCTCGCATAAACCTGTGCAAATCGCGCTGGACAAATATCAGAGCAGCCAACTGCCCCGGTGAGAAAAATAAATGATAGAAATTAAAAAATAAAAGTTTAATGGGAGATATTCGGTCTTGATGTGCGTTAAAATCATGAGAAAATGAAAGAATCTGGGTTGGGATCGCAGCTATGGGAGAAATGTTGCAGGGATATGACTGAAAAGAATGGGACAATGAATATATTTTAGGCAATTACCTCAGAGAGCATGAGTTCCATAATTTATGTCTGCCAAGATAAAAGTAATCCACAACACAGAAACTAAAGAGCTGATCTCATAATGGATATTTTAATCAAGTCCCTCAAAAAGAAAGAAGAGCCTATTAAATTCCAATTTTAATTTATGAATAAAGAAATGATTTTGCACCTCAGCGAAATTACCAAAGGCATGCTGCAAGATGTTGTGCAAGATTAAACACTGAACTTAAAAAAATACTCAAATTGATGCAGTCCATGTTTCTTTGTGTATTTATTTTTTTTAAAAATGTGGTCACTCGTCATCTGCTGTTACAGTTATGCAAGAGAGGAATGAAATATGAAGTGAAACATGCTTTTCAAAAAGGCAATATTTCATGGAGGGACTCAGTGCAGCCTGCTATAGGTTGAAGTGTTGTCTCTAACAATATATCTAGTATATTTACATTTCTTCCTCATGGGAACAGGCATGCATGTAGGGCTACCATCCCCAAAAGGAATATCACAGTAAACTAATCATGAAGCTCTGACACCAGCATCTCTCACGTCTGTGTATCCCAAAGTGGAATACTCTCCTCTAATTGCCAACGTTAGCCGCACCGTGCACATCCACTGAGACATGTTTTCACCACTTTATCTATATTTATGATTTTTTTTTTTTTTTTTTTTTTTAAAAAGGAATCATTTACATCTCTTTTTTTGGGGGTAAACTCGACAGGGGATCTCATCTGAGGCCTTGATTTGGATAACAGACAAATGCCAATACTGTAACCCCGATTCCATCTATTTAGGCTCACATACATTACCGCTAAAATAGCCTAAATGGATGTCTAAACGGCAGCTCGTAAACAAACAGCAGTGGGGTGGGAATGGTCTTTGCTATCGAGCAAAGCATGACACTCTGGGGGGTTGCGGATGGGATCTCTCCATAGTGACGAGATGTGATCAGAGACGTCCCTACTGAAATCTTTACAGGTTACACAATACCCACAGCAAAGGAGACTGAATTTAAAAGAAAAAAAAATGTGTGGCTGTTGACCTTAGATGCATATATACCCTACAAAAACAAAAAAAAGCAATTCTGGCAAAGATGTAACAAAGGCAAGACCTTGGAGAAAAAGAGGAAGAGAAATGGAGAGAAGAAGAGGGAGGGATATGCTGGTGTGTATTTGTCCATGATGTAAGGCCAAGAGGGAGAAATAAATGGGGAGACGGGGATAAAAAGAAGGGAAATGACAGAAGAAGGGAAGGAAGTATTGGGGTCACACTGATGGGCACTGAATTGTGTTGTGAATTGAATGAACTCATCTTTAAAAGACTACTGTGTATTTTCCCTTTTATTGAGAGAATAGTCATATTAACATCCTGTTCTCTTTGCGAGGCAAAGCCATATCCGATGATGATTGGGTTTGGGAAATGCTCTGATGGAAAAATAGAGCCCATTGCATCCACATCACCATCTCACACCACATTGGCATATGCGGCTCACTGCTTCCCACTTTTGGCCAAAATTGAAGAGCTTGCACAGAGGAAAATAAATAGATGGTTGAATAGCAATGGCCTCTGCCACTGAACCTTTTATCAGTGGGAATCTAACAGCCGTGCCGTTTCAGAATTTCAGTTTAGCTTCCGATTACGGTATGTCCCGGCATTTTATTCCCTACATCTCTATGCTTCATAGCCTTCAAACACTTCTCGGTAACTGCCTATTATCCAACAGTTCCACTCCACTGACCCTGCCAATAAAACTTTTCATATCCTTATAAATGAACTCAATTGCCGCGTTCTAAACATTTACACTGCGCTAACAGATCATCTCCACACCTTGGAATTGACTAAATTCCCTTTTCCTTATGAATATATAGGAGGAGATTAGAGATATGATAGCTTTTCAGATTGCTGCACCCAGTGAAATTAGTTTAGTGAGCATTTACAGACTAAATTGGAACCATTAAATAGCGGATTGAATTGATGGCACATTCATTGTCTCTCCATCGGTATCACTGTAAAATCAATTAGCCGTCACTTTTCCATTCTCAATAAAGTATGATTGTCAGCTACGGATGAATAAAGAAGACCCTGACAGCCACTCAGACCAGAACACCATGTGAAAACAAATCTGTGCGTAGGGGCTGGCAGGGGCTGCCAAATGTGATCTGTAATTGTGCAAAAAGGCACAATTGTCTTCATCAAAAGGCCACTATGCATAGGATGGGCCATTAGTTTAAAAATTTACTACATCAAAGTGATATCAAAGGCGGGGGAAGCTGCAACAATTGTTTCAGTGCGACGATAAGTAAAGAATGCTTATTGAATTTTTATTATTCATGCAGGAATGGTCATTATTCTTTTTACTGTCAGATAATTTTGAAGGTCATGTATAAAGAGTCTTTTTTAAATGTCAGATAGCCTTGCTATACTGACAGACCAATGAATAAGAGATGTTTTAAAAAGTTTCCAAGTCATTAGAACTTGTAAGAATGAACACAGCAACGCTGTGAATATCCATAATTTTCAAATAGCACCCACTCTTGAAAACTGAGACAAAATCTTATATTTACTCTTCAGTTAGGATGGAAAATATATTTTAAAAGATCAGAGTCTTGACTATTAAACCTTGTAATGGCCCAGACTCCCAGTGATTACATTTTTTTTCCTAAATAGCATATATGGTGGATATTAGAGGATAGGTTCTGACAGAGTTGATGCCTTACAAAGTTAACAAAAAGTTATACATTTCTCCATTTCATAGCAGTCATAATGAGTAGCCGTTTTATTTTTCAAAGCTGCTAAGAGTTCTCTTAAAGCTAATCAAAATACAAATTTTTGAGCCATAATTCTTATTTAGTTTTAATTTAGAAGAGCTACGGTGCTGACATGTTATGATTGAGACACCCGATAACAATATTATTTAATGAATTCATCAAAAAAATAGATAACTTACCAGTACTTGAGCAGCACTCCAACCTTTTCAGAAACCAGGAAGTGAGACAGGAGTCCTGACAATATAGCTTACCCCAGTTATACCTGATTAAATGATGTTTTTTAGAATTCTGACAGAGTTAAAAAAAAAAAATCTAGTGCACAACTTTAGAGGGCCAACATTTTCACAAAAATAAAAAATGAAACAGAGATCATTATAGCAGTACATTTTTACAGCGATGTTGTCAGTACATAATGTTAGTTTTAAATTTTGAAGGCTTTTAACACATTTTGGGGTTGTTTGAAGTGAATTCTTGTCTTGGACATGGCTGTTTTTTGGTTCAGGCCATTTTTAGAAGTTAAAAAAGTGAAAGCAGAATAAAGTATTTTATAAATCATGTTTATTTTATGAATATATAACCTTTAAAAATAATGTTTCACCCTAGAAATGGAAATAGTGTGTTAATAAGTTATATTTTTAAGGGTTTTTTTAGGGCATGATTTCTTTAAATTCTCAAGAATGGGTGACAGGAAATGATGTCAGCTTGTAGGGGACACATCCCACTAAATATTTAGAACAGGTGCATTTGGCCCCCCAATAAATATATAAATGTAGCAGAGGACTTACATCTAGACAATATTAAAGACATTTACACTGTAAAATGATGCAGAAAAGGCACAAAAAATAAAAATTCACCAGAATGCTGGAAATTCAGTGTTTAATGCTCAACCTTTTCTGGTGGAGGACCCCCAAACCATTTCAAAATGGAAACCCACTGTTTCATAGTGTCCCCCCAGTGAAACGAAACCTACGCCCCTGAAAAACATCATATAATCATCATAACACATGCTTTATGCGGCCATAGTGTATGCCTGTTACATTGGAAAACATTACCCCACAGATGCACATAGAATATTGTACCATGCTGGTTTCCCATCACGTGATATCCCACTTCATGTTTTCTTTATCAATCAATGGAATATCATTTGTTTAACCAAACACTCAGCTGTTCAGTTTTGGTTGCAAATCAAACAGCATTATGTCTGTAAATTTGCCAGAGGCACTGCTAAGTGTCCTCTGAGATCAGGACTTTCATCTAATTTTTCCTTCTAATGAAATCAAATAGGGTCTCCCAATATCCCTCATCACAATGTTGTGTGCAATATCTGCACTGAGAGCTCCAACAGCTGAAGTCCCCCCTCTTTATTTGTTCTGTATAGAGTAACATATGAACATGCATATGAAAATTACCAGAGGCAGCAGCATCACATATGCTATTATGCCATGGATGGCACAATGAAACAATGCCAGTTTTTCATTAAGCCATTTTGTTGAATTGATAGAACAGCTGAAGCTTTTTTTTCTCTGGATATGGCAACAACAGATTAAAACAATGTGGCCAACAGCCTGATGGACTGTGAGCACTGTAACTTTTAAGGCCTGCCAACAATTGCTAGTCAGGGCTCCAAATCACTGATGCTAATACCGTGTATCAGCAATATTGTGATTTTAAGATTTAATCCAAAATTACCATTCTGCTTGAATCTTTTGCACAGAATATACAAGTTTCAACAAATGCTGAATCAAATTTAAAAAGTGGTAGCAATATGTCTTCAGCTTTGTTGCGTTAAACCTTGATCCGAGAAAGATGTTTGATCAAAATATTCATGCATTTTCCTCCAAATAAACAGAGAAAAATTGTGTTTCACCAAAACCAATGAAAATTCAAACGTTTTCCTTCCCAATAATTACAAAATAAGTCTCTTCAGTGTCCTGAAGGAAATGGTTATATACCGCTAAAATGCGAGCCATGCTGAGTAGGTGATAAAAAAAAAAAAAGCGGTGCCATAGCGTTTACAGGTATTAAATTCACTGTCAGGACCACATAGCTGTAATTTTCTAAAAAATTAATGAATCCTCATTTCCCTGCTGCAATTACTTTGGTGTGCATTGTATTGGCAGAGGATTGGTTATCTCCACACAAAGTAAAGGGCTTTAAGATTCTCAGATGAAAGGTGAGATGGAAATGCGATCGGGTATTATTGCTTCATGTTATCAACACTTCAGCTCCCAGTATATGTACTGATACATAGTAGATGCTCATCTCAGAGGTAAATACGTTGATTTCATGAATACAAATGGTTGTTCACAATAGGCAGGGTAAGAATTCAATCTATATCAATCTGATTCAGGCCCTTAGAAGAGAATGAAGGGATCCAGCGCCAGCCTTCAGATATGAGCTCAGTGTTTGGTTAGAGCAAAGAGGGAAGGTATAATAAACCGCCAATAGCTGCTGAGCTCTCAGGTATGGTGTGAGATTGACAATGTTTAAGGAGGCAGGCCGAGCAGCGTCAGGGTCAGAGGATGTCCCAGGTAGCAGATCAACCTCAGACAAGCCGAGGAGCTCTTTAATGTTCAGGAACTAGTGGAAGGTGAGAAAAGCTTAGAGGGGGCTTTCTCATGAACCTGGCTGACCTGGGGGAGAGGCTATAGGGGAGGCCTGGGGCTTCGGTGGAAAAATAGACAGCTGATGTTTGGTAGCAGGTGGGGTGCTGCTCTGTCCACAGGTGCTGCACAGATGCCTCCGAAGCAGAGCAAGCACCAGTTATCCAGGGACACTGGGACCCGCTGGAGTCTCCTGATTCAGTCTCACCCACAGCCCTCGCATCTGCTCAGCCATTCTCTAGGAGTAATTACACATGGCACCGGGTGGGCACATGATGGATGCTGGGAAACAAGGACAGAAATCTGACATGATTTTTCCTTTAAGGTTCAATGGCAATAAATTAAGTGGGATTCTGTTTTTTTTTTTCATCATAATTTAAATGATGTTTTGTATGGAGAAGTGAGGTCAGGCCCAGCTGTTCTCTTCCAAGGAGGATTTTCAAGATGTTCGGTATTTCAAAGCCATAATGGAGAATAAATGAAATGTATGAGGAAATGCTGTCCAATTGGTGTCATAATTGCTATTTGGAGGATTCATAATTACAGAGTGCAGCCATCAGATAAAGGAGCGCAGATAAAAAGGAGTTGGGTCGGTAATGGAAATCTGTTTGGAGAGGAATAGTTTCTAATAAGTAATTTTGCCTAATAAACTATAACCGATTTAATCTCCACCTTATCAGGCCAAGATTTCACCACTTTCCTTTTTAATTGGCTATTTTGTAATCCCGATTCCCAACAGAGCGGATGGTCTGCCTCCCTCTCCTGAGAGTTAGCATGAAATCAGTTTAAAACACTGTGTCAATCTCATTCTGAAGTGGCCATCTGGCCAGTGTACAGAAGCTGGGGATGGCATGCTGAACCACGGGGTCTCTGTGAGGCAATCATCAGCAGATTTACACAATGTGTTAATGCAAATTTAATAGAGACTTCCTATCGGCCACTTTAATCTTCCATGTGTTCTCAGTGTCAGCCTAACCAAAACCTGCACTACACCAGGAAATCATCTCCAACAGGCAACACATTCAGCTGCTGCACTGCCATGTTTCTCTTTTTTAAAATTTACATATAATTTCCATGTATTTAATCATGAATGGAGTAGTGGTAACAGTAAAAACATTTCAAGTAAAATATGGTAGCACACTGTAAAGTGGGAATTCAGCCACTTACTAACACGACTACAGAGCTTCCTATTGCAGTGACCACTGTTGGTAACACAGGCAGTGCCGGATATAGCTTATTTGGAGCCCTAGGCAAGCTTCCCTGGCACCCACCCCCACCCCAAAAGTAGTTTTGTTTTAAATTATTATCAGTGATTACATTTAATATTTATTGCATGTATTACGAACAAGAATTCTTATAAAAAATCAACACTAATAATCAAGTTAGCTCACAAACAATAATGATAAAAATAAACAATATAAGAACACACTATTTGCAAATTTGTGAATTTCTTGTTTTTTCTTTTTTACAATGTGCCCCAGATGGTACGTTCTTCTTAATATTTAGAACGTCCCCCTCCCCCAAAATAAAAACGTGAAAGTAGCAGACATTAATTTCGATGAACACCCAATTATATGTTTTCCCCCACCACCACCACTAATGTTGAAACAAGACCTATGCCCTTGATACTCTACTATACTTCTAATGTAATCTGATTTTTATATTACCCTTATTGTAACAGTTCCTGCTGAAAAACTGTTGCCTTTTTAAAACCAGTGATTTGATGGATTAAAGAAAGCTAAATTGATGTTGATTTCACCAGACTGCAGGAGATAAAGTGATTAATACTTAAAATGTTCTTGCTGAGGACCCCTAACCATTTCAAAATGGAAACCTACTGTTTAATAGTGTCTTTCCCGATGTTGAAACCAAACTTACGGTCTTGGAAAACATCATATAATCATCATAACACGGGCCTGCTTAAAAACTGTTGCCCCATTTCAGATTTTTAAAAGCAGTGATTTGCTGGACTAAAGAAATCTAAATTGTTGATGTAAGTGCCAACATAAGTCATCCTTCAACACGGATTTTAATGCTGTAAAATGGATTTTGGCTTATGACTGAAATCAGTTTCTATCCACATGACAAACAAACTGAAGTGAAATGTGGGTAATGGTGGTGTACTTTACTCAGTGCTGATGGTAGACTCACAATATGCACTGCCCCCAAGAGCCTTGCATAAGTGCAGACATGTACCGCAGCAGTGGCTTGCAAGTTTTACTGTACCACTGTTGGGCCCACGACACCAAACAGTACAACAAATATTTTGTTCTGTTAATGACTACTGCAGCGACTGACATCAATGATCTTTCAAGTCAGTATAGTCTCATTCAATTAAAAAATTTGAGCCTTTTAATGAATTGCATTTTATCGGTTGTGGTTAATAATTGCATCCAAAACCCAACGCAATAATTCCTCTGGAGTTACAAAAATATGTCTATTCCCTCTATTCATTAAAGTGTAATATATCATGCAGGGCCATAGCTAGGAATTCTGGGATCTTTGAAAGGATATTGCTCTGGGCCCCGCTTAATTAATTCATACATCCTGCTAAGATTTTTATGGTCCCTCTCCAGCTGTGGGCCCCTAATATTATCCCCACCTTTCACCCTGCTCTATTTGCATTGGCTTTTTCCCAGATACAATCTTTAATTTCAATTAGGGAAATACTGGAAAGATTTTTAATGTGTGCACAATAAAAACAAAACAATGAAAACTTAATAGAAATGCCAGAACTTTGTGTGCCTAAAATGCTTTAATATTGCAAAATAATAATTAAGAAAATAAAAAATAAATGAAAATAAAACGTAGCCAAGGTGGACAAGTTAGCTCATCAATTTAATTTTCATTGAATTTCATTAGTACATTATGTGCCTCTGTTTTTCTGCGTTCATTAAAAAGCTATATCAGGCCACAGTGCTCTTTTAACTTTATAATCATGTTGTACTGTTATGAGACAATTTGAATGAAAAACAACATTTGGAAATGTAAGATTGTGTATCATATGGATGGAAACATACCAGTATCAGAGATGGAAAGTCCATTCCAGCACCAGCATCATGAACTCGAACATCTCTTGGACAGGAAACAAAGAACTGCCGAGGGCGGCTCAATGAATGGGGCATAGCTTTATTGTAGCAGTGCCTTTTTTCCAAAGCTATAATATGTCGTCTGATCACCAGGAAATTATCCTGGCTGCTCTCTCGGTGACCTTTTTGCATTTTTCCACTCCATTCTCTATGGAGGGGCACATCAGTGTGACATCACAGATTACAGGGTGTGGAAAATCCTCTCTTGTTTCACGTTATTGCAGAAATTATGGATTCGGATCCTTGAAGTGTCCTATGACGTACTGTGGCAATGGCACATTTGAAAACAAAGACACAGTGCTGGAGGAATCTGGATCAATTCAATTTCTTGTTTTTTGTGTGTCCTTGTTTGTCTGATTTTTTCTTTGGATACAGTGGCTGTTTTCTGCCCTCTACTTTAATTTGACTTACTGTACATGTACATTGCATTGTGTCTCCAATGCTTAAGAAATAAAATATGGATCAACCTCATTGCTATAGTTGTATATACACTAACATATTACAAAATAAAAGTCAGTAAACATGGAGAGCAACTTTATGAGAAATGTTTACTGAAAACTCTTCCTACAACCTTATGCGAGTAGTTCCACTGTTTTTTGTTATCACACAATAACCAGTTACCAGGAAACACAGATATGTTTTGCTCATTGATGCTGTCCAAATATTGCTGAGTATCAGTCTTGTTTGAGTCTTGTACAAGCCAACGATCTTTTGCTTGGCACATCTTTCACATAGAGGACTTCTGAATATAAAATACCCCTTTCCTTTGACAATGTGTGTTGTAAAATATGACATTTTTGCAGCTTCAAGTACATTCACAATCGTCAAGTGTCCATATGAATATTGAAACACATTGTGCTTGATCTATACATTTCTCCTCTTCATAAAAGATCCCTTCTTATACACGTTCAGTGTGAGTAATGGGGGACAAGTTTTGTGCAATAATGCATCCCAATGTTCAGCCAAGATATCTTCAAATTTTTCATTATAAGCTTTGTATAGTTAATTTGCACAGATAGTGAAAATATGATCAACAGCAGAATTGTTTGTCGCCTTTGTGGAAGCTCTTAAATATGAGAGAGATATCACAGAAACTACTTCTACTTTTTTGCCTTACAGCCAAGGAGTTAACATCAGGGGGTCCGACCCTTTTTACCCAAATATTATTTGTTTCATAACACTTGCAAAAACAGTCACAAATGACAGTGATAAAGCCTACGTAATACTCATATAACATTCTATTTTTCAACTTGTTAATACATTTGGAAGAGGGACAACAAAGTGTTTGACACTGATCGTACCTACCCACAGCAGACGAGCAACGGCCTCTGCAACACCACCCACATGCAGAACTACATTAAAGATAATAATGGCAGTTTGTTAATACTATTTATAATTATGATTCCATTTGATAATGATTATTTTGGCCAGTGGTGCATGGATTTGTGTCACAGAATAGCACTTTTAATCATATTTAAATATTGAGGGGATGTGTCCGAAAAAGCATTAATGTGAATAGGGATGCAGCCCCATTCACATTAATGCTTTGAGTGTTGAGGCAAACAAAAGAAGCTTCAGTTTACAAGCCATTTTTTTTATCTACAGTTAATTTCTGTCATGTTCATTCAATTAGTGCAAAATCATTTCTGTATTTGCTCATTTAACTGTTCGTGTGAGTTCTGAAAATGTTGAGGCTCGAGGAGTTCAAGTGGAAGATAGCAGTGTTGCCCCTTAGCGAAAGGACATTTTGTGCTTTTGTTCAGGGACAGTAAATAGACATTGTCTTGCCAAGTCCCTCTCTTTATTATTTGCTTTGCCCCTGTCAGGCCCTTTGTTGTTTCATAATACAGCTCCACAATGCCACTACACCAGTCACATATGCATCAGTAGTCTCCAGTGGGAGTATTGTTATGTAAATGCATATTAATGAACTTCCCTGTGAACAAAGTGCACTGCTACTGGTGTTGGAGATGTGGTGATGTATTAAGGCAGTGAAAGAAGTGCCTCTTTCTTTAAATGCTGCATTATTGATCAATTAAAATAAACAACCTGAGTAGATATATTTTATATATGTATATATATTTCACTTCTGACTGAGACCGAGAGACATGTCCCAAACTTTCTAGAAACAATTTAATACACCAATCAAACTCAAATAAGACAATATTCCTCTAATCGGTTTAAATATTAAATGTACTAAATTGTTTTGTTTCGATCCTCAGAACAGTTTGAATTTCCTTTTGTTTATACCTGCTGGACCTCTTAGCTTTTAGGCAGTCTCAAATAGTTTTGGTCATGCTAAATTCTGAAGTAATTAAAACAGTCAGACACACACAGAACGGTTTTTAACAAAAATGACATTGTCATATCTGAATAATACAGCGGACCGCATTTGTGTGAACGGTTAAGAACAGGTAAATAAAACCTTTGATTCCATTTCAGCTTGAATGTTTCTTAACAAAAGAGACATGGCTAAAGAAAGAAAATGGATATCAAAATGGAAATTTCCCTGGCTGTTTAATTGGATGGCCACTTTTACTTAACTTATCTTTGCAGCCCAACTCATTCACTGGAAGTGAGCATTTCCAATTAGAGGAAATAACCATTTCTTCTTGGTTCAAAAGCATGTCTTTTACTGTGGTATTTAGTTATGATGGCATGTAGTGGCGTAAACAAACACGACACTCAGCATTGTCCTCTCTTAACCCAACTCGTGTCTGTCAAATGTGCTTGTGAACACACTCTCCCAGGTTTATAAGACACATATGTCATTCAGAATCACACTTATCTGAAAAAAATGTTCAATAACATAAAACATATACTTATTTATAGCTAGGAAAAATGACTCAGGCACAAACAGCCACCCTGGAGATCATCTCTAAGTAAGTCAATATGACATGAATCATGATGAACGACATTTTAAATGGCACACCGTTACAATCTTAACAATATTGCAAGCTGAGTTAAGAACAAATGATTTCATCCTGTATGGCCTCAGAATAATGGAAAAGGCTCCTACATTATTGCCCATTTTTTCCTGGAAGCTATAGAGACTGACATTAATCCCAACTGTCTGTAAAATTGAAGCAATAAAAACCACAAGCAGTGGCATCAAATTTCGCCATGGCAATGCTCCTCAAAAATATAGATCCACAGACAAACAGTGATGTAGTTGATTGTTTCAGTAAAGATTCCTGGACTCTCTGCATTCCCTTTGTTGTACATGAGAGAGACATTACACCAATGGTGGAATATGACCTCATTTGCTGCAAAGAGGAAATTTAATTAACAGAGCAAACAGCGTCTGCCAATATGCCTCCGTAGAGACTGCAGAGGATAAGAAATACCTTTCACAAGAACCTGCAATACTGTCTTAAGACTGGACCAACAGTTGGACACATGGCACTAACCCTCTGTGAGGCTTTTAATGTACAGCTCTAAAACGCCATTAATAGAGATCAGTGAGAATATACGCCATACATAACCAATGCACATAAACTCATAAGGTCATGAAAGCTGCATGGATGAAGTTCGGACAACAAGAGCCAGCAGTGTCCATCTGTGCTTCAGCAGCAGAGTAATAGAAACACTAATATCACCGCCTATATTATCCGCCTTTTTTGTCTTAACTTGTAAAACTGCTCATTTGACTTCATCGCTGTTCTTCTTTGCTGCTCTTGTTTTGCCAAAATAAACTGAAAATCCTCAGAGGGGCTAAGTGTGTGTTTTTTAATCCAATAGAGTTTCATCTCGTGGCCAAACTAACTTTAATACACATTGTAATGATAGCTATATTCACACTTAACATTGTAACTGAGGGAGACACACAGAGTTCAGAGAAAAACAAATATAAGAATCTCTCATGTAAAATAACAAAAACGGTTCAAACTTTGGCAGAAAATATTTTGTTCCCATCAGTTTTCAGCGCCTTGAATACATTGTTGAACAACAGTTAAATCAGAATTTTCTGACACTGTGTAAAGCTTCTTGACATCAGTAATATAGCTCTGTATCAACTAAATTATGATCTGCTTACCACCTAGCCCTGGCCTGTCTTGTCTTGTACTACCAATTGCACCTTGAGAGGCGATAGTGCAACCCGGTCTCACTCCGAAGTCGTCAAAATCTGGTACGTGGGTGGTGACTTGTGGTGTCAGACACTGATGAAAGAAAACGTCCTTTAATGTCAGCACAATACACGGCTGGTCGCCATTATAGTTTAATGGCATCAGGGGAAACACGGCAGGACACAAACAAAAGGTAAGGCAGCGGAAGTCCAAGTACGGCAGGTGGGAGTAGTGGTGAAAGGGTACCGCAAATACTGACTTTCCCCTAGGAGAGCGGACTTTGCGTCCCATAAGATTATAAAGCCAAACCCAGTTCTTTTTTCCTAAACCTAACCATGTGCTTTTGTTGCTGTTCATTATGTTCATTTTGAAAGAGACTGTATGTAAACGGTAAATTTCCTGTGAAAACAGAAGTGTATTTTGACAGAAAACAATGAATGTAACAGACATAACTTGACAGGGTGTCCCAGAATGTCAACAGTCAACGCACCCAGGGTACATTTTGCGTTGTATCTGGACTTGGAAAGTCCATGACCAAATGTCAATATGTGACGAGGTCGGAGAGAGAATGTGTTGGATAGTGAGTCACTGTGGCATCCAGTCTGCCCTCCGTCCAACATGAAAGGACAAAGAAGTCAAGTCCAGTATTCTTTTTGTCGTTTTGACATACCTGAACTCTCCCAACGATCCAAAATCCACATTACTGGTGTGGTTAAGTCAGCCACCGGATGCCGGTATACAGCAGGTTTACGTTAAGTCAGCCACCGGATGCCGGTATACAGCAGGTTTACCATTCGTTGCTTGTTAATGTCATAGAATATTAAATCGTTTTCTCAATCCAGGCGTTGGTCAAAGCCAAAATAGGTCCAGGGCCAGATAATCTGAAGCACGAAACCCAAAATACAACATACAAAATCCACTTATTTTAGGCAAAGACTGTGAAAAAGCCAAGAGACACACGAAGCACAGACAGTGCAACTAATGACTACACAAACTGTTCTGAAAAAATATTCTAAATGGTGTCAAAAGATGGTTTGGATGTGGATGTTTTCTTGCTAAAACTGCCACACATGAAGATTATAAAAGCAGTGTTATTTTGACTAGCTCTTGGAGTTTCAGTAGTTTGGTTGAATTCTGCGTATTCTTGCTCTGCTGTTAGTTAGACATTGGCATTGAGGTGGAGCATGAGAAGCATGTGGCCAGGTATCTGACTGCACATTGCACCTTTAACATGAACTTAAATTATAAATGTGATATTAGCTCAAATGTACATAGTTATAAACAAGGATTAAACCTTTAACAAACAAGATGTGGCCAGAGAACCCCAGATTATGAAACTGATATTTTCTTTCTCTCTGACTAATTGGATGTCCACCTTTTGTATCATTTGCCTCCAGTACATTCAAGTAAAGTGAACATATATAGTCAGGTGTGTGTGTGTATATATATACAGGATGGAACAAGCATGTTTGATTGAATTAATGCATCACCTTTGAGCTTTGCTAATGACTATAGGCGCTGTCTTGTTCTTTCGCCGCCTTTACAATGTGCTAACATCACTCAACTTGCGTGAAAACAACACCTTCACATGGCAAGCAGCAATAGAGGTGGTGCTCTATTACCCATATAGCCCATTCATGGTTATCATTTTTATTGCTCTTTCTGCTCTGCCTGAGACTTAAAACACTTCCAGAGAGCTTCACTGAATCGCTGGTGCTCTGATGGTTGAGTGGACTGATTTGTTTGCCCTGGGAATTGTTCATGTGCTATCAAGAACGAATAAAAACACAAAGAGCCTGGGATGCTTGAACTGGAAGCACATCATCTCCTGTCAGGAGAACAACAGATAGCCACACTAAATGTCACTGTATCTGGATGTATGTTGGGTTTTTTTGCTAATTCTTAATGCAACAGCGTAATTGGTTTCTGTAATATTAAATTCATAGCTAAAGTGAGCAGCATCCAAACTTCAGTAAACAATTTTAAGCCTAATTTGGTATGAGACATGACTGGCCCAGTGGCAGTGTGCAACTCCAATTATGATAAGGATTAAGCACATGCAATCAAAAGATAGAACAAGATAATGTGCAAAGATACATTTGGCAAGCAAGCAATTAATTGGAGAAGCATGACACGCTGCCTGCGAAAGATGAGGCGGAAGATGATGTTTCAACACTTCAGTATTATTATTAATGGCAGTGACTACTGATTTCTGCCTGTTCTTGTGAATTGGCCGCAGTCATCACAGAAAAGGCTCGTCTGTATGATTTTGGAGGGGCCAGACGGAGCTGTCAGGGAGTCCACTGCGTTTGGTGGTCGCTGTCTGTAACTGCTGTCTGTGCCTAGTGAACCCAGGAGGCTGAAAATGACCGAGTTCACAACTTGATTAATGAGTGTGCTGCCACCAGTTGTCAAAATCTGACACTGATTATGAAGCTTCAAGCTTTTTTTTTTTTTTTTTTGAGGCAAAAAATAAAATACTATATCCTTTGATGATGAATCAATTAAGTGCAGAAAATTAATTATGATTCGGACAGCCTGGTCGTGAACACACATTTAAGGGTGCTGCCTCGATTCCAAAGCAAATAGATCAGGAGGGGTTCTTGCAGAATCGGTTGGCGTGAGCAGATCTGATTTTGACAGGCTGATGTGGCTCCTTGAGAAAATACAATGACAGATCTAGTTTTCACTTTGCAGGAGAAATGGTTTCAGAGTGGTAGTAGCAGCGATAACATATGTTGAATCTGTTTAGCTGCTGACTGTCCAACTGTTAGGAGAGATGATGAGATTAATTAGGAGTGGGATGGCTACTGAGGGAGAGATGAAGCTGTCATTATACAGTAGGTGTTGAGTAATGATGACTGCCTTGTCTTTATCCTCGGCGAGACCATCTCCGCCACGCTTTTAACTCTGACCCAATTAATACCCCAGGTAAACAGGCTCTTGCCGCGGTCACAGGCTCGTTCCTCCTGAGATTACCAGTGAAATGAAGCTGTACATTTTATCTGTGCATCATGGTTGGAAAGTCAACTTGACAGAACACGGGGGCACTTGATAAACAGTCTATCTAGGGCACACACTGTATCGCAGGTCTCTCAGGGGGGGTAGACAAAACCCAAGACATTACAGAGAAACCCAAAGCAAATTATCCTGACATGGATGAAACAATAGCAAATTGGACAAATGATATAATTTGAGTCATATAGGCCCCAGCAGAGTCTGGTTGTTTCTTGCACTCTGAGGGATTTGGAAACAAGAATAGTGTTTGATGGTAAAGGTCAGAAGACAAAGGTGGCTCCCTGCATGGTTTCCATAGTAGGAAGACATGGGGTCCCTGTGAAACACCCCCGACACCAAATGTATTCATTATGTTCTTCCTGTTTTGTAATGTGCCTCATATGAGAGGAATGCTGCTTTCATTATTCAGGAGTGATTCCTTTGGTCTTTGCTCAAAATACAAAGAGATTTGAGGGATTGTCGAAGGTGCCAACCAGGAGGCAGGGCTGTCTCGTTTTCTACACACTATAAATCATTTTTGTATATTTCCAACACAAAGCACTGCTCCTCACCATCGCTGCAGCTTGATATCTTCACTGCTATGCGGCTTCGAAAAAATACATGTTAAAAAAAATCAATTTACAGTACACCTTCTGATTCTAAACACGTTACGTCTCCACTTGTCCAGCTAATTAGACTTGATTAACCATGAGGGATTGAGTGATGTAAATGTGACTTTCCACTTAAAAATCAATTATGTTTTTTTTTGAGTGAGGGGGACAAATGTGTTAAATAAGTTCAGGAGGACAAGGGTCTCTCTGGGATTTAAAATTCCTCAACTGGCGTATCTCCTTGGTAAGGAGGTGGTAGGTTGGGGAAATCTTAGTCTAGACTGAGCGTGCACTTTTCAGCAGGAGGGAGCCACAGCGAGTCATTAATCACCCGCCACTGACACTGAAAACCTTCTGCCCCTCATAAGGGCAAAATAACCTCTAACAATGAGAGGAACTAAGTGGCCAGAGACAATGGGATATTGCGTGGTAGTTTATGTTCCCCTCATAAGCAGCCCAGCCAGCCTCAGACGATGGAGCAGCCATTCGATCCAGCTCCGTGACTGTACACAGCAGCAGGGAGGGACATTACATGGTCCTCGTCAGTGAAGCGGCCTACAGATTCAAAGTGCAGAGTGGAACGTGTGTCGTTTCTCACAATGAAACTGACCCTCGGTAGCATCATTACATGCACATTTGGGGCTGAAAAGCTAAAAACGAGCAACAAGAAAACTGCTGAGTTTAATGGCATGAAGAGCGTTAAAATATTGAGCTTCAGCTAAAGTCCGGAGACACCATTCACCATTGCTAACGTGATACCAGTCTTGTTTTGATCTATTGCAGCAGGCACAGATGACATAGACAGTGGTGGGTGAAGTACCAGATCATTTACTTAAGTAAAAGTGGTAATTCACCCTTTGCTAAGCCCCGCCCCTTTGTGACGTTAACGTGGCGCCCACACTGTAACAAACTGTGCTCCCTGAAGAAACATTATCAAATTTTTGATAAAACGAAAAAGCGATTTCAATTCTACTTGACTTAGACCTGTTATCTAACCTGGAAATCCAGATGCCCAATTCTACTTGACTTAGACCTGTTATCTAACCTGGAAATCCAGATGCCCCGCCCCTAGCAAATTCGAATTTGCACTGCATGGGAATCTGGCCCTGACGAGCAGAGCCCGCTGAATCGCCATCGGACCAATCAGATCAGTCTATCTCACAGAGGCGGGCTCTGGACGGGCGTAACATGATGAAGACAGCGTTGCGCCGTAGGAGTCGAAAAGTAAACAGCCAAGATGGCAGCCGAAGGACTGCATCCATTCAATTATAGAAGATACGCTAAGCCAACTACACTTATCTTTTTCCTTGAGAGAGGAACAGAAGACTGCCCTAGAAGCCGTTTTTGACGTTTTGCCGAAGGGATACAGCAAAAGCATAATATATCAGTTAGCCCCACTGGTCGGCAAACAAATTGGGCTTACTGCAATGAATACGTCACCATGTTTTTTGCTCTGATTGGCTATCGTGCTATCCAATTGCATGTGGCGGCATTTAATATGCCTCAGTTAGCGACACCCCTTGGGTAAGAAGGGTGTATCGGTGAGGGCCAGACTCAGAAAGCTTTCTAGATTTGAGTCTGGATTTCCAGGCTACCTGTTATCCTCATTCATGGACACTTTTTTTGCCATCTAGTGGTAGTAAAACCACAATACACTAATTCATGTAGAAACAAGATGGCAGCCATCTCTGCCAAGTCAGTCTGCAGCTAATCCTGACACAAAAGTGGACCAAGCCTGATCACATTTCATAGTGGCATCTTGTTTATTTATGGTTAATAATGTCTGTAGTTTGATATGGCAACAAATTTGACCAATTAGGAAATACTCGTTTGAAGACATTGGGACTTTATTATTGTCTCGCTTGAGGACATTGGGATTTAACTATTGTTGACAGTGTTTAGTTTTGTTATACTTATTGGGTCCTATTGATCCCAAATATCTAGGAGAAAAAAAATGCATACCAAACAAAAGTTCGGTTCTCAGGAGGATATGTGTTTGAAAGGTAAATCCATGATGTCAGACTTACTCAGAAGCAAAAATAGGTTAAAAAGATAAAAATAGTTAGACGCTAAAGCCGACCTATATGCTACAGATCACAATGTAAAAGTAACTATAGCTGTCAGATATATGGAGTAAAAAAAAAGATGAAAAATAACTATATTTTCCTCTGGAATGTAGTGGACTTAAAATATGAAGTGACATAAAAGGGAAATACTGAAGTTAAGTGCATGTACCATATTTTTAAACCTTGCAACATTTTAGGAAAATACACTAGCTGACAGGATTGATACCACTCCCATTTCTGTACACTTAATACGAAGCTACCACCAGCAGATGGTTAGCTTAGCTTAGCTGGAAACCATGGGAAACAGCTGGAACCAACCAGATATGTTCATTTTTTAACTGTAGAGGTTCTGGTTAGCTGATTTTTTTATATTTTGACCGAGCTGGGCTAGCTGTTTTCCTCTGTTTGCAGTCTTTGTGCTAAGCTAAGCTAACTTGCTGCTGGCTGTGGCCTTGTATTTAATGGAGACAGACATGAATGTGGTGTTGTTCTGCCAGAAAGCTACCAAGCATATTTCCCAATGTGGAACTATTCCTTTATATACAGCAGTTGTGGAAATGTACTTTGTTACATTCCACCATTGGCGATGGATGACACTTAATTTTTCTTTTAATCATCACACTGCCAGAAACATCATATTGTCAGAGATTATGAGACACTATCAAAGCATTTTATTCTTGTCTGACAACAGAGGTGAATGATATTGAATTTCAGCACTCTCATATTCATCATTTCCCCTTACCATTTAAGTCTGTATTAGTGAGCGCACACAGCTGTCACCAGAAAACAAAAGAGCCGAGTTTGTTCTGCTCCCTAAATTGTGTTGTCAGTATCATCATACTGCACCTCTTCAGTGAAAATAAACTGGGGGGAAAAAAGGGACACATTTGACAGAGTGAGATACCGGGTATGATTTTCATGGAAGACGTTGTGGTACAACGAAAACAGAGAAAAGCTTATTTGATTATAAATCCTCAAATACACAGTTGTATGTATCCACAAGTCAATTCATTCTTTGCCAGCTGGAAAACGGTAACTCATTTAAATATTTGGTCATGTTTAGTGTTTCCCAGATGTAAAAGGAGTGACTTGTGAATCCTTATATTAAGAGATGTTCTTCTTCAATTGACTGTATTAGTCCTGTATATTAGGATCATAGTAATTTGGCACCCAAGGCCTGAAAAAAAAAAAAAAAAAAAAAAAACCTGAGAAGAGGGACCCTCAGCTATAACACACATTTGCATCCCAGATCTCATGAAGGCCTGAAGCTGATTGATTAATAGAGACAGAGCATGCCAAGCCATATCAGGGCCCCTGCGCAGGTTAAGTGGTGCTAAGATTGTTTTATATAGTCTATGATTAGAGGATGAGGAAGGAGAGTTTGATCTTCCAGACTTGCTGACCCGCTAATCACAGGGGGTCTTTCGATCCAACCTGCCCCAACAACTTCAATCAGACACAGTCTTTTGAGTTTGAAACTGGCAGCAGGGTGAAGGAAAGGGAAAGGAGATTTAGGATCAGATAATCTATGAAATACATACACATATGTGTATTTTATAGACATGCATTATGTGATTCACATCACAAGCTGTTAGATACCTGATTTAAAGTCTGAATAAACCTCAAGTCTACTATCACAATGATATTTCAGGGCTGGTTTTGCAGGGGAAATTGACAACAGGTTCTCCAACCCACATGACTACATAGGTTGTTTTCTCTCTACCCCCTAATACGACCCACGGGAGCTTTTCACAAATTAGTGCACGCACAGGTGGATGGAAGCATAGCTTGTATATGACCATTAAAGGGGCTTAATGTAACTCTGGAGAATGTAAGCTGATTGTTGAGTCTCGTTCCCAGGTCATCAAATACTGACGCTTTGGGGTTAGTAGATGTATAAAACAGCCCGTTGTCACTCCACGTCAAATTCCACTGCTTTGTTAGGAATGTCGATGTCAGACACGGACCTACAGACGCACCATTCGTTGTGGTATGATATTCACATACTATAATACAAAGAGTAAGAAAGTCCATATCAGGAGGGTGGGAGGGGTGGTGTATGGGTCAAACAAACTGCAGACTTTCACCTGCGTACCCATTGTTTGTTTCCTGTGTGAATTTTATGCCAAACCATGAAGTTTTTTTCTGAACCTAACCATATGCTTTTGTTGCCTAAAGCTAAGGAAATAAACGTGTGTTTTACTGACACTGTTATTTTATTTTGAAAAAGATTTTATGCATTTGACAAGCAGAAACTGTACAGTTCCTGTGAAAATAGAATTATATTTAGAAGAGTATGTAATGCAGACACAGACACAGACGCAGGAGGGTACCTAGCGTGTCATATTTAGACATGTAGGTCCACTGACACAGTGGGAATATTTAACACGTTGGCATGAGAACATGTTGGACCAAACCACTAACTCAAACTGTCGGTTACAGTTTTAAAGATGTGATGAACGCTGTGAAATGGTCGCAGTTGCACCCAAACTATGGATCTAGGAAAAAGCTCATGGTTTGGCTAAAATAACTGTTACTAACAACATGACATAGCGTGATGTTTTTTATGTGAAATGCTACAACATACCGCTATAGGATGTTGAAATAACAACGCTGGCTTTTGGTTTCACATGAGACACATTTCCTGGATGAAAGTTTTGTGTTTGTTTGACCCGTCCACCTCCCCTCCCTCCTTAAGCGGACTTTCTTGCACTTTATACCACGTCACCTGACTTCCTCCTTTCCCATCATTATAACTGCACCCACTACGGTTTGCTGCCTAGCAATAAACGGAAATATGGGTCGTAATTTCTGTGGTACAAACAACATATGTGGTCATATTTTGGAGGACAGTCTCACAATTGCCATTAACAGTCATCAAGCATGGTGTGCTGATGTTCAGGACTCAAACCTCTTTGATATGATTGGACCTCACACCTTTTAAATCAAGCTTTATTGCTTCAAAATTGGTCAATGAGTGGACAACTCACATATCCGGACAAATCATTTCGTCCTTGAACACATTTCTAAAACAATCGAACCGTTTTGGTGAAGTCCCTTTCTACCTTACTTTTAGCCTCTTTTTGATATAAAAATCACACTTTCTAATGCAATTCACTATAGCAGTGGCAAAAGACATAAAACTAGCTTCTAAGACCTCTGTAATCACCCTTCAAGGAGTAATTCTGTGCTGGCAGTTCATATTTTCAGTTGCATTTGCACTTAAGTGTCAGTGAAATACTCTAAATCCCAGGGATGAATACACACTTTGTGAGCAACTAAGTGATTTTAAAACCAGATAAAGCTATGTGAAAGTGAAATAACATATTCAGCTCAAGAATATTTGTCAAAAATAGTATTTACATGTGATAGTTGATCAGGAGATACAAAGGTTTTAAGGTTTTTCTGTAATTTTGCCCGCTGCAAAAACTCTCCAGAGTGCAACATAATTATCTACATCATCAAAAGCAATTATGGATGCATAAATTGAATGCATGTCTACATCCCCATTGTCCCTCACATATTTGTCCCTTGCACAGATAACACAGCATTAACATTACAATGGAGGGGGAATAATGGAGTTGCCCAGCTGGGGTTAAAGGGACATGACAATAAGTGTGACAAGCCTCAGTCAGATGCTCGGCACAAAAAAAAAAAAAAGAACAACAACTTTTCATCCCATTCAGATGTGGGCGTGTAGAGTCAAATGAATCACAGACATCATGGCTGCAGAGATGAACTGCTAAACACAAACTTAACACCAACGAAAAAATACTCAGTACTTAAAAGAGAACGTCAGCATTTGAATGCACAGTTTTGTACATTTAGACAGTTGTAAGCCCAAATGATAATGTTTTTAAAAAAAAGAATGTTCCTAGTTGTTTATGTGAGAGCAATGCATCTAGCCAGGGGCTGATTGCACCTATATATATACAGTATATATATCGACAAAGTAATAACAAAAAAAGAAGGCTAATATATAAAACAATAATAACGGACTTATTAGGCTAATATATTTTCATGTTACTGCCCAGCTACTTTGCTTTTCTGTTTGAGCAGCAACTAATTTATTACTGCTCACTTTTGATTTGTATACTGTCAATTTCCAGTGTCCAACAGAATGAAGATGTTTAAGTCATGCAAATAAGGATGTAATCTTTGATTTACAATCCTCATGTTGGACAATACAATGACATAGTGTATGTTTGTGTTCATGAATAAAAAAGCCCTTTATGGGTCTGTAGGAATTACAACTCTTGTCCGTCGATAATAAAAGAGAACATGGCGGGTTGTTGATCTTACCCTAACCGTACCGAAAAGTTGTTCATTGACAGTATCGCCAAAGAAGGTGAATGTGAAAGCCAAGCTTTGTCCTCTCGGTTTTTCACTTTGCTATATTTGCATTTTTATGGCCAGTGTCCACAATTTTTGTAGCTTTCTCTTGGGGGTTGCTGCTCCTACCTGGTGACTATCTTTTCATAAATTCCCGACCTCACTTGCACGCTGTGCCTAGGAACGTCCTGAAAGCATCAAAATATGAGGAAAATGATAAAATGGGGTAAAGGGTAGAGTCTCTCCAGATAAATGCACCACAACACACCTCTAATGGGTCATACTCTAAGTGATGATTGAGAAGGATTACCTTTTTTTTTTTTTTTTTGCAGGAAAATCCTGCATAGTGTACCTTTAAACTAACTCAAGACCAAATCTTAACCATCGTGTTAGATGAAAAATCATTTATTTTTGCAACTATGACTTGTAATGGTTTTGGAGGGTACAAAAAAATTAACATTGTCCTGCCAATTGGTGTTTTAGATCAGAAAATGTTTACACGTGTTTTTCTGGAGGGTAATCACAAACAATGGAACTTTTTTTTTTTTTTTCTTCTTTTTTTTTGGAGGAGGACTTACTGCAATTTCAGTGATGTTTAACAATAACACCCTTCAAAAAATTCCTGGGGACTAATTGATGATGCCAGTCTGCAACAGCCTTTCAAAGACTTTTGGTAGAGCATTTTGGTAGAGTCTGTACTTTGTGGTTAGAACAACTCCTCTGTCAGTACAGTGGAGGGCCACAGCACCATAGGTCAGTCAAACAGGCTCATTTGTCACTCACTGTGACAAACACAAACAGCTCTAAAGCCTGTTTGTCATGTGCAAGAAACAATCCACAGACACGCACAAACTGCAGTTATTTCGTACGACAGGGACAGAAATATGCCAAACACAGCTACTACTTGCAAATGAATAAATAACATATTAAATATTTTGATAACACTGAAGAAGGAACAGTAACTGTTTGCTATTAAATAGAATTATTTTTAAGCCTCTTGAGAATCTCAGAAATTATTTTTCTCGTCTTTTATCAGAGGACCAAATTCCTCCATGGACCATTAAAAGAAAGAGTCCCAAACTGACTGTTTTCAGACTAACTACAAATGATTTGTGATTTTCAGACATGCTCCAGTGACTTCGAGTCAACTGTCTAATTATTTGTCAGTACAAAACTCCAGGCTGAACGTTGGTCCTTTACATTTTCCCTCCGCGAGTCTGCAAAAGATAAAAAGTCAAATTAACAAAAAAAAAAGAGAGAAAAAAAAAACATCAATTTAGAAATGTTTAATATTTGAGCTTGTCATTCAGAAGTTGGTATTTGTCAGGAAACTCATGAAATGATGGATTGTCAAACATCAATTCATCCCCTGATCTAACATCCTTATCCTCAATCAACAGGAAGTGATAAACGTCTCCAAATGCCTGATCCACATTATTATCACAGTCTGCTGCAGTGACTCATTTTGGGCCTTTTTTCCTGAGCTGCAGTCAACACACCAGGCCCTCCTCTCGTCAGCTGAGACACTCTGAGAATCCCTGGCAGCTCATATATCAAGGGAGATCCTCACAGCAGTACTCCTCTTCCTTTTTCAATGCACAGGGTAAGTATTTTAATTAGTTGGCTAATTGTCTAAGTAATTGGAAGACAACTTAGCTCAAAGAGTAATCAATCTCTACAGGGCTGTGTTCTATCACATCAAAGGATCTGTAATTAACACTGCAAACCATGGGATGGTCTTTGACTGAGCTCGATAGCGTGGGGGCGTATGATCACAGATAACACCGAGGTTGAGGAGACGGATCTGGGAGGCCTCCAATGAGCACGGAGAGGTGTTATCATTTAGACACAACCGGAGTCAGACCCAAACACTTTAAAGGCAGAGGCAGCCAGACCTTTATACGCTGGCTGTGATGCAAGAGTTGCACTCTGTAAACAAAAGACACATAAAGCCGCTGGTTATTAAATACTGTGTGTGTCTGTGTGTTTGACTTTCACACATCCGAGCAGGTCTGATTCTTTTAAATTCGGGGAAAACAGTGTTTTTTTTCTTGTCAATAATAATAATAAAAAAAAAAGATTCAATATGAATGCTGCAAAGCTTGAATGTTCAAATGTGCATTCTCCCCTTAAATTTCCCCAAAGAATATCTGTTAGCGTGATTTTGACAACAGAATTGGCAATTCATTAAATGTTTTCATATACCGAGTATCAATTTCACTTTGCAGCAAAGCTCACACCAGGCATTAAAAAAAATTATACGTTTGGGATGAACAAGACTAATCATGTCTCAGATTCATCCATTTGAGGCCCCTTAATTTCCCCATTGTAGAAAACAAGACGTATAATGAACAATTATACATAAAGTCAATTTCAGTGTTGTGCAGAAGACTTAATTAAAATTACTAATGAAAAAAGGGACTGCTTACAGTGTGGAAGTTTACTCATCAATTTCAAAATGAGTGAATGCTTTGTCTTGGTGGACTGTAATGAAAATGACCCTAAATGGCAACACACTCCATTTTTTGTTTACAAACAATCATTATGAATAAAATTAGTAACCACAAACCCATCTTGTTATTCACTCTGAGAAGAATTTGACATAATTGGCCAGATTGTGGAAGGAAACAGCAGCTAAACATCAATACCATTACATTATTCTGGGACGACGTATCATATTATCAATTAACAAATGTATTCAAAATGCAGAAATGAATGTCATGCTTGTGGCAGCAGCCCTAAAATGGATAATTATGATGAAACATCCAGAGGAGAGCAGTCATTGGAAGACATGATATTCCCTGAAGTGATCCCCCTCCCCCCTCCGGTCCCCGCGCTCCCCGCCGCAAGGCACAATCCGCACAGTGGCACTGACAGATTGACAAATAAGGTTAATAAGTACTTTCCACCTCTCCTAAAGGCTAATCAAATATTAATCCTTGAGGTGTGGTCAGCAGAAAAAACACAACAAACAATTGGTGGAGGGGAATTGATTGAATTGATTCTCCCTCGTAATGCTCGAGGTAGAAGAAGACGAAGAAGATGAGGCGGGGGTGGGGGTGGGGGGGGTGGGGGGGTGGGGGGGGGGTGTTGAGTTGGAACTGTAGGAATTCATTTTGGGCTGAAAATGGACAAATATTTGGTTATAAGCGCTTAAAGCAATTTCAATTTTTAATCCATCTCCACATTCTGGTGGCTCGCTGGGCGCAGTTTATACGCCACATGCTCATGGTACTGTGGATCTGAATCTGGTTTGTGACCCCCCTCACACACACAAACCCACACCCAGCCTTTCCCAGACCCTCCACACACACACACACAGACCCCAAAAAACAATAGTTTTTATGTCATTCTCCATTGCGCAGTATAAACCTTTAAACAGAAATGCCATGAAAACTGTCCTTAGAACCTAATTTAAGAACAACACAAAGAGAGAGCAGAGAGTTTAGTCGGTAAATCATGACGACATAAAATAAATATACATATGAATATGACTGTTATAAATGCCAACGTGCGCACACAGGAGCAAGAATCAAAACCCAGGACCCTTCAAAAACATACTATTGGTGACAAATTTGAATTTTACACAAATCTCCTTCCCCCCCTCGAACAGTTCTCCACTAATCGGAAGCCTCGGGACATCTCAAGGCCTGGTGGACCATGTGAGAAGAGCCACACACTCATGTACTGATAGGGCAAAATTGGATCCAGTGAGAATGCAAAGAAGCTTATCAACCAACACTTCCAGGCAGTGCTCTCTGCAAGAGCATATGTCAACATCATTTATTAGATGTGGCCAGGGACTAAATTATGTATGATCACAAAACGAGGCAAAAAAAGGGGGGAAAAATAGGATCACACGCAGCAGGTGGATAGAATAATATTTGGAGAGAATATGAAATTATTAATAGAGGCCCTTAAGGGAGAATATTTGTTAACATTAACCAGTGAGTCATTTGTAATGCTCGGAGTCTATGATTAATCATATTGGACATTTCAGAATCATACATAGAGTTAAGTGAATGTTTTATTTGCTCTGCTGTTTTGAGGGGAGCGATCCATATTATTACTGTCACATATATTTCTATATTAATGTGTGCAGATAGACTTCAATCAAACATTTCCAAATTGCACCCAGTAAATCGTGCTTCAAGAAAAAAAAAGTGGATATGGAATTTAAAAACCTGTTAACTGTATTTCCTTCACTGCAGCCAAACATATACTAAGTAGCTTTAATATTGCCAGATGAGCAATCTCTCAAGCAAAATACTCTTCAGAGATACTATGTAATTGACTCCACATCTAACAGTATGGAACAAATCCCACTAGCAGAGGGAGTTGACAAATTGCATTAAAAACACTCAATTGGGCCAGGATTGGATAGAAGCTCATGTTCCTCCTTATCCCATTAAACATGAAACAGTTTAATCTCTAAAACTTGCTGACATACGAGGAAACGCTTAAGCATGCAGCCTGTATTTGATTTGTGGAGGAAAATCAAGGTACAACAACACGGCCTCTGAACTACTGTGCGCCTCTGTGTGTGCGTAACATGTGTAGACAAGAGCAGAATTTACACTCGCCTCAACACGGAAATAGCATTATTTTAATCAACGTCAATTACAACGTGGTTTAATAGCGGAGTAACAGCGAGACCGTTGACGTGCATATCATTTGTTTCAGGCTGCTCAAAGTGGGCACTATTAAAGAGACTCAAACTGTCAAATCATCCAAGTTTCTTCTTCAATAGCTTACCCGATTTGAACATGTTCCGCTTCTTTTCATGACATGTAAACAGGTTTTGACATGGGTCTAGTTAAATGTGTAAGACATGCTGAAAAAAAAGGAAAGGGAAATGCCTGTGCAAAAAAAAAAAAGCCAAACCTGTCAACACACAGTACCTGCTTTAAATCTGTTCCCCATTTCAGGCAATCTGTGGGAACCAGGCCTGTGGAGTCTAATCCTGTTTTCATCCGTACCCCCCCCTCAACACCCCCCTCATCTGTATCACACTTTCAATTCCACTTGCTGGTGCCTTTGTGTGATTTTCATTTGATCTCGCTTTTAAAATTCAAAATCTATTCAAGGTTTTTTTAGTTGGATTCACGCTGTTGCTGTGAAGCCCTATTTATGTTCTAGATTTGGAATTGCAAATGGAGAGTGTGTGATTTAGGGGGAATGGAGGTCCAAAATTCCCCGGCATCACCTTTTATGATTCTGTAGGTTTAAAATGTTAACAAGGGTGTTTTAGCAAGCTGATTTGTGCAGTATCAGCCTGTCTCTGGCTCTGTGTGTGTGTGTGTGTGTGTGTGTGTGTGTGTGTGTACAGAGGACTCTTCCTGATTGTGGCAGACAATAATCAGAGTAAACTTAAACTCTTATTTACCAAGTCTGGTCGTCTGTGGCACAGAGGCACTGTGGTGTTTTTAATTCTGCTCCACATCCATAAAGTACCTACCAAGCAAACTTATATTGACAATGCTCCATTTTAGCAGTTTGTAAAAAAGATTTAATGTATTTTTATATCAGTGCACCAACAAACAATAGATCTATTTTAAAATCTGTAAAATCCGAAAGGGTAACTCCTGCTTTTTACAACCTGCACCCTATTTTCCCATGTTTTTGTTTCTAATACCCCTTTGCCACCAAAATTAGTGCATGTATGCAGGTTTTTTAAAGGCAGGAAATCCCACTAAAAATAGATGACAGACTGCTTTCCCATTGCCAGTAGACCAGAGCCCTGTACACGGCTTTGCTGTAGACGAGTTTGCCTTTCTATTTTTTTACTGGTGTGTCACATTCAGTGTCACAGACGGGCCAGAAAAACAGGTTAGTAAACAATAGAAAGAAGCCTTGAGGCCAGTGAAAATGTTACAGTGGTTACTTGCTACGATTTTCAAGCACTGCTTGGACAGAAACTGAGAGATACTTTTGGTGGCCCATCATTACATCACACCAGCAAAGGGGCTAAAATTAGGACGTGCTGTAATTCCATCACAGCCAATTGGAGCCGAGAAATACCTGAGACTACTGCAGAGCCATTTGTCCTGGAAGCGAATGCTGATTGTAACCGTTCCTCTTAAAAGCCTGATGTTAGCGGGTGTTAGTGGGCCTGTTGTGCAGTGGGAAAGACAACAATTTTAGAAACTGGTCTAGTAATGATTGAGAGAGCTGCAGCTGAAAGGTCAATATAAACATAACGTTAATGGGCAATCAGGCAACATCAATTCACTAAAAGTGCTTGTTTTTGCCAATGACAGGCTCAGATTGTCATTATAAGTGTCTGACACCATTTTGGAAAGGATCCCTACAGAGATTGACTTTTTTAAAGAGTGACAGCCTCAAAATTGCTAACCAGACTTTATTTAAAGTAATTAACAGTAATTTTATTGTCATAAAACAGAGTTCATTCAAAGTCGACAGAAACAACATTAAAACTCACCAAAGCTTTTTTGGTTAGATTGTCCACTGTTCCAAAAATCACGAGCTCTGGTTTGGTTAAAAAAAAGTTCAGCCGGTTAGATGTCAGATGTCGTGCTCTATACACACTAAAATTAATGTTTATTTAAATGGAGTTATCCCTTTAAGAAAAATCCAAACTGTCACACAGTCTTATTTACTTATTTATGATTATTATTTAACTTTTTAAAAGACCTTTTATTTAGCTTCTCACTGCTTTTCCACTTTGTAGTGCAAAATTATGCATGTTGGCTTTTTTTTCCAGTAGGAATGCCACCAAACAACAGCTTATTTTCAGTTCTGTTCAATTTTGTATTTTGGAGCAATATTATAGCTTCGTAAGATCATCCCAATGGTGTGAGCTCAGCAGTCTGTTTTGCTCTATGTTTCAGCCCAAAACACTTTCAGTGGGCGGGAGTACTCACCTTGACAGACAAAGGCCCAATCCCATTTCTACCCATTAAATCTTCCACTTGGTATTGAGTGCCCTCGTTTGCGAGATAATCTTTCATGAAGGAAGTGAGAAATATTAAGGTAGAGATCTTTCCCTAAGAAATGAGACACCACTTCATGCAAATTGGCGTGGCCGACGTGCAGGCATATGTCACGTGTAGTAGCGACACAAGATTCCGGTAGTCATTCAGGTTTGAGTATACCGGCTCCAGCGCTTGTGTTGTGGCGTGTGCTATGTTTAGTCTCCTCCGTCTGATGACTCAATGGAGAAGAAATGCTGAAAACAGGAGGCGCCTACGACGTCTTCTAGTTCTGATCGATTTTGTTGGGGTAAGTTGATTTGTTTAAATATTTTGACACTGTGTTCAACCGAGTTGCTGATGAGTTTACGCTAGTCCAACCATCTGTTGTCTGTATAGCCTACATTACGATCGTACAGTAACAAATTGTTTTCCAAAACTTTGAAACCACTTCCACTACCTCAATTCTGTTTTGGGACACCACTAGCCTTAACATGAATGCGCACAACCAAGTGCAAGTGGGTATTTCTAGGGGAAGTGTGTGTATTGGAACAGGCCCAAACTCCTTCAGCCAATCAGCGTTACAAAACGCCAGAGAACATCTTCTTCATCACAGATCCTGCAACAACCACGAACATACCACCATAGCTGGGAGTCATCACTACAGGTGCTCTGCACACATATGCCCAATCATCTGTCTCCAAAGTCTCAACAAGTTGCAGAACTGAGAGACAAAAACAGAACAAAAACACCAAGATAACCAAACAGAGTAAAAGCACATGCTGACTGCTGAGAATAACCTTTTCATATCAAACAGTGCTGCCACATGTCAGCAGTATATTACATTGAGTTGCAAAGAGAAACATCTGTACTGTAGGACAACCTTGGATACTTTGATCAAAAGTATAAGAAGCTTATACATCTATATAAAATTTCTTTGCTACAGCAGAACACTGTGGTTTGGCAGAGCACAATAAAAGCATTAGCATCCAAGACAGCACGCACTTTGGATTGATTTTCCCTCAGACTTAACTCAGCCATTATAGTGATACCGATGAGACAATATCAATATCGACCAAATTAATAACTTCCCCACTGAAAGATCTCAGGCTGTGCTGCACCTGTATCTATTCAGAGACCATGAGAAATAGTGAGAAAACAAACTTTGAATCTATTGAATAATAATTCCTATATGAGCACTTTATGCAAAGAAATTTAATATTGCTGCAGACTCTCATCTGCTCTGCAAATAAATGGTTACTTCTGCGCTCACATATGACTCTAAAGAGCACCTCATAGAGAATCCACATTGGGCCGATTCATATTCCTGAATCACGGACGTTAACATTCAAAAAAGACACGCTTGGTTGTTTTTCAAATGTCAAGGTATAATAAACAACTGAATATATATTTATGTGTGTTTCAGCTCAACAGTATGCAGTATATCTCGGGCATGAGCTTCACTAAGTATATGAGCCTTTGATGATCAGTCTTGAAGTCATGTTTGTTGTTGGAATAAGTTATGACTGATAATCATATTATGGGAAAACAGTATATCTGCTTATCACAGAATATTACTGCCCTACTTGATGCCCAGTGACGGATTAAGGTGAGCATTATGAACTCAGCCATAACAAGCCCCACTTCCTGTGATTATCTGACACAAGATGCTGACAGACGCTCGCTGTTGACATTTCTGTTGATATTGGCAGTGAAAAGGACAGCAACGGCAGAGAATGACAACGCTTACAGGACTTACACAGTTGTATTTTCCTCTTTGTCAGCCTGTGTTGTTGGACTTAGCGTATCATCGGCAGTTGAATGAGCTGTGGTACTGACCTGACGTGACAGACCAGGATCATACATCAGGGCTGTTTTCTCTCTGTCATCACAGTTGTGTGGTCAGGCCTGACACACGGAACAGCTGAAACATCACAAATGCAAAATGTAAAAGCCCCATTGTGGAGCAGCATGTCAAAAAGTAGTACGTGTAATGGATAGAGGGTCACAGTGTCGCTGGTTTTTAATGTCGCGGTGTGATCCAAACCTGATTGGTTTCTGTTAGAAGTTATTATTAGAATAACACAGACCCTACTTACCATAAAATAACAGGTGAGGTTAATGGCAAATGATTTGTTGCATTAAAACCACAGTTTTTGCATCTCCCTCACTTTTTTTTTTGCCCTAATGGATTTTATTTTACTGAATATTCTCTGAAAGCATACATAATTCTGTGTGAAAGCAAATCTATTTTTCATGAATACAAAGCAATATTAAAAGCACAACTTAAGAGACTATGAATTAATAATTTTGTATTACTGAACATGAAAAATGCACAATTAAGAGCATTTTTTCACCGCCTCCTGTGTGGTGGCATAGATGATCTACTGTTTTACATTACACCCTGAAACAAATCTGTAGCTGTTTAAGTCTTGTCACACAGTCCTGACAAACACGTGACACTGAGTATAGATGGTGCACATGGGTAATTCTGCAAATATCTGTATATATGAGACATATGAAAGTTATAAATGGTAAATCAACATTCATGAGCTCATGCGGTATCAAAAAAACTATTAAAGTTGAGATAAGTCTGATCTATTGCTGGTCAGTAATGGTCAAGACGTCCTCCATAAAAACATGAATATTTAAGTTATTGTAAACCCATTACATCTCCAGAGGACCTAAGTCCCAGACACATCAAACCAACATCAATGAACAGCCAACTAGCATGTACGTTCTGCGCCTGCTTGAGAGGAAAATACTCTCTACTAGCAGGTGGTGGTAAACTGTATTCAACAGGATAGTTTCAAGATGCTAGTTAGCCAGTTAGCACATTAACAACACAATCCCATGTTGAAAGAACAAATCATATTTACTGTGCACTAGCAAACAATAACACAAACAACTACAAAACATTTCTGATGAACAGATCAGTGGCTAAAAACATAATCTAATCGAATTTCTTTCTATCTCATGCCCTCCTGACTTGGGCTGTTTGTTTACTTTCCTCACTTCTGTATCTCTTCTTGAGCCGAACTGCCAATCAGATTTATTTCTGCCATCTCCGACACCAATTCAACATTTTGAACAGACGAAACACAGCCATCAGAGGCCTACAAGTGTGGGACACACCGCAAAAACTAGGGCGACAGACACTGACCGATGACCCGACACTGACTTATAGCTGACCATCGGTTAGGTCTCAGGGCCTGTAGGTAAATTTAAGAGTCCCAAAGGGGTTCAGACCAATTCGACCAAATTACACCTACCAGTAACATCATACATTTAGGTTCACCCAGAAAGGATAAGTCTGGCTAAAACGCTTGGTCTTGCTGGGTTGTGTGGTTTACCCAAACAGGAGTAAATAGTTTATAAGTTGGGAACCACTTTCAGCTGCAGATCTG
Organism: Epinephelus moara; assembly: GCF_006386435.1. NCBI lineage: Eukaryota > Metazoa > Chordata > Actinopteri > Perciformes > Serranidae > Epinephelus > Epinephelus moara. The sequence continues at coordinate 18,290,274 of NC_065523.1, read as the reverse complement.
ACACGCTAGTGAATATTTACAGCAGCAGGTCTGTGCATGTGGGATGGAGTCAAAATAAACTACACTACAGTGCCCATGTTCATCGTTATAAAGAAACATGTCAGCCAGTGAAACAGTGTGGCTCACTGATGTGTTTTTAATAGTTCTTGGACAGCAACGGAGGTCCATGGCACAGAGGAATGTTACTATATAAAACTTTGGCTAGACAAACATGATTTTTAAAGGCTCAGTCATGCCAAACCAACATCAATGGACTAGTGGCAACATAGGCCAACTGTTGTGTCACCTCAAGTTGGCTGCATCTCAGCCAGAAAGTCGTACTGAACACACAGCAAAGACCACAGTTACCAGCCAACTAGCCTGTCTGTGCCTGCGTGAAAGAACTCATTATAAAAGCAGGGGGTGGTAGTCTGGAGTTGTTATTCAAAAAGCGAAACCTAAAGACCAACAGGACGGATTCAAGACCAGTGTTAGGTAAGGGTTACTTTTAAAGTAATCAAAGTACGTTACTGCGTTACTTTTTAAAAAAGTAACCAGCTACTTTACTGCGTTACTCCCTGAGTAAAGTAACTCAATTACTTTAAAAGTACTTCCCACGTTACTCCCTGAGAAAAGTAACTCAAACACTTTTAAAGTACTTTTGAGTATTCTACATTTCCTATTGGGCAATGGACCACAGGGCGCTACATTTTTTTGTCTCCAAAATTAAAGTTATGGACCACTTGCCCTTCACTGAGATCCAATTCTCCCATCACAGCCGTCACTTTGACCAGTAGAAACACACAACGATCTGCTGCTGTAGACAACTGTATGACAACAACACCCCAGCGTTTTTAATATTTCCTCTAGGGATGTTACCACACAGAGTAAAAGGGGGAAATGAT
>NC_065523.1:18286762-18288836 GCF_006386435.1 Epinephelus moara | reverse complement strand
CGTCCATAGCGACCGCTCCAGTAATGCCGTCTCGTCAACGTGAAAAAAAATATTTTTTCCAGCGGATGTCTGAGTTACAACATGATTGAGCTAACTGGAGTAGTTTCATGTCGTATCCGGCAACGGGAGGCTTTTAACAGATGACGTCCTGATGTTAGCTTTGCTAACTGTCCCTGTCAGCTGCAGCTACTGCTGATGCTTTCTAGACATCGTGATTTCCCATAACTGAATAAATACCACACATAGCAACACAAAACTGAGGTATTCGCTGGAAAAAATATTTTATTCACGGACCGTTTATTGAGTTATTACCTTATTTTTATACAGTCTATGGTTATAGACAACGCTAACGGCTAACGTTAACAGCTAACAGTTAGCCCAGCTAATCTACGATAACCATATTAATTACGTGCACACAGAAATAGTAACGTTTGTTCAGTCATTGTGTTTATAGATTTAACAAACATCAGATTAGTCTACACGTGATATAGTGACGTGAAAAATGTGATATATAGCTAAACTGCTGGTTTTCTACCCGAAGTATCTGTAAACACGGCGATTCCCTGGGGGCACCGCCGGTTAGTCGAAAAACTCCAGGCTGTGCCTCCAGAGGTAAAGGAAGGGGGAAAAAAAAGTTTGTTTTTTTTTTTGTTTTTTTTTACCGATGGATTTCCAGATTGCATAGCGAGCCACAAGCTCTGTGACTTCTTTCAGACTGATAGGTTTAACGTTATCTCCGTTATTAGAACCAAACGACAGCCGTTGCTGTTTCAGAGCTGAAGGACCAGCGTTCTAAAAGTAACGGAAGTAACTGATGTCTTGTTTGAAAATGTACTTAAGTATTTGATTACTCAAACAGCAAACTAACGCGTTAGGTTACTCGTTACTGCAAAAAATAATCAAAGTACTCTAACGCGTAACAAAGTAACGTGTTATACCCAACTCTGTTCAAGACACACATTAACAACACAACCCGATGCTGAATGAACAAAGGATATTTACCATGCGCTAGGAAACAATAGCACAAACAATGGCGAACCCTTTCTGGTAAAGAGCTCAATGGCTAAAAACATAATCAAATTTAACACGTTTATTTCAATCCTGTTCCCTCCTGCTGTTTTTCACTTTCCTCACTTCTGTTTCTTTTCTTGGGCTGAACCGCCAATCAGTGTGATTTCAGTCACTGACGGGCTCCACAAAGACTGACAAGGGACAACTACAGTACAAACAGTGTAGGACACATCACAAAGACTAGGGCAACAGACCCTCACCATCAGCGCAACATTGACCAACGGCCAGCTGTCAGCTTGGTGTGTGGCACGATGTGATTTTGCCAAGTAGTACATGTTCCAGAATCAACATCCCACATTGCATTCCTGGACCAATATTATGATCAACCAATCACAGCCCTCTGACATCATCTGTATGCTGCTCCTGTGCCTCTTTAGAAAATCCTTTGTGCTTCTTCTCGTGGTAGTTTTCCAAATTAAAGTTAGTACAATTAAACAAAATCCTAATGAGCTGCTGCCAGGTTAGGGAGTTAGCTTGCTAAGTAGGTAGACTGAAAATGTGGTAACAGCAGGTATTTGCAACTGATGATAATATTATCCTTAATCTAGCCTATGCTTACTTGTTAGCATAGCTACCTAGTTAGCAAGCTGACTGGTTAGCAGCTTTTAACATTTTTGGTCAGTGCAACTGAGGATTTTGTTATATTGTACTAACTTTTATTTAGAATACTTAGCTCAGAGGAGGCACAAAGGAATTTTGAAAAAAGCACAGGTAGACACTGATGATGTCAGAGGGCTGGTTGATTGCAGTGTTGGTCCTGGAATGCAATGTGGGATGTTGATCCAGGAAAATAACGTGATGCTTGGTGGGTTAGGGCCATTAGCAGGATCATTTCATTAGGCCCGTTTCCACTGAAGAAGTTCCTGGTACTATTTGGGGAGCAGGAACTACTACAGGAACGTCCTCTCGCTCGGCCCTCTCAACCGCCGTGTCTCCACTGAGAGAGCGGAGTACGAGGAAGGTTCCTGTAAAGTTACGGGCTTTGGATGTGACGTAATCGTTG
>NC_065523.1:18144302-18286541 GCF_006386435.1 Epinephelus moara | reverse complement strand
CCTTGAGTATATCCAATCAGCACCAAGTAATCCCCAAGCCCCAGCCAGGAGTGTTTCGGGGCCGTTCTGAGTACCTACTCCGAGGCAGGGACTTGTTTAGCCCCTGTAAAAGTTCCGGAACTCTGTCCTTCGGGGGTGGTTCCTGCGGTGGAGACACGCACCAACGGCCCCGGCCCCGTAAAATTACCCCGAAGTTCCTACGGTGGAAACGGGCCTATTGCTGGTTTTGGTCTTCTCATGAGATTTGTTGACAAAAAAGAAAATAGCAAATATCATCAGACTTATAATTTAACCTGCAGTTCACTTTCAGTAACATCAATATCACTTTTGGCCTTCAACAGCTAACATAAAGTGCACCGATCCTCTGATCAGAAGCTAATTAATGTGTCTTGGTTGTAGCAGAAGGTCTGTACCAGAAGCTGTAGATGGATGGCATATCACTTCTGCCACTAAAGCCTTTAGTGTATTTTGATAATGTTGTATCATAAAAATGCAATGCATTTTCACATGTATAAAAGCCCTGCAGAGTTACTATATCATTTACAAATGCGTACTTTAATGCCTATGTTACATACACTCTGTCACCAAGTCTTTCTACCTGAAGCACATACAGTAATGGCTGTGGCACCAGCTTTTCCCATGACATTTGGAGGTTAATTTGCACTAGTTTCATGGTCATTTATCGATGGAGGGTTCTGAAATTAGCATTCACCACGCTTTTTATTGACAGAAGTGTTTAATAACCCATCAAATCAAACAGGATGGTCAGCCAGGAAGTGAGGAGAAAATATGCTCCATTCAAACTGCATACTGTCTTAGTTCAACATATACTGTGTGATGCTGAAGCCCAGATGTTTCTGTGAATTCATTCTGGCAAATCATGCAAAGCATCATGGCAGATTTATGTCAGGGAAGCTTTGTGGTAAATATTCTGTAGGGGGTGATGCCTGATGTTGGGCTAATGTGTGTGGAGGGATTTGCTGATGATAAACCTGCATGAGCTGCTTCGATCCAGATGGACCTGGTCAGTGTAGTGGAGACATATGAGGGAAGAGGAAGGAGAGGTTTCTTGTTCGCACCACAGGTTTCCCTTTATTTTGACATATTTACAGCCTTGCTCAATCTGTTATATCTTTTTTTTCTCCACCTATACAGCATGTTCTGCCCTGCACACTGCCTGAGATTTACAGTGTTTCTCTCTTCTTTTCACATCCCGTTTCCTGAACTTTGTCACATTGCTTTGAAGCATGAGCAAAATTGTTTACTTTTGTGGTTGAATGAATGATGATTTTCTTTCTGAGTGGCTGCAGTGGAAGTATTGTAGGTTACGGAACAACGTTCACCAACTTGTATCGCATTCGGAGAGAACTTATTCATCAGACAAAGTGCTCGTGTTGGCTGTAAAAGCACAGGAAAATCATGTGCATTTTTTGTCTAGGAAATTAGTTCAAGCACATAAACTACGTTGCACATAATTTTTGTGATCTCCTTTATAATTCCCAGCTTCCTCCTCCACCCTTATCTTCCTCTAACCACTGTTGTGTGTAATTTCACATCCACAGATTCACACGGCATGTCACCAACTCAGAGTGAAATATACTTATGTTCAAAGGAGTCCTAATGTGGAGTGATGGGTGGGCCTACAGTAGCCTCAGAACCGTTGACACACAGCTGTCTTTGCTATAAATCTTGCAAATCCACTCAAAAAAATGGAAAAACGCTCTCTTTTGAGACTTTTTTGAGTGGTAAATTGCTTCAGCTCTGAAAGTAAGTGTAGCTCGAATCTCCCTGTATACACCACGATTGAGCAAATCATTTAAGTCCAATGGAGGAAGGCAGTCAGAGCTGCAGCTGCACTTCTAATAACACGGAGCAATTCTTTTAGATTATGTGTGTGACCAAATGTAAATAAATAAACAAATCTGACTTCTAACGTATAGTTACTGGACAAGGTTAATCCTGCAGGTTAATAAATACAATGCATTCCCCTCTTAATAGCATGCATGGCCTTGTCAGAGTTCCTTTATCTACAAGCTTTGTCTGTGCGGCTATTATATAATTATATCATTGCATTTGTCATTTGCGTTCACCCTTGGGGTGAAGAACAAATTAAAGCACTGAGTATGTTAGCTTTATAAGCAGAATGTCTGCAACACAAACCATAACAAAAGTTCATATTTTCTGTGTAATGAATGTTACATTATTTATACTATGAATTATGGATGAACTTGTGCAGACCTGCGCAGCCCTGAATGGGATGGCTTGTAATCAATCCTTGTCTGATGGACCTCTCCAACAAACAGTTATTAGTGCTTAAAAAAAAGAGAACCTAACTAACTGCTAGAGAGCAATAACAGGAGCTATTATTACCTGCAGTCAAGGTATAAATTACACTTCTATTCACAGAAAATTCATTGCCAGTAATTTGAGGGGGAAAAAATTAAGATATTGTTGTTGTGATGATTCAAAGATTGTTGCAGCAGAGATTAAGCAGTTCACTGATTTAGCGACATTGAAAGGCTTATTGAAGTGAGCCAAAATACTAAAGAGAATGCACATTAAATGACAGCATCCTTTGAATTAATACACTTTGTAACTTCACAGGCAGTGGCATAAGCACTGAGCTGAGATAGGAAGGAAACATTATTCATGGTGTTTTTCATCCTAACTCTACTTTATTAGCTTATTTGATTCCCCATTCTCCTCATAGTTGATTCAATACATTTCCCTATTTGCATAAAACTGTCCGGTAAGATTATCTTCACTTATTCGATCTATCCTAAGAGTCACCTTGTTCAGGATCTTATATGAATAATGAGATTTTAAATTGGAAGACACTCACACAGAGAATGAGGCATTTACAGTTAATTCATCTCATTGAGTTACATTGCTTAGAGGTATTGGAGGGTTTAGATTTTCATTCAAGCATCATATTTAACAGTGTCTGCTTCCCCCACTTTACTGCCATTGAAATTTAAATGGCCTGAGCCTGACAGATCCAATATTGCGACCCACTGTTGCTATTTTCCTGGGAGCAAATATATTGTCAAAATCCGTATATTCAGAGAATGAGGAGGCAAAAAAAAGAGTGATCACATGGAGCCCCCCGCCATTGTGGTTTCCACCTTTTTACAAATATTTCAGTAGGACCAAACCCCATTCTTTATTTGCCTATTTATAGAAACAGATACACATCTGAGTGTTGCAGGAATGATTTCAGATCTAAAGAATTTTGCTTTCAGAAATGACTTCAAATTAGTAATTTTTTATGTAACAAAACAAATTTCTACAATAGCTTCACATAGTTTTTTTGCTGTCACACATGCATGCACATTCACAGTGATTTGACAGAGAGAAAAAGACAGAATGAGAGAGTGGGAAAGAGAGGGAGGGGGGGAGGGGGTTAATTGGCTTTTTATGACTCCAATTAAATAACATTATGCATATACTGGCTTAACGGCTTATATGTGGCCTCCATTAACAATGTCCTCTTGATTGGTTCTTGGGCTTAAGGTCTCCTCCAACTCAGGCGGCGCTTGTCATAGTGTTTAAACCCATATGTGGAGAAAAAGCTTGTGACAGTAAGAGATTTTATGTGTGCGTGAATAATTTAAAAGGAAAACTACAGATCTCGAAAAGATCAATGACCCTTTCTATACCGACACAACCTGCAACAAGACCGCTTGAAACGCTATCTGTCTGACAATTGAATAAAATAAATCTCATCATTAAGGCCTCTGCGCGTTATCTTGAAAGCAAAAGAGAGAGAAAGAAAACAAGCATGTGCCTGTCCTGAAGCGGAGCTCCTGAGGTGTTAACTAATCTCTGGTGGCCAGTCTATGCACTGCCTCCTCTAATTGCTCCCTGTATTTCAGTCTGGTGTGAGAGCAGCCATTGTAGCGAGCGCCCAGTCAGCCCCCAGAGGTCTCACACCTTCATTATCACTCTTTATTGCAGAACCTTATACGGGCACTCGGCACCAAACAGCCTGCCCGTTAAAAATAGAGCCTTCTCCTCTCCTCTCCTTTTGGTGGTTTCAGTTTTAATTACTAACACAGAGCCAAAGCCAGAGTCCTCAACAGGCCTGGCGTTTTTTTGTTCACTAATTAAAGCGAGGATGGAGTTTATTGAAGGGACCCTGACTCTGCTCTCTCATCTATTATTAAGAGGGCAGGACAAATCATTTTCAAATTTATATGCTGAAACCTGTCCAGGGACAGGCACGGGGCGGTAAAGGTTGGGGGAAGGTGGGGTGAAATGGTGCTGAACACAAGGGAAGGTGGCTGAGACGCTGTATGTGCGAAGAGCGGAGGAGATCCTGAAGAAGAAGAAGGATAAATGCAGAAAACCAACTGTTATATAATGCAACACAAAGGTAGGGGGTGCAGTGGATTAATGCTAACTGCTGTACCTGTGCAAAGTTCCTGTGATGCAGGCAGCACACCTTAATTTTGATCATTACAGGATGAGAGTCTGGTGGACCTGCATCAGTAGTATTAGCAAAGATAATGGCATTGATTGGAGGACCCCCTCTGTGTGCTCTGTGTAAACAGTGGGCATAAATACCAAAACAGCAGGGTGGTAATGTGAGAGCACAGTGTCCAGCCAGATTGATGTTCTTAGTGATTCACTAACCCCCTCCGTCTAACATTCTTAATTGCCTAAACAGCCGCGACCCTGACAGCTGCACAGGTACTTCACTGAAAGAACAAAAAGACAAGCCTCTGACAGGAGGGACGGGAAGGGGCAAGACAGCTGGCAGCACAACATTAAGAAGAGACAGTTGAAATAAGTCTTTACATATGTACTTTTCTGTCGTACAATACTCCAAATCAGATGTTTGTCCAGATTTTGAGCCAAAATATTTCAAAGTCAGATGTAAAGCATTAAGATAGTCAAGGATTGTTTGTTTTTGCTTAAGGATCATGATATCAATGCAAATCTAAAAAGCCTATATTTATATAAGAGTATAGGCTACTGTATAAGTTTACATGTAAGCAAATCCATATCTTTTTAATCACTAACTCCCAGCTTACCTCTGTACCCTTTCTGTCTTAGGTACCTCTGTACCCTTTCTGTCCCAGGTTATGACAGATCTTGTGAAATCTGCATTTTCCTATTATGCACCTTGGGCAGGGGTCTGCAATGTTTTTCAGGCCAAGGACCCCTTAGCTGAAAGGGAGACAGAGGAGGGACCCCTGTCTACATATATTGAATAAAACTGAGTTGCACTAATTTTCAGAAATTCCGGGTCTTCTCTTGTTTGCGAATGCTTGTAGCTACTAAGTCAGTAGCAGTTGTAGCATGGCTAGGTGCGTTAGCCTCACCCTCTGCGCTATTGCCAGTGGTCTTGAGATGGACAGTATGTCAGAATCTCTTGCTTAAAGAGTTATAAAATGATCCATTGTGGCTCGCAAGAAGGTCTTAATACTTGGAAAAATAATACAACTAATTGACCAATATGCTAAGTATGTAAAGCAGGATTTATACTTTTGCGTCAGCTCTATGTAGAGCCTACGCCATAGCCTACACACATGGCCGATGCCGTTGTGAGCATTTGTGCAGTGGTGTGTCTGTGTTACTCTGCAGTTACACCTCCAAAACACTAGTCTGCTAGTTTCTGTGAAATGCTGTAAAGTTTAGTTGATTCAAAACACACATTAAACACACATTAAACATGGCTTAATAGCAACACAAGAACACATAAAAGCTTTACTATATCTCACAGCATTCACAGACAAACAATGTGTCCTTTGCTGGACACATTTTCCCCACAAATACAACATGCTAATGATTATAGCACAAGCCTATGGCATTGTACATTGTATAGATTAGCCTAGCGGCTAGCAGACTTTTCCTCTGCGGGAACTGCCCATTGGTTCGACAGCCCATTGGTCCGACATCCCATTGTTCCGACCATATTAAACTCATTGTTCCTAAGTCCGTTCCGAAATCATCATGATGCCCTGTGGTTAAGGTCTGGTTAGGTTTAGGCACAAAAACCACTTGGTTAGGGTCAGGAAAAGATCATGGTGTGGGTTAAAATAAAAAAGAAAGTGACAAACACATAAGCCGTGATCCTGCTCCGCCTCAAGTCGGTCGCAGCGCACCATACGCCCGCCGCGCGCCGTTCAGCACCGCGGACAGTCGGACTAATGGGATGTCGAACCAATGGGCTGTCGAACCAATGACATGGACCCTCCTCTGCTTATATGAAGCCAGGGACAACAGCAACATATAACAAAGGTAATGTTACAAAATTCGGCTCCATTACAACTCACAAGGTTCACCGACAAAACAACTGTCTTATACTTAACACGTTTTCCAAACAAATACAACATGCTAACGTTATTAGCACAAGCCTATGGCATTTTACATTGTATATATTAGCCTAACGAGTAGAGCACTCCTCTAGTATGAAGCCAGGATAAATCCCAAAGTACAAATCCCTGAAGGATAAATCATACACAAGACTTAACATGCTGTTTTGTGGGGGCTGCATTGCTGCAATGTGTAGTTACATTTCTGGGGAGGTGCACCTCAGGCTACGGCATAGGTTATGGCATAGGCTCTGCACTGACACAGAGCCTACGCTGTAGGTACAGTGTTGGTTCGACGTGGAAGTATAAATCCTGCATAACTGTTAGCTAACTAGTTTGTCTTGCCTTTATTAATAGGTGCTGCAAAGTCATGTAGCTTAAGCTGCACAAGGATTAATGAGAAACAGTTCGCCTATCTTCAGTGTTGTGCATGCTGGATTCATGTTAATGTGTATTTTCAAACACATTTTAAGTTTTGAAAAATAAAATGAAATGAAATTAAATTAAATCGAAACTTAAATAATCAATCAGTAATTTTGTGGCCCCCCTGCAGTGCCTCTAAGGGCCCCGTCAGGGTTGCAGACCCCCTGTTGAAGACCCAGTACCATTGGCATTGGCATGGAATAAGCTGCAAAAAGATCTAAAATTAGAGGTTTTTATATCTACTGGTGAATTTCGGGACATCATGAAGAAAGTGATGATGGAGGCATGTGATTGTGTTTCTTGAGAAGCCACTGTGTTAAATAACTGTTCTTCTGTTTTATTGTGAATTTTTATATATCAATATCAAAAATATTGTATAGCCAGCACAGTGAAACTGTTAACAATTACCAAAAAGCCTCTGGGTTTTTGGAGTCTAAAAAAATAAATAATAAAATAAAAAGCTGATTATGAATTCTAAAATGACCAAGTCCTACATTTTATCCCCAAAAATGAGCCTTTGTCCGTAGCTTACATTTGCGAAAATGATTCAACTCAAAAATAAAATAAAAAATGAAACAACCTTGACTCTCACACTGTCAAACTGTTTTAAGTAGCAATGAATGCTTTGTCAAGTTGCTGCTTTACATTAAATTGGTCTCTAATAGTCGCAGTATGTGAGGTATATTCGTGCTGAAAAACACAACTGGGAGCAAGTCCTCATGGAAAATTAGCAACATACAATTAGAGAAAGAAAATCTTCATATCTGGTTTCTAACCTTTATAAGATGAGGTAGAGTGAATTGAAAAGGAGAAATAATTAATTTAGCCGGGTGAAGAGCAAGAGAATCTTCCCTTCGCCTAACAAGCAGCTCGCATCCTCAGGGCAATTAGTCACTGTCATATGAGGGCAAATGTAGAACCCTTTGCATGCTTGTTAAGTAAAAACTTACACAGAGGTCACTGACATGTAAGAGAAATGCAGTGTAACCACTGAGCTATAGAAGACTTCCAGAGTAAAATAAGCCAGACAAAACTCCACCAGTACAATAAATCTGCATGATTTAAATAATCTAACTTAGTTTTATTAACCACATGCAAATTAATGAATGCACTGCAAGACACAGTGGTGCTTTCACTGATATTGATCACCTTTATTCATATCTGACACAACATTTAATGTCGCTGGCCAAAACACATAAACCTCCAGAGCCAAACAATGTAACAAATGAAAGGATTTTTTTATTTACAACCTTATATGTAGCTTTGTTTACTTGGTAACAAGGAATTTTAGGTTATTTATAAGACATTTAGTATAAAGAAACTGCAGGAAAAACAGGCACATTACAGAATCTGCTGTTTCCATGTAATGTTTCAGTCACTGTTTGTGTAGGATTTTACTGATTTTCACTCAGCCCTTCATGTGCTGCATGTGCCTGACATATTTCCATCTAGACAATTTGGCCCAATGCCTCACCCAGTTAACACCAAACAAATCCTCCATGTACAGCAAACTGAAGAATAAAGTGAATTTCACAAGCGTTTAATGTGGGATTGTTTAATTTCACCATTTCTATGCATTATAAATGTACATTTCTTTCGGGGTGGATTTTTCCAATACATACAGGGAGGGATATATAGGTCAGAGACCCCGGTGCCTTATCAGTAATTCGCCATTGCCTGGTTATTAAGGACAGCTTAGGTGGAGAGGGCTGGAGTACCAGGAGGGGTTAAGGTGAATTGATTGCCTGTGGACATGTTAAACATGACCCTGTCAGGCCCCCACTCCACTCCTAAAATGCACCAACCTGTGCACCTCACTCCAAGTAATCAGCTGTAGAGGCTTTAATAAAATTCAGAAAGCCCCGAGAACTTCCCCCCAGGGACTGTACCAAGTTGGAAATAATCGAAACCCGCGGCAAGAGACATTTGCACTGTGTTACCGTAGGAAGCATAACAAAATGCCTGGTGCTCTGAACCCTTAAAAAATGTTTTCAGGGAGCAAAAAAAAAAGTTGTGGTTTATGAGCGTAATGGAAGCACATAGGTTGTTGTTCACTGTTAAACAGATTGGAAAGTAATCACCAAAGTGTCTGTTCCTCTGCTGACTGGGTTCAGATGCAGCAGCTTGCAGCAGAGGGGCAGTGGCAGGGTAATTACGGGGTAACTTGGGCTCAATCTGTCTGTAGACACCCTCCCTCTTGGAAGGGGGTGTTTCCCTTGATTAGCCCGACGCAGGGTGAAGCCCCCTCTGCAAACGGCAGATTGAAGTTCATCACAGGGGTCTCAGCTGCCAGTATGTTGCAATGAATTGCTTGCTGTAAGAAGGTGTTGACAGGAGCAGCTGGACATCAGAGAGTGATGAAAAGAAAGGGAAATTCATGGAGAACCCAGACAGAACGGTCCACTGGGGGGAAAGACAGAGAATTGGTCATCTGCTGGTGGGGAGCAGAACTGCAGCCATTGTAGTCTGGCCTCGGGGTGTGTGTGCGCGAGTCACTTTTGTTTATGTGTGGCCTTCATTGTGGAGAAAGCCTGCGTTTGAGAGTTAAGAACACTGAAGTGTATGAAGTTCAGTCACGCTGATTGATTGGATCACTGCAGCCTCTGGCAATTACTCAAGTGATAACCACCCTGAAATAGATATTTAAGTCAAATGATAATGTCAGCCATTCAAAAAAAATTACGATATGCCTGCAGCGTGTTGATAAAATGACAATAATGGTGAGACTACATTATAAATATTTCTATTTTCTTAATGTCATCTCTTGGCAGGCGGAGTGTACTCTGGCAGGAATTCATGTTAGAAAGTGTTGATGTTTAAGACACAGATCACATCAAACCTTGTTTAGCACCCAAATTATAAATAATGACATTGGACAGGCCTTCAGGGTGGCTGACAGCGACTGTAGGACATCGTACACACATATGTGTCCATTGTCTCACAAGTGCTGCTCCATGGCTCAGCTATGGTGACTAATGTTAGTGAAAATGAGAAATGTGTGTGTGTGTTTTGATGAATAGAGATGGTGCCCTAAGGTGAGGACAGACTATATTGGTGTGATTCTACCATTCACTATATTAATGAACTGCCTAAAGGTGCAAATTAGGTTTTAATGGGTGTTACTTTACTAGCTTTGGTTCTACCACACACACAAACCCTCGCGCACGATGTTCCTCCTGCACCTTTTAAGAAGAAGAAAAAAAAGCAATTACAATTTGCAGCCATTTCTGTAATGCCAAAATAAAATACAAACATTAGAAGCTCAACTTCTCAAGAAAAAAAAATGCTTATTCATTTTGTTATGACACTATGTTCTAACTCTTTTCCCTCCACACTTGAAATGCCTCAACTCATACTGCCAAATTTTGTCTTCCACCAGCTTACTGCGAACAAAGCCAAACCATTTTGCATGCCTGCGTGTTTGAACCCTTCATGCTGTATAATTTAACGCTCTTTATTTTGCAGCAGGAGAATTTGGAAAGAGGAAATGTAGATTGCTACATTTCAAAGAAATAGGTGGAGAAAAAAAAGAGAAGTTTAGGATGGGTGGGTGGGTGGGTGGGGGGGGACTCAGAGAACAAATGCCTTTTTAAGTCAGTGGTTTGAGAGAGCAGCTTCCTGCCTAACATGGTCTCTTAGCATACTTGACACCAGCCACTACTTAATTAGCTGCCATCATCTCTGAGCCCCGGAGAAAGAGGGACAGGCTAATGATTAATGATAAAAATGCCTGGAAAAAAAAAACCCTTTGACAAAACACAACATGTCATCCTGTGTCCTCTGCAGACGTGAGCCACTGCTGTGATTTACCCTCCTTGAAGCTGACGAAGATTATTTATGCTCACAAACCTGATTAAGCTCAGATTTGTTTCTGCCTTCCCAAACACAGATGGAATTTTGTTTGCATTTGTAAACAACGCCCCGCAATCGGTAATTGATAAGGTATTTTTGACACACATAATGGCTGACTGTGCAGAGTCTACAGGGAAATCTGAAGAGTCATGTTTCTGTCTGTATGTAATGGTCAGGTTGTATTGCATTTTTCATGCTTTAACTCCTCTGCTGAATCTCCGAGCATACTGCAAAATCAATTGCTTTATTGATCTATAACTAATTAGGGGAAGATAAATGGTTCAACTAAACAAATACAGGCTCTATAATGAGCCGATACAGTGCAAGACATATTAATTGAGTTCTGTATAATATGAGGCTATTTTTCTATATTAGACCTTGCATGGTGTTCAACGAGAGCTAATGTGACTGATGTTAGATACCTGAACTGGAACATAAAATCATTTATATATTTATTTAGCTTACAGTTAAAAAGATGTCTTATCTCCACACCAAGGTATTTTGTGCGCCGACGCCAGTGTAGCAACCAGATCCCATGGTAAAAAAAAACCTACCTCTCTGGTGTGACTCGTGTTGTGTGCAGTCACCAGCGATCAAAGGCTAATTAGTTTCAGCTGACACGGGGTATGGCCCTCAGGTCAAAGATCATGACTGATGTTACGGAGATGATGGTGGAGAGAGGGAGAAGCAGGGGAGAGCCCAGGGATCCGAATCCTCATTAACCAGAAGTTGTTGCTCTTACATCAAATCCCAGACTAAACTTAAACCGAACACATTTCCTTTTCTAATCACTTGTATCACACTTTTAAAAAACCTGAACTTTGGGCTGTTTCTGGGAACGGCTCGTCCCTTGGCACGTGTGTTTGAGTGGAAAAGGCAGATATAGAAGGAGATCAGATTCCATACATTTATTGTATGTTTCCCTGAAGGCTATTTTAAAAAACCCACAAAAATATACACTTTGCAGTTCACATTATACAGTAGTGTTAGTGTAGTTCATATAACCAGGGGCTCCCTCTACAGGCCGACTGTTCGCTCCAACAGCAGGCAGCTCAGTCTCTCACTGACAACATGCTCTCTCGCAATGCTTCATTTGTCATAGCAGATGTTCAAAACTATTTTCCCTGGAAGCCTAAAATCTGAAGAAGTAAATTAATATCCCCTCCCCTCCCGTTTTAAGTCCCTCAGACTCAGTTCATAGCCTGCACTAAGTGCCCTTGTTGACTCAATTGGATTAGCACTAATATGTAAACACAGGAGGTAAGAGGAGTAATCCTCTAATGAGAGGAGAAAAAGTGAAATAAATAAGTTGAAATGCCATGCCGTGCCTTCTAACGCAGGCATCTGTCAGGTAAGCTGGATGCGTGTAGATTGAAAGCAGGTATTAAACGTGGACCAGGGGATATTCTGAGGTAAACAGTTGTGACCATTCAGTGACAGCGTAATTACTCGTTTGTAACTTAGTTGGATAATAGGAATACAGCCTCCAGGGGATAAGACAAAGACTTGTTAATTATTAAAGCTTACATCAGCCAGGCACTAGAGAGTTGCAATTATTAATGTTGTTGTTCTTGTTTGTGCTTAAACACTACCTCTGCTGTTAATATGCTCATTAACCAAAATGAATGATTTTATTACTCTTGATTTGGTTTGGGGTTTGTTAAACGTATCAGGGCTCAGCTGTCGGTGTTTACTGAGGGATAAACACTTGTGGACAGGTGACAAGAGAAACATCCCGCTGAATCTTATTTTCTCAGATTCATTTTTAAACACATATTGTCAGTGTTGGGGAGTAACTCATTACATATAATTAAATTACAAAATAAATGTAATTGTGATCAGTTAATGAGGAAAAATATGCAATTAAATTACAGTTACTAATCAAAATGTTGGTGACAACATGGGGTTACATCCATATATGTTCTTTTTGGTAAAAAAAAAATGACATAAACTATAACATTAATTCAGCTGCTTTTTGCCTTTTTGACATGGAGGAATGCCTACTTTTGGCATAGACTATTTTCAGACATTTTTCAGCTTCATTGCCCAGTTTAAAACATTTCTTGGAATACTAAAAAAAAAGTAATCAAATGTTTTCGACAGGGAAACTCTGTAACCTATTACATTTCAAAAATAACCTTACCAACACTGATTATTAATGCACGAGTCATACAGTGCACTACTTTGTGCTACAGTTAACTCACTTTCCATTTATAAAAACATATTTTCATTCAGTCTAATCATAGACACTGCAAGGCTGACTCCAGTTTAATGTCAATTATCAAACTGCTAAGAATCACTCCCAATTTAAACATAATATCACATTGCGCTCAAAATTAAACAAGTTGTGTCTAATTAAGCTGAAATTTTCCTGCACCATCTGAAGTCCTCAATGAAACATAACGCCTTCTTGTAAATGCTAAATTGCTTTATTAATATCTGTTGCACAAATGATCATGGCTCAAAATGTGAATAAGTTGAAGCAGTAATTTAGCATTTTTTTCTTCATATATTCTTTATATTTATTTTCTATGTATATTATATATTCTTATGTCAACCTTTTTAGTGTTTCTCTAAAAATGTATCTCATTATATAGAGCTGTTTCTTTATTGTCTTCTAAATTTACAGCAGTTTGCGTGTTAAACTCTCAGCAATAAAAGCCCCTCTTACATCTTGCCAATAGTGATTTCAGGTGTCCACACTGTTGTTGCTGCTCGTGAAGACTCTCTAATTGGACCTGTCTGTTGATCGAGGAGAGAAAAAGAGGGTCTAAACACTGGTTGTCACTTCTAGTGCAGCTGTGAGTCTGACCAGTGTGTGACTTTGACTCTCTATAATAAAACATAATGAGTTAAACTAAAAGTTGCAACAATAATTAGCTTTACTTTACTGAACTCATATACATCATCCTTTGTTTAGTTCACCACTTCAGCTGTGACTCTTTAAACTGCTCCAAATCTACGCAGCTTTTGTCCAATTTGGAAAAAAATATTAAACGAACATATTCTCGAAATTAAAAAACAACAAAAAAAATCTTAAAGCAAACAAGCAATTATATTTGTTCACTCTCCATTGTGAGCTAAAACCATATGCAGCTTTAAAGGGTGTTCCTCTTCCTAATGGGCCCCGTGGGGACGAAGGGGTTAATTGATGCAGATGTTGATCGCTTTTACACACGACGCAGGGAGCATCTCCCCGGTGGCTCCTATTAGAGGCAGTTTTAATGAAGTGCTAAACAGAAGGCTTTCTTACAGTGTGGCCTGTCCTCAGGAATACTCAGCAAAGAAAGCACTTCACAGGAAAACAAGGTCCCCTATTGATCGCCATGCCAAATAACTGAATCCTTTCCCAATCAATGCTTATTTCTCAACTTATGGAACCTAATAGAAGACAACGTGAGAGAAAGTCAATCACAGAGGCGATATATGGCTCGGGGCACATGAATGAGTGTGTGGTTGTCATGTTGAGAAAAAGGCACTGCAGTTTTGGTCCCAATAATTCAACTGTAGTTTAATGAGTAAATGTCATACTGGGTGAGTTTTGATTTTGGATTTTAAAAATGGTGAAATTTCTAAGATTTTTTTATGGGATATCTGCTTTTTTATTTTGTTAGATACCCTGAAGTAGGAGGATAAGACTAGGAATTCACTATTTGTTAGGCTATGAAAATTTAAAGAAAATTGACACATGAATTTAATTCCAAAAACCACTTTTTTATGTCTAAAATTAAACAACAACAAAAAATCACACCACTACACAATGCTTACTAGTCAGTGGAGGTTGGTTAAAGTGATGGTAATGTAATGGGGCTTCTCACGCAGCGTTACCAGCCCATAGTCACTAAATTCTGCTCATTAAAATGACAAACCCAAACACACAGCTACTCAGGCGTGATCTTCAGCTGTGTATGGCATCTGGCCCTGATGCACCTCCGCCCCCAACTCCCTAGAGCATCACACACAAATCCAACACACACACACACACACACACACACACACACACACACACACAGAATAACCCCAATCAAATTTTAAAACAATCAGCATTCCTTTCATTTCCAATTTAGTCACCTGCCACAGGCTCCTATTAGTGTCCTCTATGATACAGTATTAGAGGTTTATAAATGAGGACGGTGCCTTCCTCCCCTTCAGTCTGAAGGAGTTTTTACATTTTCCCCAGTCAGCTTCTCACTCCATCCGTCAGCCTCTTCCATCCTGATTATCAGGAGACACCAATTTCAAAGAGACATCTTAATAGTGATGTCAACGTATTAATTAGAAGTGTTAATGAGCTAAAAGCAACCCAAATTAAATTAATGCAGCACTAGACAGAGAGCGAAATTAGCTTCAATTTCTGTAAATGATTCTGAAGTGTGCACAACATATCAGCCTGTCTGAACATTCCCATCCCCCAAAGCTAATCAAGAGCTACATTGCAATTAGCTGCTTAATTAAAGCAACACTCTGCTCGGAAAATCCGGCACAATTAAGTAATGGCTGTTATAGCATGAAGACAGACTGTATTTTTCTTCTGGAGGAGAAAAAAAATAGAAAACAACATATTCTATCCCTAATGGCCTGCAGGGGATTGAGCCAGCCAAGATGTGCCAAGATGGAGAGGTTTCTATCTCACGCTTCAATGGGGATCTTTGCTCCAGCTGGAAGCCTTGTGAATCAATGACAGCAAGGCAGATCAAACTGCCATGCCCAGGGTTGCTAAGACATCTGAATTGGCACTGACTGGGGTGACTGTGTCCTAATCACCAGTTCTGTTTTAGCAGCTCAATGGCTTCCAGTTGGACAGAGGAGCTCCAGACTATTGACACTTTGCACATATTTCGGCAGTGGACCTGTTACTGATCCCTGTGGCTGTGGACACTGTTGTCCTTCATTCCCTGCTGGTGTGGCTGGAATTTACCAGCAGTGAGGGATAAACAGTCTCAGAGCCAGAGGGGAGAGTGTCTGCAGCTTTATATTTACATGCATTTACATTTAGATATCCATAAATTCGATTCATTTATCACAGATGTAAAAACCGTAAACATTTAACCAACACAACGTGGGTGTCAAATTAGAATACTACGGGCCAATTAGAACCTGAAATTGAAATTTCTTTTATATAGTAGACAAAAAAATGCATTTGTGGGCCATCTTGCGTGAGGAGCATTTACAGGTAGGGTCATCTGAATGGCTTAGTTCTTGGAATAAACTGCAAATATACATTTCAGCAGCTCAAAGAAAGCAGAAGACTCATCCATGCACTTTTGACAGCAAACAGTCCAACTCCTTTGAAGCAGGAGGTATCATTTAACCGAGACTGTGCCCCATTGCCGTACCACATGCTAACTCCTGGAGCTGTCTTACCACTAGTCCTAATTTGTTTTAAGATTTCGTAGTTGTAAGTAGCTCCTCTGTTTCTTTTATGCATTGTAGGAAAGTAGTCTCCATAGTAGCACATGTAAAGTGGAAACAGACAACCTTTTAACTTTACCCACCACAGTTATTCCACTGTCCGCCATTTTCACTACTTGGGAAAATAACTGCAAAGAACTTACCTTGATACTCTTTGGTACCTGGGGATAGCTATCGATAGCTGTTGGGGAAAACACGAGCATTATCCTTTTACTGTTTTGGTTGTGCAGTGGTTGACGTACTTTCTTTGTGCTGTAAATCGAGCCTCCATTTCCCTGGAGATTGAACAGACAGAGTTGCATAGTGAAAGCGAAGCTCATAGAAACCTCTAAACCTCTAAACTTATGGTGTCACTATTGCAACACATTCTCATTCCCAACTTGTCAAATATTGATGCTCTGTCAGTGGCCCTATACGTCAAACTATGACGCTCTAGGTACCCCTGCTAACGTCGGTTTAGCATGCTCAGGAACAGCATGTCACTGTAGATGTAGTAGATGGTGAAGATGGCGACACATATAGATTTATGTCATATTCTTTATACTGTTTTACTTTGCCGAAGCCGAAGCCGAATAATATTAAACGCTTGGCCGAATACCGAGTACCGAATACCGAATATCGTTGTTTAGTTTTTCANAGTGCGGTGAGGTTTGTGGGCCTTGAACGGCTCGTTTCTCCTCTGACACATCGCATACCTGTGTTCAGCTGGCTCGGCTGTTCAGGTACTTCTGGGCAGTCCACACGCCAAGAAGAGGATATTGTGCATGTAAAATGACAATAAAGATACAACAATAAAGATACAACTCTATTCTAAACTCAGTTTTTACAGGAAATGTACGGTTTCTGCTTGTTTTCAGAATAAACTTAGAACATTGGTAAAATAAACTTTTTTTCCCTCAGGTTTAGGCAACAAAAGTACAGGGTTAAGTTAAAAAAAAAAAAAAAACATAATGTGGCTTTAATAAGTACATTTGTTACAAATGTGATCTAATGTCCCGTGACATCTGTTACATGCATCATGTGACATCCATCACCAGCATTATATACTACACATACAAGCATACTATGCTGTTATTAAAATAACTTGATTGACTTTTGGTTTTACAGGAGAAATGACCAGTGGGCCCCCAGATAAAATGCTAGAATTTGTTTGACCCATCCACACTCCCCCTTTGCGCCCTGTGAGGACTGTCTCACCATTTTTAATACAGCAGCTGCTCAGAGTCAAAAAATGCTGCTGCTCGGTGCATCTCATACCGCTGCTAAAGGGTGCCTCTGTGCGTTGGTATCTAACGCTGAGGGCCACTGACCAAGCATTTGTATTTAACAAGTTGACTATTCTTAAGTCATTACATTGTGCAGTCAACATTAATTTCATAATGATAAGTTACAGCAAAGCAGCTTGCCTACTTCCACTTTAATAAGATAGCATTTTTATTATACATACTGTTTTTTTTGTTGTTGTTTTTTGGAGTAATTATTTTGTCACTTAAAAAACCTTCTTTAAATTTGAATTAAGTCTGGCACTGTTACACAGGTCATGTTTCATCAGCACTGGAGTAGTAGTTTTCATAGGCGATGTCCAAATTCCTGGATATTTTCATCCCACTGAAGCTTTAAAAGCCTCCCAAATGATGCAATTACTGCACCAATAGAAAGAACAATCTCATTTCTGACTAACAAAAAGGCACAATGCTAAGTTCAAGTGAGGAACCCCCCTGCTACTCAGTTATTTTCTGGTTTTTAAAAGTGCCTGAATGAGTGGTGAGCTGTGATTAACAGCCGTCTCGGAGGTGGAGTCCAGGGACTGTGGTGTAAACGCCATCCTTCAGCAGGTGTAGGCCACAGCAGAGCATATGCCGTCAGGTAACCAGGCTGGTTTGCTCTACAGAGACTCCACTGTGATCGTTTCCCTGGGCCTGCTTCTGCTGGGAACCAGTGTCACTCACAAACACCATCTGCCAGAAAACAGGTCCGCCTGTTTAGAGCATTTATCAGCGGGTCAAGGAGTGGTGGCTTCCTTTAAAAAAAGAAAAAAAAAGCCTGGCACACCTGCTGAAGAAAACAAAGGGAGACGGCGCTTTACGCTGCTTTTATAGCTCCTAATTTCTTCTTTAGGAATCAGCCATGTAAACATAAAACAGTAAAAGCACCAGGCACAAGAGATGGCTCAGATCCCACAGTGCTCCAGGATACCTTTCCCTTTGCTGAAGAGAGGGGAAAAGACACCTGAAGTGTTTGACGCTAAATTAGCTTTTCAAAGACAATAATTAGACTTCTCCCCCTAAAGGTAAATTACCTGCTAACCAACTGAACTGTGTTCTAATTATAGGATCCTGCCTCTGAGCCATCGCCAAGGATCCTTGTTCCTAGCAAGAAGATGTAAAACACATTAAAAAAATAGATGTTGAAGCGGTAAAGCCTACAGAATTCAGAGTGGAAACATGTTCTGTGCTCCCATTGCTCTGTAACACAGAGCTGAAAAACTGACGGATCACTTGCACAACTGCAATAACCTTTAGAGGATTTAAACAAGATAATTTCATAGAGCAACCAGATGGCAGCTATCGTTCCTTATGTGCATTTTGACAGAGGAGGTTGACTGAGCAACACTGGATGGGTGACAACTAGGTACTTATCTGCGCTTTGCATATTTTGCAGTTGATGTCGTGACACTGCAAATTGATTTGTAAGACACACAGTCAGTGAAAGGATATTGAATATTTACACTCGCCATGTAATAAAACCTATCATGTCTGGGATGGGGAGGGTTTCGTTGGCCTTTGGGTCTAGGTAATTTCTCATTGTTCTGCCGGGTTGAGTGCTGAGCCTCCCGCAAGGCGGCACTGTGGCTGTGGATCGCTGCAAAGCCACAGCGAAGGGCCACACATTTGAATTCATCACCCGTGCTGATAGCCTGCCACTAATTAATATGTAAATTTAACATTGTTTGTTTGCCGCTGTGTCAAACTTTGATGCGAGGAGCAGCTTCCAGGTTAACAGAGATTTAGTGGAGATTGAGGGCTGGAGACCTGCCACATATCCCAACCAGCCTGTGATCTAATATTTTATTTAAATACATCGACTAATACTGTATGTCTCCACAGCTTAGAACCTGGGAGACAGGCTAATGATATTTTATTAAGCCAGAGTAATTGAGGATCCCATCAAAATATGTAATTAAACACTTAAGCATAATTATCCAACACAGTAGGAACCCAAATGAATTAATTAAAAAAACGTCAATACATCAATTTATTTGAATTCCTTTGTCCCTTTTCTACTTGTAATAATTAACATTTTAATTGCCTTAATTTGTGATGAGTAAAAGAAACTCACTCTTTATTGGACACCAGCAATAAAGCGAAGAAATTTGAGCTCACAGGAATGTGATTGCAGGAAAATGATGATGAATGTTAGCTGCGTACAGCTCATTGCAGCAGAGAGAAGAAAAAACTGTTAAAATGTTTTTTTGGTGGAGTAAAAGTGGGGGATGTGATGCGTGTGTGTGTGTGTGTGTGTGTGTGTGTGTGTGTGTGTGTCTTTGCTTGCTCGCTTGCCTGGGTATATGTTCATTATCAGCAGGCTGCCTGGGTTTGATGCATACCTGGAGAGCAACTTAATATCCTCAGGCCACTACTACATGTCAGGCCATGAGAAAGATACACACACAAGACAGAGGAACATCTCTGGCCCCGATGGAGCCATTTACCTTTCTCCAAGTAGGTTCAAGATATTAATTAAGATAAATCTACCTCAATTCACACATTCTGCCATCTGCCTATTTATCAGAATTATGTTAATCATTTCTGTAGGGCACAAGAATTATTACCCATTTTGTGCGTAATTCGTATTAACATTCAGAACTAAATGATTTTGCATTCTGCTCCATATGGACTCCTTACACCATGACATCTTTTCAGCATACAGTAGTAAAATAAGTGACACATTCGTAACACACACACACACAGAGCGCATGACAGCGCTTTCCCTCCGGTACTCCCACAAACAATATGGAAATGTATCCATTCTAATCATACACAGCCTCTCAGGATTTATTCGTCATGATGCACCTCGTGCGTTTGAACAGCTTTAAACAAAACAATAATCTTATGATGATCCGTTCTGTCTCGGTGGCTGTGATTTGAAGTGATTCAAGGCTGCTTTTTTCTTCTTTTTTTTTCCTTTTGGCCAATAGATGAGCTAGTTAATTAAACTCTGAGGAGATAATTAAGATGAGACGGCTGCTTGAATCACTCCGGTCATTCTGCCATTATCTGGGGCAGGCCGACAGGTGGCACAGGCCTGCATCAGGTGACAGCTCAGCCAACGGATCGCACCATATGATGGTATGGGCAAATTTCATAGCATCCCCTGGCGCAAGACACACATGTCACGCAAATAGATCTATAGAGTTGTTGGACTTGATTTGAGCTTTAAGTTTGGGGCTGTGTGGATGCACGTCTGTGGGTCAGAGTCAGAGGGTGGAAGGAGAGTGCCTGGGCTAAAACAGGGCAGATCGACTAATGAGGGTGAGAACAGGGCCAGGCAATGCTATGTGATTAAATTTAGATCTGGAGGGAGATCTTGACCCATGGTGGCCTACGTCTAAGTGACATTTACCCAAGAGAAACACACTGCAGCTGAGGCTTATTAACCTTTTATAGATCTAAGCACTGCCGCCTGTCTTAATTGGCAATTGGATTATTAAATAGACCAAATTCAGAGTGATTTGATCCAACAAGGTCTACAATGTGGAGGCTATTTTGAAAGGTCCGGTCCCTGACAACGTGTGCATCCGATCCATGTAAAAGGTTCAATCTTCTAAAGCAAAGTCTCAGTGAAGATTCTCAGTCAATTATAGGATTGCAACAAGCGTTATTGGAGGTAAGTCATTAGGTTAACTGTGAATTACGCTGTCAATAGCACAGAACTGGAATCAGTTCCTAGGAAGTGTAAGTCAGAGCAGAAATCTATGTCATGATGGACATTGTGTCGACCACTTATAACTGGATCTGCATGAAGGTTTTCTTTCGTAAGTGCAACAGGAATTCATTCCTCGCTCTTGTTTATCATTCAATCTTCTCCCCATTTAAGACCAATTACAGTGAGTAAATGTAATCAGCTTAACAATGTAATTGATGAGAATGCTTCTGTAAATATATAGCCTTCTTTTGCTGATAGTTATACAGAACTGTTTACACATGCAATTTGTACCAATTCAACTCATTTAAGTCTCAATTAAGTGATGTGACCATAAAAGTGATGTTCCCATGAAGTATACACCAGCCTTTAAACAGATATGCTTCCCTTATATGCAAATAAAAGAATTTCTGCACACTGTCCTATTACTTGAAATAAAGTTTATTTAAGTACCTTAATCAGGTAACGTTACCTATTTAAATAAAGTTTATTGCAGGTAATAGGGCAGTGTCTCTTCTCCTCACCTGTGGACCATTTCCTCCAATGCACCTGTCTACAAGTTACTGAAGGTGTGCCTGAGCCTCCACACCAATATATGAACAAATATTCAGCTTATTCAATACTCTTAGTGCTACAATTTAGTACCCCAATTCAACATTAAAGGTGCAGTACATATAGTTACATGAATTGTAAGCTTTATTTTCCAAAATCTGTCCCTTTCTTATTTTGATTTATTGTGTACAAACAAGTTGCTTTTCAGAGTAATTCTAAATTCATCTAGAATGGAGACTTGACAGGGAGCTCTGATGTGTTTGTAACTCATGCAAAGGGGTAACATGCCTGATTCAGTGACATTATAATGACTAATAGGTTACAGATTACTAGTTACACTGCTCAAAATGTATTAAGTATTGTAATTATTTTCAAGTACTTCAATAAAGTAATGTAACTTAGAAAAAGGCTGTGCCAAAAGAAGGCATTGCTGCATGGTGAAAAGATGCAAGGCAGCAGATTGAAATGTTATATTTTATATTTAAGCCCTTTACCACAATGAATATATTCAGATGTAACCTCTTTGTAATCACCAACATTTTGATTACCAACTGTAATTTAATTGCAGATTTTTTCTCAGTAACTGTAACTGATTATAATTACATTTATTTTGTAACTGAATTACAACTAGTACTAGTTATTATGTTATGTTATTGGTTACTCTGCAACACGCATATCATGCTGACTGTATTGTCTCTTATTGAGAACTCCATAATAATTAGGCCTACATGTGTTAAGCATCTCTTCTTACATCATTTTCTGGCTGGATTGTATATAACTGAGTTATAAAAAAGTCTTAGTAATAATTAAACTTTGCCACTTCCCAAAATATAGTGTATCACATTGCAAATATGTTACCATAAGAGCATAATTCATTTCAACAATAGTATGGTTTTCATTATAAGGAAGGGGACATTTCTCTGTGGTATTACCTCCTCACATTAGGGCTGGGCAATATATGGTTATTAAATCAATATCGTGACATGAGACCAGATATTGTCCTAGACTTTGGATATCTTAATATCGTAACTTATGTCTTTTCCTGATTTTCCTGAAGGCTGCATTGCAGAAAAATAATGTTAATTTCCAAAACATTCTCACTCCAACCTCGTCACATGTCGCCACTTGGTCATGGACTTTGCATGTCTACGCATGACATGTTAGGTGTGTCTGTTGGCGTTTTGGGATGCTGTGTCAACCTTTGTCTGTAAAATGCATTGTGTCTTTTCAAAATTAACTTTCGGTGTCACAGGAAATTTAGAGGTGGCATACAGTCTCTTTCAAAATAAACTTACTATACTGGCACAACACCTCAACTTGACATTTTTTTCCTTCAAAAACAAACACATGTGGTTACGTTTAGCCAACATGTGTGCGTAGTTGGGTTCAGAGAAAAACAACAGGCTTCGGCTTGACATTCATACAGGAAGCAGACAACGATCTCCCGAATGAAAGTCAGTGATTGTTGGACCCATCCGCTACCCCTCCCATGCACCTCACTTGGACTTTTCGCCCCCTTAACTTATGTTGTCATCACAACATGTTTCCCCCTGACCTTGTCAGGTACTGTACAAATGAGGACGTGAAAGGATAGCTTTTTTCATAAGTGTCTGATGAAAGAGTCACTGCCCAAGCATCGGCATTCGACAACTTTGGAATGAGACTGATTGACTTTTCTTTCCTGTATAACTTATGTTATTATATCCACATAACTGATGATTATTAATCATTTTTTTGTGGGTGGGGGGAATTTTCTCCGTATTACCCAGCCTGGAGATTGATGAGTTACATTTTTAAAGTCTCACACATGCTGAATCATTTGCTTCCGTATCAAACAACCAATGTTGTTGTTTTTTGACATTTATAAAGCAGATTATAACTGCATATGTATTCAGTCTGACCCTTGAACATTATGTTATGTTGCAGGTAGAAAACTTGATCCGAGATGCAGCTCAAACATTTTAATCATGGGTTTAACTGTGATTACTCTTCATTGACACAGTTTATTTACTCAGTGAGTCTAATGTTAAATAAAGAGGATGAAGTGGCTGAGCCAAATATCATCAGTACAACAGATTTTCCCAGCAGCTCTAAAACTTGTGTGTCCTGTGGTGTTGATGCAGATATTCACTCGGAACAAGACGGCCACTTTTATGGACTTCTTACAGTCAGTTAAGATGACCGACAAGCACTGGGAACATTAGTTCTGTGCCACAAGTCCCATACATCAACTGTCTTGTGACGAGTAAGGGAGGGGATCAACATATTCTAAATGAGTAGACATAATCCCACTGAATGTGGAGTTAAGCCATTTCATAATTAGCAGATTTTCTAATGTATGCCAGGCTTTAATGACCTTTGCAAATGAGAATGGTTGTTTGAATTTCCATCCTTCACATCGTTTTATCCCTGCCATATCTGCCTGATAGAATGAGTGCACCAGTTGATGATATGCATAAGCTTAATGAACAAGTGCACACACTTCTGAATGGAAACTGATGGGCTCAAGCCAGGGAGATTGGAAATGCATTTCCACACCTTGCATATCATCATCGTGCCCATAAGTGGTGTCTCTCTGACCCGTTAACAATGCATTTCAAGCCTTTTCCTTCAATTAGGTACACTTCTCACTCAGATTTTGCTCATCAAAATACCATTAGCATACTATAGTATAAAAATATACTAGACTTCTATAGCATCACAGCCTCTTAACTATTGTAAATGACAAAATTATTATTTGTTCAACAGTGCAGATGACAATCAGGAAGAGCAGAGTATTACCTTGCCTAATATGTTGTTCTCAAGTGTTCCTGTGTAGATATATAACCTGAAACTCAAATATATCAAGCTCTAAAGGGGCTACGATCAATATTTTCATATTAACAATGAATCAGATGATTATGTGTAATGAGAAAGTGGGTACTCGTAGTGATGAGCTCACAAAGAACTCAGCAACAGCAGTTCAGCATCTTTCAGCTCATTGTTTTGATTTCCAGCCCTCACTCTCACCTCACTGTAAACTGTTTATTTTTGGACACAGCAGCAGCAAAAAGGTTCTGACAAACCTTTTGTACACAGCCTTCCCAAAGTAAAGCATTTGGCAGCTCAAGACACAGATATTTCTTATATTTTAGATATTGGTCGAGACGAAAAACAGAGCTAAGAGAAGATTCAATATCTATCTTACATACATCCAAAACAAAACTCCTGCCAGAGGTGTACATAACAAGTTGCTGAATCAACTTAAAAGGCTTGCATTTTTGTTACTGCCCCCAAGTGGCCAAAAAATCAGCTATGGCAGGTTTAAGTACAAACTCTGAAATAAATTGCCAACGATTCACTTTTAACAGTAGATGTAAATCCAACCCAGTTGCCAAAGTAAGTGTTGGCATTGTACGTTTCTACAAATCACGGATATGTAAAATTTTTACATTTCATATGTAAATTTAGCCCAGGTGTCACCATCTACCATCGGCTCCAGCTCATGATGAGAAACTCAGCTCATGATCTGACCTATGTCACTTTAGAGATGTTGATATGATACATATGAAATTTACAAATGTAACATATCTGTGGTTTGCAGAAACATACACTGCCAACATGTTCTTCTAGAGACTGGGCTGCATAAATTGCACATTAAATCTGTGCCCTTTTTCACTTTAAAAACTACAGTAAAGATGGCGTATCTCGTGGAAAATTTGATAAGGAGTTTTTCCTGTGTAGGTACAATGAATGCAAGGCCATTATATTAAATAGCGACCACAGTGTTGACATTTTGATGCAACCCTCCAAACTGGATCACCATTTCTTAATATTGTATAGAATGAGCATTTCTAACTGAGCATTTTGGGATTATGTTGTTGTTGTTTTTGTTGTTTGTCTTACCACAATCATTATTATAGGATAATTTGGTGTTTAGGACAAAGTCATATGCCTCATTTACCTCTCAGGACAGACACATATTAAAGGGTATGCAATGCATAATTTTCCTAAAAAAAACAATGCACAGACTAAGTAATCCCTCTAAGTCATTACTTATGACCCACTAGAAGTGTCGCGGTGTATTTATCTGTAGAGATTCTGCCCTGTATTTTCTTGGTTTCTTCTTATTTTGCTATGTTTGGGATGTTTCTGGGTGTGTAGCTGACAGCCAACCCTGGTGAGGTCAGGACTTAATAAAAAGGTAGGAACCAGGTGTCAGACCATAAGCAGCTCACATCCAAGGGGAAGCCACAAAAATTGTGGTCACAGCACCAAAAAAACACAAATATAGTGAATGACAAAACGCCACGTGAACAATGTTCATTCCAAAACGAGAGTGAATCTGGGGTTGGCTTTTACCTTAGCTTTTGCTGGTGAGCACTGACAGAGAGAACGGGGATGAAGGGTGATGTGGAGTTTGCCTGTTTTCTGCTGGACAGGTAGGTGCTGGCAGTTAGCTTAGTTAGCTTGCTAAAGTATTGCTGTTCCCATTGTAACAAATGTAATGTTCCTATAGTAACTTTGGTGTATGTACAAGCAGTGTAGGGAGGTGGTGTGTGTTTACAAAGAATAACTGACAATTTCTTCATTGTATACCTTTCAATCCTAAAACTGTGTCCAATAATACCACAGTAAAAGACACACACATAAACAGCAAAGATTACCACTTACCTTCATGTCTATGAAGACATAAAAAGACATATGGATACGATTTTCAGTCTGGTTAATTAGGAAACAGGAAACAGTCCCTCTAAGTTTAAGTTCCATTGTCAGCAAACGTACCAGGAAGTGACAGCCTATCATAACAACAGTTTCTTCTGGACAAGTTTCAAAGCATTTTACATGCTAGCTATCAAAAAATAGCTGCAAGTGGCATCAAATTCTACCTCTGATATATTTAATGTTGCGCAGTCGCGCTGTCTAACTCTGCCCTCGTCAGACGCCTGGTAAGAGGCCACGTGGCGGGCTCTGCTAAAAGCCACCAACATTCATCATGGCTTTAATGCTATCAAACTCTAATCTGTCTGGGATTTCATGTGTGTTAACACAGCTACAAATGCAGAGAGCAAACACTTCAACAGCACTACATAAATGTCTCAATATATTAACTAGACAATAAACAACCTATTCAATTCCAGGGATTTGCATGAGAACCGTGAGCATTAGTGAACAGAGACAAGTCTTCTGCCTTTCTGCTGAGGGGAAGGATGGCTTCAAACATGATCCTTTGTCAGACGGGATGGGAGACACAGACGCACAAGCCTCTCGCTTTTGGCAGATCTGGGCTCACAATGCCATAGATTAGTAACAGCCTGACCACAGAGCTGAAATAAGCTAATTGCTTAATTAGCTGACCCAATTCTTTAAGCTTCTTTTAGCATATTAACAAGAGCTATGTAACAAATAGTTGTGTTTCACAGAGGTGGTGTTTGTTTATGGAATTACAATAATGAGGATCAAATACAAAACATACGGTCAATGGCACTCGGCTTCAGAAAATCAAAGTATTATTTGATTTCAGCAACACTGAGGCGCTTTTATTCATGTAAAACTCAATTCAGCTTTTGTCTTATCCACATGCAAATGATCCCAGTGCTTATTTGTCATTGACATCAATTTTACATCCACTATCCTTCTATGTTGTTGTTGTTGGGGTTTTTTTTTATGTTAAACAATTAAGCTGCTTCAGGGAATAGTTTGACCGCCCTCTCAATATTCCTGGACATTTGAGCAACGAGGGACAAACGAGAGAAGGGAGAGAAAAAAAAATCTTATTAGATTGAATGATGATTGAAATGGATTAATTTACATTTTCTGCATGCATACTTTACATACATGATCTTTGCTCAGCACAGGGAGTTCTGGGCAAAAGAGCACTATTTGTATGAGATGAACTCATCTATATGCTAATTCATTGGCATGTAGACCTGCTTCATTTCTTCCATTCAGGACTGTTTACCTATTAGCTCTTATAGATGCAAAGGGAATTGGAATATTAAAACCAAAAAGCTAAGGAATACAGAGCATTAGCAGTACATCACCTGTTATTATATTTATATTAGGGTGGCATTTCTGCCCTTTGTTTAAGCTGAAACCACGTCAACCTCCAAGACACTTATTACAAATAAAATAAGCAGACTCTTTCACTTAAGTGAGACTTGTTGCTCCTGACAAAGGCACAGTTTTCAGAAGTCCGTCAAAGGACTAGAGCAGACTACACCCTGCTGAAAGCCATATGAGCTCTCCAGATTCAAATAAGGAATGATCTGACGCTGAAAGACGGAAAACAACTTGGACTGTTTAGCATTTCACAAGTCGATCTCCAGGTTTTAAGGTGCTATAATGTTCTTTTGTGTATAAGAATACAATTTATAACACAACAGAGTACAAAACCTGACTTCAATGTTGCTTAGAAACATCAGCATCGCCTTATAAGGAGATATTTGACTGATCAAGTTACAAGTGATGCCTAAATGCTAATGTAATTTCATATGAACCAGGCTGAAAGAGATGCAATCAACCATCCCTGATTCAGACCACTGTTGTGTTTAAGAGGATGACAACCCCCTTTCTTATTGTCTATGTAATTCACCAAAATTGCCACTTACAGCCGCTAAGAGCAGGACGTTTCATCTCCAAGCTTCCTCTGGTCTTTGCTACTCATCCCATTTCTACTTCCTCCAAAAGTGCCACCACTTCATTAACCTTGCCAGGCATGAGATAAGAGAGGCAGTGCATCAAAGCTGCCTGCCCACAGAGAGAACAGAGCCCTGCGTGTCTCCACTACACAGCAGCCATCACACACACTGGCAGATACACAGTCCACAAACCATCCAACATGCAGGAAAAGACCTTTTGTGTTCCAAACTGTCATTCAGAAATGGGTTTTTTGTGTGTGCGCAGGACATCATTAGGTTTTAAATATAATTCTAAGTAGGGTGAAAACATTTGCTTGTTCCAGAGGTTTTAAGGGCGTTTGATTGGGGAGGAATGCAAAATAATTGGTCTGGGTCAGACTCCTTATTGCCTCAGACTCTGCAGACACTTATTTTTGGTGTCTCATAGCACTCTTGTAAGCGGAGTTCAGGTGCACGGCGCTGTCATCACTATGACCCATACACTTAAAAGCTCGAAAATGAGAAAATTAAACAAGAAAAGCATCAAAGCCAACTTCAGCCCGATGAGTAACAACTCCTGACTTCCTCAAAGCATGAAAGTAGATGGTAGGAAATGTATTAACTGAGTCACAATATTGTTTTACTTGCACCACATACAAATCTCTCTGGTGCATTTAATCCCTCTACCCACAGTTTCTCAGAAAGGAGGATATAAATTATTTTCCTTTGGTGGAAACTGCAAATCCCTGTCTGGATTCTGTTAAAAGGCTTAAAATGTCACTAAATGCCAAGGCTGAGACTCCTGCTAACACGTAGGTCTTTAAGACAAGATGTTAAAGCGTTGAAAGTTACCTGAAATTGATGAGGTTAATATTCTTATCGCAAACTGAGGCTTCTGTGAGAGTGGATATTGAAAATAGCCAGGTAACCCTTCATATTAGAGGCTATCACAAGGATTAGCAGCATAAACACCAATTACACATTTAATTGTTTATTGTCAGTAGTATTTAGAAAACCTGCCACAGTGCATAAATTAAAAGGATTGGGATGTAGAGTGGGGAATTTGCCACAATATAGTATCATCATAAGTGTGTATTTCAGTGAAGAAGACAAGGAAATGTTCCCAAAATAACAAGTCAAACTACTGAATGTTGGGCTGTAAATGAGTAATTTACCATGAATATCCTTCTCTATCCCTTTACAACCATATGAATTTCCGAACCACGTTACACTAGCATGGAAGGGTCTGTCACTGAAATTTGAAATAGAGGACAAAGGGCCACCGAGCAAATAGGTTTTTTTAGAAACCATCCTCTGAGTTCTCTGCCAATGTGAATCAGAGGTAAAATACAGTGCATTAAGTCGACCTCTGAGGCAGCACAGAGGAGGGTAGAGTGAGACATTCTGCTATCTATTAAGACTTGCGTTATGTATATATTGTGTTTTGAAGGAATTTTACTGATCCACAAAACCAGCAGGAAAGGATAAGAGTGAGTCCCTAAGACCATGTGGTAAGCAACTGCAGTGCAGAATCTCAGGCAAGTTGAAAGTTGCTGTGCCGTTAAGGAGAAAGTCTGGCAGAATCCTGCATGCCCGCTGATAACATGGTTGGATTAAGGATGTTTAAGGGAAGTGAAAATTATTCATTTGAGATGGATGAAAGCTGCACTTGTCAAGTCTACCAGTCATGCACTTTATACATTTCATTTCCACTAGCCAGCATGCATAATTTCCCCTCAATGCAAATTTCTACACACCGAAAATTGTGAGCATATTTACCCCGCTCCCTTAACACATTCTCTGACACAGAAAATGGATCATCTCTATTGAACAGGGAACAAAACAATGCAATTTTGTTTGCAGAGGTGTGAGAATCTAATTTTGTGCAGGAAGATAAAGTCACAAGACCCGGTAGAATACAAACAATGGCTTTCATTCGAAATCATGCCTGAATCAAAAAGAGACAATGTTTTGTTGCCCTGCTCATCTGAATGACATCTAATGGAAATAATTTTAGCACACGCCCAATTATGCAAACGGACGTCATGTTTTGAGTGTAATTACTGGTTTTTAAGTCGCAAAAGTCTCGGCCTCCGCGTTGGTCTAGGAGCATTCAAACTGAGTATATATACTGTATATCTGTCTCTCTATACAAATATTATGATCTCTCTGATGAGAATTAAGTCTCCAGCCTGGATGGCCAATAAATTAGAGGCACGCTTCTCGTTTACTCATCAGAGCTAATGAGCCTGATAAAATTACCTCGAGGATCATAATTACAGGCTAGTGGCAGAGACTCTGGCAGAGACTGGAATAAGACGACACACACACACACACTCACACACACACACACACAGAATTTAGATTGTGTTGCAAGTGGCAGCGTACAACAGCTAAAACATCACAAAGCACTCACAGTCTTATTAATAGAATAACAGGCTAATATCAGTGTGCACAGGCAAAGATTGTGTGTATTAATTCAAGAAACAATTCAGCCAGTGAGACATATAGAAACCTATATTGTTTAAAAATCAATGCATTTATAAAAAAAAATGTACCAGATTAGCATAATGTTAGGGGCTGAACAATATTACAATTTCCACCTTTCTGTCGAAGCAGTTCAAACTGATTTTTACCACCGTTTCATAAAGATTAAGCACTTCATGGGTAATGGCATATTTTAATGAACGATGGCAGCCTGGACACAAGAGCTCACCTCAGAGGATTCCATTTCATCACACATTCACAGGATGAATTGTTTTACTTATGAATATTAATGTCCCTCTAATTTGAGGCTGTTGTTAATGCTTGTCGCTAGGAGCTTGGCAAATCAGGTCCCATTCCTGTTAAAACCATGTATTAGACACCCCCCTGACACTAAGCCCTCGCCTTTGATTCTTAATTGCAGAAGTGCAAGCATTTGCAGTAGATGGGGCGCAAAGCTTTAATTAACTCTAATATCACACATTCAGTCTCGACTGTCACCCACATCACGCGTGGCATTTTGTACCAATATCATCCCCAACTCTGCTCAGCTAGAAAGATTGTGTTCCAAGTTCATGATCACAATTTCATGCATCTCAAAATGAGGGATATGTAGTTTATAAGTAGCTGCAATATATTGACGCTGGTGAATTATCTTGATGCCGTCCTGAAAAAACCTTTTTTAAAAGCACACACTGATGCAGCTCTGTGATTACGGCTTTAATGCAAAGGAGCCGCAGCATTGTTGGTTTCTTACTGAAAGCGACGTCTGATCTTGGCAGTCGTTGAATCAACAGTCATTGCTGAAGCCTGTAACATGGGAAGTGGAGTGATAAAAAAAGTTCAAGGATGTGTTTAAATAGAAAGATGTGTGCCAAAGGAAGCTGTTAAGTAAATAATTCAACCTCTCGTACACACTAATCTTCAAAGGATTTATTGGACTACAGATTTCAAGTTTAAAAATGCTATAAATAGAGTACAAGTACATAACCATCCAATAACACTGTAAAAGCAACATTACAGTTCAGTCCTTACAAACACTGTGAATGCCATTTTTACACATGAGTGACTCCACACTACGTTTGAACATTTTAATAGCTCAGGTACGGAGCATTTCTGATGCAGATATTAGTAAAGAGTAATGTTTAATTAAACCCGGTTTGAAGATAAAGAGCTCAATACAACCTATAGTTTATAAGCCTTCCCCGGCCATAAGCTACTGCTCTACCTAATCCTCTTTCACATAACATTATTGCATCAGCACAGCTGAACATTTTTGCAGCATTTATAAAATTAGCAAAGAAATTAACTGTCCGTACTGTGGCAAATTGGATTTCCAAGTTCTTGCCTTGTGATACAGCATACCCAGGCTGCCACCTACAGTACAGTGTGAGAGAGGAACTGCACTCTGCAACATGTGTGGCTCTCCATTTTACACTCCACAGCCATTCAAACTTAATTGTCAAGGCTTTTTTCTCCTGCTAATATCCTTACAGGAAATTTGTTAAAATCCATTATTAAATAAATACTGAAATAATTTCATTTGGGATCAGGACTGTTGAAGGATTACACATTTATTCTGCTCATTCCTATTTGCATGTGGAACAGCCAGTGTTCCCTCTGTAATAAGAAAACCATGATAGCTTGTTTTTTCAACACCCAACGTCCAATTTTTTTGACCCAGTGCAAGCTGATGTGCTGAAATTATTGATTAAAAAACTCATACCAATCATTCAATAAATATACACAATGTTAACATAACAAACATACCAATGACTGAAGGAATTTTTTCTTGTGACACTCCCCTGAGCTCTAATCAATATAAGGGAACCGCTTGCAGCTGCGACTGCCACGTAATTAAACACCATTTTCTTTTTTGAAAAAACTGTGAAAAACAATGAAAAACACGCCTTGTGAAAAAAAGCAAAGACTGAATCGTAAGATATTTAGAAATTCTCACTTCACTTGAATAACAGCAAAGAACTGAAGGTGAATGTTGAACAAAAATAACACATTTTACGGAAACATCTAGAAAGCAAACACTTGATTTAGTCCAATATGCTCCATTTATTTAACATCCCTCCATTTGCCCTCTCATTAGCACACTATGTACTGCAGTACTTAAATATAAAAACCTTAAAGCACATTTCAAATCTCTGGTCATAACACATAAAATACAGTAATGCAAGTTTAGTAAAAATTGCCTTGATCACTCCACTCGTCTTTTACTTCTTCGCCTGAACAGTTTTGAGATGGAGGATTTCCTCTTACTTTTGGCTTTCTTTACTCCTATTCACCCAAAAAAAGTGCATATTAGAACGATGCATTCAAATTGGACAAAAAATCTCATCTAAATCAAAAAGCATTTCGTGCAATACTTACCAAGATTTTGCATCATTTCATTCAACTGCTGATCCTCCTCCACTTCCCTGAAATTAATCAAAAATAAAACTCTAGTTAAGCATTTTGTCTTGTTTGCATATCAAGTTGTTATTACTCTGCATTACTGATCCCATCACTGTAAAAAATTAATCCTAAAATGCATCGTGTTACCTCCGCCTGTCTTCATCCAGACCCTCCACTATTGCATTTCTGCCGTCCACAATCTCCACCAGCCTCTGCATCAGCTTCTTCTCCCGCTGCTGCTCCTCTCTGGACTTTAAATGATCTGTGATACCAAGTTGACAGACTTTAGAGTTGGGAGAAGCACGTTAACAGAGCTGATGTTCAGAGGAGAGTCTGTGATATCTTACCTGGCTTCTCCATCAGCCTGCGAAGTTCCCCCTCCACACCTGGCTGCTGCTGCTCCAGCTCCTGAGTCCTGGCTCTGACATATGCATTCAGTAATCAGGTGTGTAAAAATGTAAACCTGGTTTATTATGCACATCACATCCATCCCCAAACTGTTTACAATCTAGAACAAGCACATTTGATTTGACAGGTAATGCATTTGAATTATTTCTGACATTGTGTAAGTGTATAGGAATAAAAAAGACAGGCTTCATACTTACACCACTGAAAACTTATTTTATATGATTAGAAATAAAAGTTAAACACAAACTACAGTTAAAGAGAATCAGTTACAACCAAATAGATGTTTTAAGCTATAGAACAACCCACATGTACACAAGCTCCGACTCCTTCCTAATGTACATCTGCTTCTTTCGAATCAGGTTGAACCAGTCGACCATCAGTGGGTCCATCAATATGTCTCCCTCCCCCTCTGAAACACACAAAATTTTAAATGTTACAGTATTACAGTAATACCCTGAGATACAATCTGTGACCCTTTATAACCTTTTATAACGGTCAAGTTCTACATATCGAGTGGAGATTAATGAACAAGTTGTGGTTAATTAATGTAGAAAATAATAAACAACTCCAACGCCTGTCAACCCTCTAGAAATTTCTGTAAGAAAATGTGCATTTATTATCGACTCTGACCAACTTCCGACTACAGTTTAATGTAACTCAACTAAATGTTTATGACTCGCACTTCAAAAAAAATTTAATTCTGCAGGGACAAATTAAGCTCAGAGATTTCAGACAGCAGCATTTAAATACAGTTTGGCTCTGCGCTCTCCTGATATCACATAATGCAGCGACCGAGGTTAAAGAGCAAGCTGTGGAATAATTGTTTTCATTGATATTATATAATTTAATTGTTGTTTAAAAACAAACAGACATCCTTTTATTTAATATAACAATCAAGGAGCCCCCCTGCTCACGCAGAATCACAGCTCATTTTATTTTCACCAGATCAACTCTTTGTTTCCACATGACTGTATTAGTTACACAAGTAACACAGTAACACATTAGGGTTTTTGGATATTTGGCTGATATGCAGCAGGGTGCAGGATTGTTGAGATGGAGGGTGACTCACCTCCTGGGACCATGTCAACACTTCACTTTAGCAGCCAACGACACACAGCCCTGCACCTTCAGTGTCTTAAATCTGATACTTTAAACTTATTGTCAACACAACTATCATGTGCTGCAGAACAAAGATATGTTCAACAGTTAGGAATAAAATGCTGTTAACATAGACTTCAGCATATAACATAACCTTCCTTAATCTTAATGAAAGCTTGGGTGAATAATCTATTTTACACTGCGCTCAGTTTATTTTTAAAAATACTGAATTAAACGTAATATGATTAGTAGAAAAGACAACAACTATTTGTAATCGATTAATTGCTTCAATCAGTTTTCAGTCAAAATTGTTAATCATTCTCTGGTTCCAGTTTTTCAGATGTGAAGATTCGTTGCTTTTCTTTGTCAAATATGAAGATAAAGTATCTACTTTATCTTAATCAATAGTAAAAATAATCATTGGACAGTCTCTAGCATCCCCATCTATAATATCATTCCTTATCTACACCCCAGAACATTCTCTTAACTAACTGCGACTAATGACAATTTTAATTTTTGAATAATCTGTTGATTATATTCTCGATTAATTGCTTAGTTGTTTGGCCTATAAAATGTCAGTGTTTTCAAAAGCTCAAGAAAACATCCTCAAATGTCTTGTTTTGTCCAAACCCTAAAGATATTCAGTTTACTGTCACATAGGAAGAAAGAACCAAGAAAATATTCACATTTAGGAAGCTGGAATCAGAATTCTTTTACTTTATTTCCTTTAAGAATTACTCAAATTGATTAAACAATTATTAAACTAGCTGGCGATTACTTTAATAGTTGACAGCTAATTGATTAATTGATTAATCATTGCAGCTCTAGTCTTAATATGCAAGTTTTAACATGCAGGGGGTGAAGAGCAACACAGAGGGAATACATGATGAAGCACAGATTTGTC
The DNA here is from genome assembly GCF_006386435.1 of Epinephelus moara. Taxonomy (NCBI): domain Eukaryota; kingdom Metazoa; phylum Chordata; class Actinopteri; order Perciformes; family Serranidae; genus Epinephelus; species Epinephelus moara. Next base: position 18,251,160 of record NC_065523.1, on the reverse strand, counting down.
TTCATCATTTATTTAATGATGATTTAGAAAAATCCAGCAGGAATTGGCTTTAATTTAAGTATTTTTTCACCCAAAGTACAGTAAAGCTTTGACAGAGACAGTGATTACTATATAAATATAAAATGTTAAAGGCTGTTTCAATATTTCCCCAAGGCAGTATTCATGGCCCACCACTGTTTTATGATATACACTGCCACACAGCTCAGACCGGAATACCTGAGAAGGTGGATCAATAGAGTGAATATTTGCCAATTAATCCATCAAAACACACACCAAAGCCACATTTATAATAACCACCAAACGGGACAGGAACTGAGGACAAAACAGTCCACATCCTGCCGTCACCAGAACAAACGTGATTTTATTCTGAACTTAAGTGTCAGGGTTTAGTTTTTACGATGACAAGTTGAGAAGTAGATGATCTCCTACGTGGTGTGCAATTGATGTCAAATTCTGGCCAAGCGATTGCATGCTCAGGCTTCCTGGGTGGCGAGCTGGGAGAAAAAAAAAAAAAAAAGAACGCAATCGACCAGAATATATATTACTATACCCGAGTCATGTTGACCTTGAGCAAAGCAATCAGGCCCCCTACTCCCACTTCCTCAAAAAGAGAAGCAACATCCCTGTGGGCTGTCTGTGCCTCTCACCTCATTTGGCTGCAGAAACAGTAATAGAAATGGCAGGTAAATCCCCCCCCGAACACACACACACACATCGAGCTCCAGCTGATGGCTAGTGAATGTGTGTGTCCCGTGTGAAGCAACCAGGATGCAACTCTGCACCAGAGATGCTCTCCCTGAAGCAGCAGTGGGATTTAGCAGTTTGCACAAATACAATAAAATATCAAAGTCAAGGTTATTCACTGCAAGAGAGCAAAACCGACCATTGCATTGGTGTCTTCTACCCAATAGGTGAGTGTTTATTTTCAAAATTGCAAAGCTTGTTTCTGACTTCAATTTTGTGTGCGCGTCTAAACAAGGAAAAGGAAGGTAGGGAGGAGATTTAGTTGCAGAGGAAGAGCGACAGGAATAAAGTACCTTCCTCACAGCAGCGGAGTTTCTTTTCCAGCTCCACACCCTCCTTCTCCAACTGAGCCAAATTTGTCTCAATATCATTCAAGTCCCTCTCAATCTGCTCCGCTGGAATATGATAAGACTTCACCTGATATAAAACAAAGAGAACTTCAGAGTCACAGTTAAGTATAGATAACTTTAATTTGAAAATTCCTACTTTAGACACTTAAACGTAAAGAAGGTCGTCCATTTTTTACCGGGAATATAATGAAAGCATATTTGTAGAGCTGTTAATTAATCTCTTAAGAGACTTAATGGAGGGAACTTACAGAGGGTGACCTCATTTCAGTCCTGGAGGCGTTGGTGGGTGACAAATACTTTCCCTTTTTAGCACCTAAGAGGTAGATAAAATAGGATTAGATAGTCCTTTCATGGCAGCTTTTCAGAAAAGCATTGTCACATATGACTTCACCTGATTTATTTTCAGTGAAAAATGACTGCTCATATGAAATCAACAAGATGGCTGAGGCCTTGTACGTGTGGCTTTGATGATGACATTTTTAAAAACCTGGGAACCAACCTGACGGATTTCCGTGATTGGCTGGAGCAGTCGTTGTAGAGCTAATAGATTCCACAGCTGGCCGTCTGGTTGGGGATTTCACAGGCGAGTGACTCCCATGTTTAAAACCTAAAATAAGGACAGGGAGGTTTACACGCTGGAGATCTGCAGAGTTCAATCTGCTGATGCCTTTTTGTGTTTTAGCAGAAAACAGCAGAAAATAAAAAAAGACTACAAGAATGTAAAAACATAGAAAAGCTTTGTTTTTAGCAATGCAAGTGGTGTGGCAGTATGGCAATGTTAGTCTGTCTATCAGTCAGTCAACACAGAGTATAAAAGAAATGGACACAGACAATGTGGCATCCCACATTGGTTCAAGAACTGCAGTTTTGAAGCCTCTATTCTGACATTTTGACTGTCACTATCTTGATTTTTTTGGAACCATAAGTGACCACATTTGGATGAGAGGGTGTAGATGTGGAGGAGCAAGGGGTGGATCTGACTGAGAGCCCAAGGACACTGCTGTGGTAGCAACTTGTCAGTCACATTGTAGCCACGTCCTTCTGCAAACCCTACTTTATCGTCCAGTTTACTCTAAATAGGACCATAATTTACAAAATGAACATCACGCTTTGCTAAAGAAAACTTAAATCTAGCAATTGAGACTGTAAACTCATTGGAAAATGTTTACTGAGATAATAAATCAAGTCAGAAGTTGGGCCATTTTCGCATAAACATCTATACAATCAGACTTCTTTCTTCAATCAGTGGAGTGCCTCCTGCTGGCCATTAGAAGGAATGCAGCTTTACAGCACTTATTCATTGGCATTGCTCTTTAGACCTGGATATAATCCGTTAGTCCACCACAATGTTCATTGATGGACCCCAAGGGCTGAAGTCAAATTACTTTGGTTGTCCTCTGACTTTTCCTCTTGTGCTTCCATGAGGTTGCCATTTGTAGTTTTGTCTGAAATGTCTCAAACTACTAAATGGATTTCCATGAAATTTGGTACAGCTATCATGTTCCCCTCAAGATGAATTGTAATCACTTTCATTAACCTCTGACTTTTTCTCTAGTGCCACAATGAGGTCATCATAATTTTAGTTGTCCAAGACTTCACTGTATCCACACACTTATGATGTGTTATGAATAAGCGCTCCTACCGGTTAGGTTACGTTTAGGAGAAGAATCATGGTTTGTGATGTGACAACGTGACATTACATATGTGTCACCTTATTTAGTATAACACAAAGTTGATTTTCTGGTTTAACATGGGACACAAACAACTCCTACAGTTCAAAGTCCTTTGTTTGATGGACCAATCCATCAACCCCGACCACCCTTCTGTCTGTCGTCCTCCTTTGCTCCCATCATTTTATGGAGGACAGCCTGCAGCACATAGCTCAGAGTCTGACTCAAGTCCAAGTCATGTGACTCGAGACCACATTTCTGGCACTATAAGCAAATGTTAGCATACAACGCAGCTAAACTAAGATGGTGAACATGGTTATGTTTAGGCTTCAAGCTACTATAATTGATATTTTCATCATAAAAACTATCTACATGATGATGTAGAAACAATGTGAAAGGGGTTGCTTGTATTGATGAACCCACGGAGAATTATCAACCAAATCTGCAGCTCACCTTGGCTTTATGGAGCCTTATAGTGACTTTCAGCTCATTGTTTAGTTGTTTGGCCAAAAATTAAACTTAAACTCTCACTACTCTCATAGCGTTACTTTCAGCCACTGCATTCAGCTGTGCATTCAGCTCACCATGCACTACCTGTTCAGAATCAAACACCAGGCAGAACAGTTCACAACTAGCTGGTGAACAAACATAGTGGAGCATTTATCCAATAAAAAGTCAAATATTTCTCTCAGAAGTTGGTAAAGAAAGCAGTGCTAAAATAGGATGAATATTGGACTTACACTTAAAGTCTATTTAACACAGACATGATATATAGAGATACAAACATTACACAGCTGAATTGTATCTTCGGACAAGCTGAAAAATAGTTACACTTACTGTCTTCTATGCCACAAGAGTATAAATTCTGAACATGGAGCTTTTTACCCAGCACTTAAAGTCCAAACTGACTCTACTAGACTCTAGTAGACAAATATATCTTATTATAATGTGCAGACGGGACTCACCAAGGTTTCCAGAATCAAGCTGAGGTTTCTGGGGAGACACTTGCCTAAAGTGTGCAGGATCAAATGGAACAAGGCTAACTGGAGTTACCCCAGGTGCTGGAGCCGAGGGAGGCCTTGTTGCACTGAGGGGGACATTAGATGAAGTTGTAGACATGAATCCAGGCTTATGTTGCTCAGTAAAGGCTTCAGCTTCGACATCTCTGTGAGAAAGACACAATGAAGTGAGTCTTTAAGCGTGTCACCTTTTAAAAAATGGTGTAAAAGTACATCATCGATCTGACAAAGATGTACTTAAGGCTGAAAATAAAGAGTAAAAAATATAAAAAACCTCACCTTTTTATTTTGCAATGATAAAAGGTGAAATGGAGGAACCAATGCAGGGATTAGAAATAAGAGTGTTCGAAGAGGGAAAGTTAAGGCTAAAGCTCACTGATTCTGCATTCTGGGGAGTGAATAAGCTGAATGTCCAGGGGTGTTTAAAGACAAATCTTTCAAACATCATTTTGTCCACCTGTGTGACCTTCCCACCGACGCCTAAGTGAGTTATGAGGTAATAGTGAATATTAGGATGATTGAGGATACTTACTTTAAACCTAGCTCAATTTTCACAGGTTTGAGCTCCATTTGCCCCTGGACTGGATCTGTAGACAAATGATTAAGATGGAAAGGGTTGAATAAATGACTTATGAGAATAAAAGCATGATGGCAAAGGAAAGCTTATCCTACTTCATCTGTCACATGAAAAACTGCTGAAACCATTCTCAATTTCAAAACTCGGGACATTATCATGAGGATTTTTATCAGACGCTAGGCAGTAGTTCTAACTTATACTGCGGGGCATACACCCCCAAATATTCATATATGCTCAAAATGTCCCCCCACAATGTAGTGATAAACTATAACCACTGCCTTGCAGTTTTTATGCCTCTCTGAACCAGTCAAGTAAACAGTAAACATTGTTTCAAATATGAAATTTCTGCAGAGAAGCTACAAACTTTAAAACATGGATACTGCAAACACATATTCAACCCAGCAGCACAAAAGATCTATACAATCAGCACAGTTGCAAGGTGAACACCAATTCAGTGTCTGACCAAATGTCTCCCCTTCTGATCCTGAGTTATGGCATTGAGTAATGGCCACAAAAGTGTTGTTGCAGAACATTATGACGTCACAGTAAAGTTGACCTTTGACCTTTTAGATATAAAATGTCATCACTTCGTTTCATTCTATTTGTCATTTATGTGAAATTTTGCCATAATTATGTATGAATTCTTGAGTCATGGCCAAAAACATGTTTTGTGAGGTCACAGTAACCTTGATCTTTTTAATAAGTTCATTGCTGAGTCCAAGTGGACGTTTGTGCCAAATTTGAAGAAATTCCCTTAAGGTGTTCTTGAGATATAGCATTCACGAGAATGGAACAGACAGACGACTCGAAAACATTATGCCTCCGGCCACAGCTATAACAATTATGGAGGCCTAAAAATATAAAGAAAAAAAAATTGCAACACTATTAAAGGCAACTATGCACCACCATCCAATAATACTCATAGCAAATGTTATCATAAGCATAAATAAACTTAACAAAGTGCCATCATTGCCATTATATTATTATTTTTATTACTGGTTCTGGAATTACAGTGCACTGCAGTTCTGCATGTGGTTTGTCCAAGTGGTGTTGCCATACCCCAGCAGAAACTGTTGACTGTTTGACTGCTGTTGGTAGGTACAATCATTGTCTAACACTGTACTCTCCATTTCATTACTTTCAAATGTATTAAAAAGCGTTAAACTAGAATGTACTATGGGTGCAATGTAGGCTATGTCACTGTTAAGTGTTATAGATTTGGTAAAGTAAACTCAAAATGCTCTCAAAAGCTCAATTTAGCTGTTAAGTTTCTAAAAATTTCTCCTGTGGGGAATTCCCTAAGGACCTCACTCAATGGTTGGGTCGCAGAGGGTGCAGATTGAAAAAGGTCCCCCAGGGTTGAATGGGCACAAACAAATAAAATATGTTGAGTTTTTTTTGTTGGTAATTCCAAGTCCCGAAAAGGTGACAAGCAATATTATTCTCAAAAAATGTTCTCCTGAAGGCCCCTCTGCCCCCCAAATGCTAAATAGGTGGTATGGCCCTGATGTGACATCTTCTTTATCAAAGAAGTGTACACTCAAAGCAGTTACACATACCTGTACAAGTCCCTGTAAACAAAACACTCCCTGGACTCATCTCCATGTCACACTCACCTGAACAGCTGATAATGAGTGCAGCTACTGGTTTATTATCTGATCTCTATAACAGTGCACTAAAGTAACTGATCACCACCTGCATATCTGTACTAAAGAACCAAATTATGCTCTAAGCTGTGTATATCAAACAGATAATTTCTAAGTAAAATCTGACAAGAGGTGATCTTGATTGCAGTAATATCCATGGTCAATATGTGGTCCATATTAACAGGCAACATAATTACTTCCCATGATAGGGAGACTTCTATAAAAGACGATAATTTGATGACCATTTATATAAAAAAAAATGACAGTAATTGTGTTTCTGTCTGAAAAACTGTCAGGATGCTGCACCCATGCATGCACATCCATCCAAAGAGAATGACAGTTCAACTATGAAACTTTATTAAAAGTGTGAAACTGAAATTAAAATGTCAGTATCCAGCATTGCGCTAACGCACCGGCTGTATAAATAGGGCAGAAATGACAAAAGGAGCTTTGTTTTCTATGAATGCGTTCTGAGACAGACAGAGAGAATGGTGGTGGTGGGGGGGGGGGGGGGTTGTTGGCTAGATGTCAAATAATGGATCAAGAACAACTGAAATGAATTTAGCTTGCCTTTGGCAGTTGTGTGTACAGTTGTTGGCCTTGTGTTGTCTTTGTTGATGGCCTTCAGACATGGCGATTCCTTATTGTTTGTCTGGCTGGTGGAGGGCTGTCCTGCCCAGTTTCCTGCTGGGTCTTGGCTGCATTTATCTTTTCTCAAACCAGGCCTGTCAGCTGAACTTGGCTCATCTCCAAACCTGCAGTGAGAGGAAACCCTCACCATTAGCCTTAATAACACAAGTCATTATGAATCCATACAGACGGTGGGAAAGACTAGAAATATCCAAGTATTAAAGAAGAATATGTTTGTGGCCAAAGAAAGTATACAGTATAATCACCGTATCTCTGCTGATCGGACGGTGAACAGGCGTTTGTTGTTATTGTTGCAGTTTTCCTCGGCCAGTTTCTTTCCAATGTTTGTCCTGGCTCTGCTCTTCTCGTCATCAGGACTGAGTGGGACCTTTTGCCTTCCTGAAACACTCAATGGCTCGGTGGGCTTCCTGTTACCTGTTGAGGACTCTGTGACTGGCGCTGCAGCCTGGAAAAACCTCTGCCGGGCCGTCTGGGTCTTGTGGGCTGAGGTCGTCCAGGACTGGGAAGGTGGAGGAGGACTGACTGGCTTCAGTGGGGCTGTCAGTGGGGCTGACAGCACAGAAGAGGGGCGTGGTGCAGGCTGGGTCTGGCTGGCACTCTTTAATCGCCCAGCTGAACTGGCGGATCCATTTTTGATCACAGTCTCAGAGGGGGAAGGTTTGCAACTGTTGTGGTGGGTGTTACAGATAAAACTGTCTGGATTCTTCCCAGGTTTGTAGCCTCCTGCGTGAAGCACACTGGAGCATTCGCTGCATCTGGTGGAAGTTCATTAACATGAAAATATTAATACAACAAACACAGTAATTGACAGGAAGGTATCAACACATGATATAGATTAAACTCTTACTTGAAACAGCTTCTGTGAAAGAGCTTGCCTTCCACAAAGTGCCGCTGAACCAGATGAACATGGCTCTTGCATGCAACACATTTGCTGTTGAGAGTCCCACTTTTGTTGGCATTTTCTGCCAGAACCGTCTTCTGTGAAACAAAATTTAAACTGAGGTTATGCTATACCCAAAAAAAGTTACCTTATTTACGTTTACCTAATTCACTTAAAAGGAGCAGTGTTCAGGATTTAGTGGCATCTAGTGAAGAGGATTGCAAATTGCAACCAGGTGAAACCTGTAGCTGGTTAGAGTTCCTTAAGTGATCGATGTCCAGGAGATTTTTACCATGAGCTGAATTATTTGCAGAGGTCTCTTCCTCTCCAAAACAAATAAACCACATGATTAAAACCAGTAAAGGCACTAAATAAAGCAGTTTCACATTACAAATCAGTGTTCATCCAATGCTGTTATGCACATTGGAGACAGGCTGATAGCCCAGCACCTGCTATTGTGTGCTAACTTTTTTTCTCTGATCATTTAAGATCCAAACGTTCAGGAGGTTTTTACCAGGAACTGTATTATCTGCAGAGGTCTCTCTTTCTCCAAAACAAATGAACCCAATGATTTAAACCGGTAAAAACACTGAATAAAGTAGTTTAATGTTTAAAAAAATGTTTTTTTCTATGCTGTTCATCGTGGAGGGGCTGCCAACTACAATGGCTGACACGAAAATGTGAAAACGCGAATGGCTCTATCTAGAGTCAGTGTTTGGTTTGTCCATTCAAGACTACCGTAGAAACATGGCTGTGCAACTTGGCAGACACCATGGAGTAGGACCTGCTCCCTATGAAGATATCAAAGGCTTATTCTAAGGTAATAAAAACACAATTCTTATTTTGAGGTGATTATACACTAATGAAAACACACTTATTATAGCATATTCCATTTCTGCCAATATATCCCTCTAAATCCTACACACTGGACCTTTACAATAAACAAAATCCTCTTTGTCCTGACATATGATAAATAAAAAAGCAATTGTGGAAGACAAGAAAGACAAGAAAAATGTTTGATGATGTGTTCTGACATGAGTACTGACCTGAACAGCAGCTCTGGACAACTTGGGTGATGTCTGAGCTGTGAGAGTAGAGGGTGAACGATTCTCAATGGCGGTTTTAGACACAAAGGTTTTGGCAACCACTGGGAGATTTTTCTTCTCTGATGGCTCCTCCTTGGAGCCCTCTGCTGGCCTTTTTACACCTCCCACTGAGGAGAAGTGAAACATTATCAGTATCAAACATCCCATTACAGCACAGGAGAGAAACAGTATACTTCAGCATAAAACTGAAAATAAAATATGTAAGGAAAAGCCCTGAATTTGAGAAAATATACACTGTTACAGCTTAAATTTATCTACACTGTTGCTAAGGATATTTGAAGCAGCCGTATTCTCACTGGGTGGACGTCCTTTGAAGTAGTTGTAGTACTGGGAGACGTAGGTGAGAATGCTCAGCCTGTCTGGGATCCTTAAAGCCACCATGTCTTCTGCATCTAACAAAGCTGGAATCCCCAACATCTCCTCTGCGACCTGAAAAGCCTTCAGATAAAAAGAAAAAATGACATAGTTTAACAAACAGCCCCTTGACTCCTGCCAACATTTAATGTCAGTTTATGATGCACCAAGTAAACACACATCCAAAGCATTTTTGCCCTATAAAAACACAGTATTCACTGGGCACAGTAATGTCAGCGCCTACAATTACAGCATGCGTAAAAATGTCAGACAATACAATCTACTTTAAATAGACTAGCAGTATTCTGTGACTAGGTCCGGAGAGATCTGGAAAGGGCTGTATAATGAATAGCACACTTCCTGTGAGCTTGCAGGGATAAGAAAGGGGATGGAGGGAGCAGGATATCGGGGCATTGTTTAGGATCAGCACGGACATGCTCATTAAATTTAAAGCAAAGCTTCGCTGAATACCAAGTCTGCTGATATAAAAGTAGAGCACAAAAGAGAAAGAATGTGGGTTTTCCTACAAACACACACAGACAATTTCTTATGTAGCATCTTGTGAAATAACCACTGGTAACAGAAACATGACGCTATTCATAAAATATAGAAGAGTGTGAATTACATACCATTCACATTCTCATGTTTCAGCACAGGGAGCATCTTTAACAGTTGATCAAAGCTAAAACCTGATGAAAACACACTATCCTGTGGCCACAAGTGGGGTTTAAAGTTCTTCTACTTGCGTAATATTTAAGCATAATACAACGACAGTGGCTTCAAGTGAACTGTCATCATGAGGATCGAGTGACAGAGGACAGCAAGCCTCATTCAAAATGAATAGCTTGAGAGCCTCTCCCCTGAGCTCAGGTTTGTTGCTGACACTGCCAGCATCATCCAAGACAACTAGGAAGTCGTACAGAGTGCAAACCGTAGCACTGTAGGGCCTGTATCCCTCAGAGGAAGTTGGTAAAATGGAAGAAGACTAAATAATGGAGCGGCCCATGCTGTGCTGTTCAGGTCATGTGGGGGTTAACAAAATAAATGAGGTCAAGTGGACAGAAGCTGAGCAAAGATACAGAAAGTTTGATAGGAATCTTGAGAAGTGGCACAGAGATGTACTTTCCACCATGGAAGCTTAAACTGCTCTGCTGTTAAAATGTTGAAACAGCTAAATATTTAAACAATCTGCTGCATAAACGCTAAGTCGAGAACAAACACTGTGTATCTGTGGATGTGCCATCGTGTGTAAGGGGTTAATGAAGTGCATGTTTTATGCTGCATCAGATTTTGCAGCTCGAGTTCGAACTCTGCTCCACTCAACGTGACAAAAGGTTCAACAACTTGACATCTCACCAGTCTGTTGTTCTCAAACACATCCTCTTCTCTGAGTGAGTCATAGTCTCTGGGAAAACAGGAATACAATGAACAGAGAAGTGAGACATGCTGGCGGAAAAAACTCTTATAAATAAGGATTTCACATATAAATAAAACAAAACATAAGTATATATTTAAAACTAACCAGCATAGAACTTTTAAGGCATTATCCTTCGTACACATAATAATAAACTTAATTTCTATTCCGCTTTCTGAACCAGAGTTTGTCGTTTAAAATGCTTTAAAATACCATGCAATATAACAAAAATAAAAAAACAGAAAAAAATCATACACAGAAAATGCTATAACAGAGATAAAACAAAGACAATGCAAACAAACAACAAATATGATAGATCTCCCTATGATTAACCATAGGGAAGCCCATTTCTGCCAGTGTGATGAAAATAAAAGGTCCTGTAAGTCACTTAAATGAGAAACTTTCTCCAAATTATGAGTTAGTATCTCAAAATAATGAGAAACTTTATCAAAATAAGGACTTAGTATCATTTCTTCATCCATTACTTTAATTTTAAGACCTGTTCAAGACACCTTTTATCCAAATTTAGGACAGATTTTTGGACAAATCATGTTTTAGTTGTTTAAATATCGTAGGTAAGCATTGCAAGTAGTAGGCTATATATGTGGTCTCTTGTGCAGGGTAAGTGTCATGTAGGAATATGGTTATTAGAGTGAACTAAGTCAGGCTATATAATGCCAATAGTTAAGTGCAAGTATGAAGTAAAATAACAGTATATAGTTTTTCTTTTAGATTGGTAGAAATGTGGACTTTTACATAGAAAGGCTTCACTCATTTTCACAAAAAATAAATTAAAAAATTGATAAAATGTTTGTAGTAGTTAAGACCTCAAAAAATCAAATCTAGGACTATTTAATTACTTTTAAGGCCTTGTAACATTGTTTATATACTAACTAAACTTTTTGTTTCATTACATTGGCAGAGATGGGCTTCCATATAACTAAACTAAAAGAACCACTGAAAAAGATATGCATCAAGATTACCAAAGAAAACAAAATAAAAACCATCTAAGGTTAATATGTACCAAAGACACATGTGTGTCCAGCTGCCCCAGGAGGCAACAAAAGCCTACACAACCAAATCCCAGCACAATTTCACATACATTATAACCACCTCTTCAAAGTTAAATACTCACATCAGGTCCGGTCTGTACTTGTGTATAAGCGCACAGAAAGCCAATCCATTTCTGAAGGAGGTCGTCATGTTGGTGATGGCCACATCTCTGTAGCCGTCACACTGTATTTTACACCACTGCTCCAAAGCCTTGATGGCAGCCATGCTCCCGGCGCGACAGACAGAGACGCTGTGCTCTCAGTAGCCTCCAGACAAAGTGTGCAACAGGCTGAGGTCTCAGCGTGGAGGAGTCAGAGGAAAGAGAGATAAAAACAAAGTGTCTCTGTTCGAGGTTTGACCGTGAACTGCGGCGCTGCAGCTGCGTCCTGTTTCCGTCTTTTACCTGAATGACAGCCGGGGCGGCGGGACGGAGCTGGTGGTGTGCGTTTCTCCGCTCATTACACTAATTGACATGGACTGATGGTTTGTAACGACAGTTGAGTAACACCCAGACAGAGAGGTAAATAGTTTCTCTGGTGATCAGATTTAATGCACTTTTTTTGCAAACTCAATTAATGCAGAGTTCTCGGTGTGGTGTACAAAACATTATTGCAGTGTCATTATTTAGTAGTATGGTCATATCCAAATTTGGTCAGACCTATAGTATGTCTGTTATTCCAGATTATTTCTGAGGAGTCATAATGACTTAGTACAGGCACAAATCCTCAGAAGGTCTTTAGTATTCTCAGATACCACTACCCCTGTAGACCATGTTGGACCATGTTTTTTTTTTTTTCATAATTTTGATATGTACCTTTCAAGAAATGGATGATCATAACAAAAATANCATATCCAAATTTGGTCAGACCTATAGTATGTCTGTTATTCTAGATTATTTCTGAGGAGTCATAATGACTTAGTACAGGCACAAATCCTCAGAAGTTCTTTAGTATTATCAGATACCACTACCCCTGTAGACCATGTTGGACCATGTTTTTTTTTTTTCATAATTTTGATATGTACCTTTCAAGAAATGGATGATCATAACAAAAATATTTCGTACAGCAAAATACAACAAAAAGTGATGAAACTTATCAATTAATTTACTTACCCTACCAAAGAGAAAAGCACAGTATAAAACCGCTCTGGAGATGATGGTCATTTCTCATGTATTTATTGTAAAACTAGAGTCTATGGAGACTTTTAAAGGTCCAGTGTGTAGGATTTAGTGGCATCTAGTGGTGAGGTTGCAGAACTGAAACTGCTCCCGTGTGCCAAACATGTAGGACAACTTTGGTGGCCAACCCGGTCTCACTCCAAGTTGTCGAAATCTGGTGCTTGGGCAATGACTTGCGGTGTCAGACACTGAAGAAAAAAGCCGACCTTTCACGTCAACATGATATGCGGGCGGTCGCCATTATAGTTTAACAGCACTTGGCAGTGTCAGGGGGAAACGCTACGGGACAAGGACAAAAGTTAAGGCTCGAAAGTCTGAATAGGGCGGGTGGGAATTATGGTGGATGGGTCCAACAAACATCGACTTTCACTCCAGAGAGCGGTGTTTGCATCCTGTAAGATTATAAAGCCAAACCATGTTCTTTTTTTCCTAAACTTAACCCTGTGATATTGTTGCCTAAACCCAACCACGTGTGTTAGTTGTTGGAGGAAAAGAAACGTCAATTTGCATTGTTGAACTGACGTGGTGCGTTTATTTTGAAAGAGACAATATGTAATTGGTAAATTTCCTGTAAAAACGGAAGTGTATTTTGAAAGACGACAATGCATGTAACAGGCAGAACTCGACACAGCATCCCAGAACGTCAACAACCAACGCACCCAGATAACCTTTCACGTCTGGACATTCTGGACGCGGAAGGTCCATGACCAAACGTTGATATGTGACAAGGTCAGAGTGAGAATGTGTTGCGATGGCCAATGCAAAAACGCTAATGGCCCTGTTTAGATTCAGTGTTTGGTTTGTCCGTTCTGGGCTACTGTAGAACAACATGGTGGACTCCATAGAGACCTGTATAAATGGCTCATTTTAAGGTAATGAAAATTTAATGATTCTTACTTTCAGGTAATTATAAACTGATGAAAATATAGATATGTAGTTTATAAACCATTTCTGCCAATAGATGCACCTAACTCTTACACACTGGATCTTTAAATACAAAGGTTTAATGGGCAGAAATGTCACACAGACACCTTTTTAAAAAGTTACTTTTACTTAAAATAAAATATGATGGTATGCTGGCACAGTTCCAGCCATCACATTATTAAGAATTGCTGCACAAAGACAATAAAAGTGGTGCAATAAAGCAAAATGTGTAAACTGAGGAATAAAAGGCCTTTTTTATATTGCCATTTTTAGTCTCTTTTATACTTTATTTCCATACTTTATATTCATTCTGTATGTAATTTACAACATTTTAAAAGTGGATGGGTCCAGTACTGCTTTCTACTTTCTGAAAAGTGCAGGGGTCATGTCCCCTCTGACCCCCCATTTATTAGGCCCCTGCTAAAGAGCCACTATATTGTCCTGTGACAAAGGATGTTGCTCTGCTTTTGTATTGCATGTAAAAGGTCTATTGGAATCTTATTTTAGCTATTATTTCCATAATATTCCATTATATGGACATTTACAATCTTTTTTTATTTAATGCTTCCTAAATTCATCTTTCAGGGGTCCTGTTAAAGGAGGAAGATGCTGTAGGATTTCTGAAGTAATTAAACACCAGACTTGTTATCTCAGCCAGCATATCGAGGTCAGTGTGCGGTATGAGAACCAAGAACAGAATCTATGACATACATTTTTTTACCTCCGTCATCTTTGTGTGGGGCCTAATTGGGGACTAATTGAGGCCAACTATTGTCATATAAGGATTCCGCCCTAATTAGCCCATATTATGGTGTCCCACCATGTTTTAGGGAAAAAGTGTAAGTTGATTTCTCTGCAACTTTCATAAAGTAAACTGATTATGAAGAATTATAGTCGTAAAGTTTGTTGGAGAAATCTGTGGGAAAGTTGGAGGAGTCCTTCCACCTACTCCACATAATGAGGAAACAAAACTCTAATCTTCCAGCGTGCTGCCCTGATCCATTTAGAAAAGAAGTTTCAGATTTGACCCAGTGACCTCATCAGTGAGTGAGACCAGAGCTGAACTTGAGTCGCTGAAATGCGACCTTCACTGACCTCATTCACTGCAAGATATAAATTGTTTATTATTTGTCACGACAACAGGGTCTCCAAAAAGATTAAGCAGAGTAACACACCTTTGGAAGTTTCACTATGGTCCACACATCAAATAAGATGTGTGTGACTGCAGTGCAAAAAGAAATGTACACATCAGCTGGATTTGAAGAACACATATTGTTCAATGTATGTTGCCTTGTCTGAACTATGAGTCTAATCGATCCTGTCTGAGGACATCTTCATGCCCAGAAGGGGGCAGCGTTACACTGCACTGTTAGAGGACAGTCTCACCACTCTAAACCTGTGGTCAAATGCATTAACAATGCATGCAAACAGGCAATATCATTTCCATATAGACATATGGAGTAAAACCTTAACTTCAACTAGAATTACGCCAGCACATAAACTATACAGTGTGTGCAATCAGTGTAGTAGAAAAGACCACCTAACCTGACCAAGTCATGACCATGAGACCAGAGTGTATCAAGACCGAGACAAGACCAAGACTTTGAGGGGTTGAAGTCAAGACCAAGACCACGGCAGTGCGAGTTCGACATTGCACGACACACTTGCGATAAAATGCGGAACATGCAAACTAAAGTCACTCTTCAAAATTATCTGAAAGATCCACATTACCATAAAAATACCCATAGAAAACAAATGAAGATTCCTCTTCACCTCTTATAGCCACACTCTATATATGTTTGTGTGTATAAGTGTACTGTAAGAAATGTCTCAAGAAAATAATCAAAAGGAATTGCAGAGGTGAATTTTACATGTGTGATTTTTTTTCTTTGTTTCTATGAGCAAACAAATACAAACACTAAGGAGCTGAAATCAACTCCACCATTTTTATTCAACGCTCAATTTTGCACAGGAAACTTAATGATGTCCTGGTAGTTGTGGTCTTGACCAGTCTTTAAATAAAATCCAGAGTCCTCTTTGTCTGAGACAGAGTAAAAATACGTTCAAGATGAGATCTTCAAAAACTGGTGTTGAGACCGGTCTCGAGACCAAGACCAATCTCCAGTACTCCAACACTGTTACAAACAGTCAAAGTTATGATAAAATGCAGTGTTACCATCCATTACTTGAGTCATCCAATACTATTATTATTTATTACTTGCTTAAATTAACTTGATAATTTATTAGTTCATTTGATGTTTTAACCCAGTATCTTCTCATGTTCTGTTTTGACAGTACGATGAAAAATACTGTGTGCCATAGTTGAAGACACACACATGGAATTATAAGATGTTTTCAGACTTACTGCTGTGTTTGTTTAATAAATGTAATACATGAGACTCACTAATAATTCACCCTCATATCACTCAGATTAATTTTGTCTGCAGTTTAAAGACAGTTGAGATGCCGTCACAACCTGAACTTAGCAGAACAAAAAAGTTAGATTGGTCACAAGCAGATCAAGGATCATTATGTCACATTTTGTGACTTCATAATTTATTTTATGAACTATTATTTCATCCTGATATTATCATTTTCCATGAGTCTCAACTTTTCGTCTCTTTTGATCAACAGCTCTTTATGGAATGTGCCTCACTATCTTTGAAGACAGAAGAAGTCAGTATATTATGTCCCTGATGCATACAGTTTAAAGAAAAACAGACATGTATCATATATACAGACTCACTCGTCATGATTTCATTTTTCAGTTATTTCCATTGTTTCCTGTGAGGACGTGTGGCTGCACGCAGACATCCTGTCTGTCTCTGGAAGTAGCCCGAGAGGTCAGGGATGAGTTCGTCATTAGTGAAATCATTTAGAAATGATCTGACTGTATCCGATTTCAGCCGTGCCCCGATAGGCTGATATGATAAGACGGCAACATTTGTCACTGTTATCTGCTGATGACTGACCTGTATACAGTGTGTGCCTTTCAGTCACAGTCACGACTTGTTGAAAACGGCATTCAGAATATAGACAAACATAAACAGCACATGCGTGTGAGACAATCAGTCACTTGTTAAAGGAATGAAAAATGGCAGGGTACAGAGTTTTTACAGTTTTACACTTGTATACGTGTTAACCACCCAAACTTTAAAGGAACTTTAAAAGCTCTGTTTAAATAAAAATGTCCACAAAATGTCAACACAGAGGTTAACTGAAATGTACCATGAATATAAGATTGAAAATAGTGCGGCAAGATAAATACTTGTTTATAATTTGATAGAAAATCACATAGAAGATTACAATAGTGTTTTATACTGCAGTAAATCTTTAATCAATGAAGGCTAAATAATAAAACCCCTCATCCCAAATAGGTTTAAAAAATATTTTCTTGCGTGTTCATGGTGTCTAAGCTGTTTTATTATCTTTACAAAAGGAAAAAGGAAAACTATGAATCATTGTGCATGGCATCATCTTCCTGTGTTTGTGACTGTGTGTCGCCTCCTGACATGTTTACTGTGCTGTGGATCTCGGCCTCGTGTTCTCTGGCTTTAGCCCTTAGCTTGGCGATGCTGCAGGAACGGAGCTCCTCTGAGCTTGGCCCCTCCGGCCTCTCCCACTTCCCCGACCTCTGGGTCACAGGCTGCATACATACGCTCAGCACAGCACTTGCAGCTTTTGTCCATGGATAGTTCTCTCCTTCCTGTCGTCTTTCCCAGTGCTCGCCGTCACAACTTTCCGTCTGCTGTTTTAAATTCCTGCTCGTTTTCTCAGATGTTTCATCATTGTCTCTTTTTACATAAGGCCCTGCAAGCTGACCCTGGAGTTTCAGCTGTCGCCTCATCTTGGCACGGCGGTTTTGGAACCACACCTGAAAACAAATGAAGGAAAAGTAAATAGAAATGACGAGGAAGCATGAATAAACTTCTTTTTTTTTTGTTAACAGTGTAACAGCAACTCAGTAAGTCAGTCAAAGTTTTGGTACATGACTCACCGACTTTGACGTAACGTGCAGAAACATGATGGACGAAAGTAAATGTTTGGTTGATGCTCAGAAACTATTAAATAATTCACTTATTGCACATCAATTTTTAGCTCAAATGTAATTTGTAATGCGGTATGCAGTATGCGGTATGTTAACATTAGTTGCAGAGTGACCTAGATTAGTTAGAAAAGTTATTTTTCAGCTCTATCCCTGAGAACAAGTCAGGTAAAGCAGTATTTTAGTAGTTTCAGGGATTATACGTATGAAGAAACAGCTATCAGTGTGTTGTTTTAAAGCTCTGAGCAATATAAAACAGCACATCTTGTTAGTAGCGTCTGTGTTGTTTCAAAATTCCAACTTTAAAGCTCTTGAACACGCCAAAGTCAGAAAAACGACTTCCCAACTCGGGATATGGGACCATCTGAGGAGCATGTGAATGCAGCATAACCTGTATTCACACTGTTTGAGTACGTTGAGAGTTGAATTTGAGGATATGGTTGATATGGTTGATATGTTAAGTCAACTGACACGACTGTATGTTTAGTAGAAGAGTTACAGGCTGCCGTAATCATTCCTCCCATCTATGAAATGAGATATCTCCTATCTAAAATCCCTGTCTGACACAATTCCAATCTTGTAATACAAAAAAAAATCTATTTATTTATTTTAAAGACAACTTTTAGAAGATATCCGCTTCATTCGACTATCTCCAACTGTGCACTTTTGCACAGAAAGTGCTGAAATTTTTTAACCCCTATCTCTAACAGTGTAGCTGTGTTAGTAAGGAATCTCCTCATGGCCAGTAGACAAGCAGAAGTACTGAAAGTAAATGACTGTGTCAATGTACATATTGGAATGTGAGTATATCTCAAAAAGGTGAACTGATCCTTTAAAGCTATGTTGCATTGATGACAGAAAAAATAATTTCCCAGACACCTTTTCTTTGCTGCAACATTATGCATCTTCCTGAAATCTTGAATTAAGAAATGTGTGTGGATTTAAATGTTATCACTCGACACACGTGGGACTGATGGACCTGCAACAGAGTCGGTAAGGCATTTACGCACTGTACATGAAAATTAATATCAGCTGAACGAGTATAAGGCGAACATTTCCAGGAGGAGTTCAGAGTTCCAATTACCTGTACTCTGGCCTCGATGAGGTCCAGTCTGAGGGCCAGGGCCTCCCTCATGAAGATGTCTGGGTAGTGGGTGGTCTCGAAGGCCTTCTCCAGTTCCTCCAGCTGCCAGCTGCTGTAGTTGGCCCGTGCACGACGCTGCTTCACTGGCCTCTGTTCATCTGGAAAGCACAGCGCGAGCACCAATTACACAATCGCCAACGGGTGACAAGGAACTAATGGCTCTAGATTGGATAATTAGCACAGCGATCATTAGCTCCACTTTAACACTGCTTGATAATTGATTGTTAGTTACGAGCTGTTAGCCAATCTTTTGTAAACATTTACACTGTGATCAGATGGTGCATGCTGACTGTCTTAGAGACTGTGGTCAAACTGTGCCAGTTTGGCTGCGCACTATCTGTACCAGTCCAGTGTTAACAGCCCCTTTTTGGCCACAGCAGCTGCAGTTTGAACTCACCTATGCCCTCTGTGAGCGGCGCCATCCCCACTGCCTGTGTGGCCAGGAGAAAAGCTTCCTTGCGTGGCTCTGGCTGCAGATAATTCCTCAAGGATTCATAGCTGATAAAGGGCCCTGGGATCAGAATCTGAGGTTGAGAACCCAGTCTGGTTGGGAAGGCAGGGAAAAAGTGAGCTGCAGGTGAATGGAAAACTGCAGGCAAGAGAGTGGATACCAGCTGCCCTGGGCCAAACATGTCCATGCTGTTAAGAGTCCAATACTAAGCGTCAGTCCACTGCAAAGGGCCACGTTGACTCCTACAGGGATACTGATAAAATGGTGAAATGCATCCCAACATCCAGAAAAACAAGAAAAGTTATGGTTGTCCACTAGATGTATCTGTCCAGTTGGTTGTTAAAGCTGCTGTGTGGGTCTGAGGGGCTCAGCGCAGGTATAAGGTGTTGCCTGAGGAGTAAAGGTAACGCTTGAGTAGCGGAGGTGGTCTCACCTTAGCTTTCTGTGCTTCTCCTCCAAATCCTCTCCCCCGCCTTTCCCAGTCACATGACCTCCAAACAGACAGCAGGGCTTGGTTTATAGGACGGAGGTGAAAATCCAACCTGTGATTCATCTCTCAGTGGATTATCAGTATTACTCCGTCAGTGTTTGCTGTATTCGTCATTGCTTTCCAAACCACAATCTGTTCCTTACATTTTAGTGATAGGATATATGTCCCCTGACTTTTCCTCTCACTGCCTACCTGGGACAAGTTGCAACATCTTTGGCTTCTGAAATTTCAATCAGTGAGATGGACAGGAGCTCAGTGTGTGGAAAGTCACTTGCGAAGATGAACATGTGTGTGTGCTCATATAGGCACGTTCGACCTAAAAGATTTGCACAACTCCTATCTGACCGGTTTAACAGTTGTCAAATATAATAAGAACAAATTACTGCAAAGGACACGTAATGAAAACACAGGTTGTTCACTCCTGTGGGATGAAAACAAGAACACAAGCGGCAGACCCTGAACAGCAGGTTCCAGGATAAACACACTCCTCCTGACAACAATGAGACAAACCTGAAAGCTCATTTGCTGAATGTTTTGAAATCCCTCCTAGTAACTTTGTGTTTACTCCATTGTTGATTTAATTTTATTGTTTTTTCTAAAGTTGTGACAGGCTGTGCAAAATTATCATGTCTGTCAATGAGTAGAGGCAGCGCACACACACAAATCCCTTCTTTGCATGACAGTAGAAATCCACTAATGAAATATTAAAGGGGAATTATTAAGCTCATTTTCAGGTTCATACTTGTATTTAAGGCTTCTACTAGAACATGTTTACATGCTTAAGTGTTCAAAAACACTTATTTTTCTCATACACAGGGCTTTTCTTGGTTCAAAATGAGGCATAGGTGCTACTGTCCTGGTCATGTGCATGCACGTGCATGTGTACCGTAGCTCCGGAGAACACTTTTTTACAAGGAACATCTTTTTTTGGTGCTGCACATTGTAGAGTCCCTGCACACTCGTCTCACAGCAAGCTGCACATTGAGAGCAACATTATTTGTCCGGCTCAGACGACGGCTTGTTCTGGTGGAAGTTAGGTTGTAGCTCGTTGTTCACTTTATGTCAAAGTGTCATTTGTGTTTAAACAACATTTTACTTATGAGTTATTGAGCCAGGAAGATAAAGTCTGTAGATATCTTTCCAACTTTATGAACTGCACAGAGCTGCGTTCACAAACATTGCCATTTACAAACCCTGACTGCCATTTGCAACCGTGTTTGTAAGTGCCAGCTGGCAATATGAAACTAGACCAATATTAAAACACCAAACAGCAGGGACCAGAAGACTAATAATGACCTCATCGACTTTGTTTTGCATTAATAGGGCAGGTGCCCACTTTGCTGCGGTCAAGCCAAAAATTGATGTCTCTTTCTTTCTCTTTGACACTTTTGGCAGCACCTTTTCTGGTGCATTGCTGATTAAGATAAAGTGCCAACACGTCAGCGTTATGCTGCAATTGCAGCTACAAATGACAGAACTCCAACAAGTGTAAGGCTTGTTAGAAAAGTGTTTTCCCTGAAGACAAAACATCAGATTTTTTTAAAAAAAGCTGAGGCTGGACAAAATTTGATGGAGGTGGTTGCCTCATAATTCTCTATGCAGGAAAAACCCTCATATATTGTCTATACTGCAACACCAGTCAACCCTCATTCTGAGACAATCCATTTTAGAGCCTGTCTCTTTAGGCCCGGACATGTTCTAGCTGAAATATGATCCAAAAATCGGGCAGACATTAACAACAAGTTTACTGGTTACCCTACCGTTAGCTTGTAGCTACATGTAGCAGTGTAGACTACATAATGTAGCACTAGCAGTAGCGTGCCTGGAGCAGATCACTATATACGTAAAAACCTTCACAAGCTGACGTCCTCTTATAGCTAAAGCAGAAATGTTGGAAACAGAGTATTTCGAATAGTTTGAAGCCTGAGGTTTTTACTCACAGCGATTACTTTTACATACGTACAACATACAACTTTGGCCATGTTTAATATAAACATCTGACACTGTAACACTATATAATCATGACAGAAAGTAAGGAAAAGCGTAATAGGTTCCCTTAACACAAGGTAAAGCAGGTATAATGAAAATGTGACAGCTGTAACATTGGCAAATGTTAGAAGCTTTTTTAACCAAACTTAAAAAGAGCATCCCATTTAAAATGCAAAATACTTTATATCCTAAATCTGTGACTGTACAGTGGCTGTTTAATAAATGTTTCATTAAAAGGACGAGCAAATTCTGTAAAACAAAATAATGTAAGGACGTTGCCCATGTGCTAACACCAGTTTGTGCTTCTCATGTATTAGCATTAGGATTATATTCAAGTCACACAGTGCATCAGCTTCTCTAAATACTGCCGATGTTTGGAAAACCCAAGGTCATTTAACAAGACTTAACACTGTTCTGAAAGACTGTCCTAACCATCTGGCTGAAAAAAAAATCTGTGTCCTGGATTGAAAGTCTTTCATTGTGCACTGGGTGATTTATTTATTTAATTTTTTATCCACATGGTCTAATATAGTC
The DNA here is from genome assembly GCF_006386435.1 of Epinephelus moara. Classification (NCBI taxonomy): domain Eukaryota; kingdom Metazoa; phylum Chordata; class Actinopteri; order Perciformes; family Serranidae; genus Epinephelus; species Epinephelus moara. Next base: position 18,228,942 of record NC_065523.1, on the reverse strand, counting down.
AAATATCTTGTTAAATGAACTTCTGGGTTTTTAAGACTGGCATTTAGCTTTCAGAAAACCTGAATTTTAGCACTGTGACTCGAATGTAATGCTGAAGGCCACAAACTTCCGGCTACCCTTATTGCACACTTCAGCACAGACTTAAAGTTAAACAACTAAAACGTATTGATTTGTTGCAAATTTTGGTACCAAATCTACCTTGAATACCACTTTTTAAAACTTGCTTGCATGCTACCTAGTGAGTTTGGCAGCTTCACCAGATAATTTGTCAAAACATTCACTGTCAGATGCAAGTGCTTAGTATTCATGTTCTATCCTGTGTTTTTAATAACTGATATACTGCAATAATTAACGGTGATGTATTCTTACCATCATTGTAAAGTATAAAGACAGAAGTCAAAGTGTTACCGAACACTTACTGGATTTTTCCATCTCAGATCAAAGCATTTACATCAACACATTAACAGCCAAGACAGGAAGATTATTAACACTTTTTTTTTCTATGAGCAAGGCAGCTGTAGCTTAGTGTTGATGGATCTCTGATGAGATGATCGCCAGCACTGTCTATGTGAATTAAACACAGGTGTGTCAATTAATCCGAAGATACATATCACCTAACAACACATCTTGCAAAACTGCTCATCAGCTCAGACGGCGGTGAAAACATTTCGCTGTCAGTGTTGTCACCGCTGAACTGGCGAGCTGAGGCAGCTTTGATCAGCACGGGACCTCTGCAGCAGGCAGCTGGTCAGAGCTGAGGTGAGTCACAGGGTGGTCATTCCTCTGTGAGCAGTGAGGGCTGCAACTACCTCTCCTGTGGCCCTTTCATCTGCACCTGTTTAAACACTAAATTAATGCCTTAGTGGAGGCGGTAAAGAGGTCAGTATTAGGGTTTGACTGATTTGGATTTCTTTGAAGCTCATGTTGAGACTGAAAGACGATAGTTGAATTTACATGGTTTTATTTCAGAAGAATTACAAAGTTTTACAATTTCACCCATAATTTGTTTCTTGAAATTGTGAAAAAATCACTTTACTGGCATTAAGAACATCACTGGACACTTGAACTCTCCAGTGAAACTTGACTAATAAAACATTTTTAGCAAAAGCATCTTTGCATGAGGTAGCCACATCTCATCTATATTATTACCTATCTACCTATCATCTATATAATGTAAATAATTTAGGCTTTACATTAATTATTTAATGTAGGTGTTGTCAGGGAGGACCACCGTCAATGATGGGTGACATAACCAGCTGATTAAAAAAACTTTTAGCACTTCAGTCTGTTTTTGTGTATGCGTGTATGTGATGGCGGAAACAGACAGACAGAGATTGAAAGAAATCATTTCTTGGGTTTGCAAGTTCCGCAGGGAAAAGCAAAATAGATTAAACGTGTCTAGTTTGAGCTGTGGCTAAATAAACACTGTGTGTGGTGGGACTGACGACTGAATAGCCATCTCCGTTTGTCCCTGGCACACAGGTAGTTACAGGGATTTCTAATCTGTCTGAAAGTAGACCCCCTTCTCCCAACCCCCCCAAACTACTGTGTTTGTCTGTGCCTGGGTCTTTTAATGCCCATTGATCCGGATAATCAGGGACAAAATTGGTGAAAAACCGGTGGGGGAGGTTCTGACAGTAGTTGCTCAAAAGAGCTGCTTGTGGATAATTGAAGGAGGCATTAAGACAACAATAGTAATGGCTAATGCCAGGCCTTATTGGTCTCTCAGGTATCTCGAGCTCCCTAGATGACAAGGCAACACTGGTGATCCACAGCTAAAATGGCAATCATCGTATCATTAGCAGACCCTCAGCTGCACAGATAGAATGTGCATTATGTGAGGGTTTAGCAAGTCACCAAAGGGATGCCCTTCAGATGGCTTTAGTTTGAGATGGACTTGTTGGAACTTGCATTCATTCATTGCAAAGCAGAGGGAAAAGGACGTCTGAAATCCCCCCAGATGTGTCTTTTTGGATCACAGGTAACGTCATGATTCTCAAATTTGAAAACCCTCAAAGGAATAGCCTACTTCCCCCACAAGATCATCATTTGTATGTCAAATACCCGCCCTGTGTTATGTTGAATTCATAAAGAAAACGGTTTTTTTTCTTGCATGCCTCCAAGGTGAATGAAGAATCCAAAAAACTAGACTGGAGTGAAAGGTGGTCTACATTTAACAACATTAAAAGTATTTTAAAACATCTTATTGCAAACTTTGAAACAACTAGTCCAGTATAATTTCAGTCTTATTTATCCAGTCATTCGCCCAGTACTTCCCAATCATATGCATTGTCACTACAACCTTCCTATTTAAAATGCCTCTGCACACAAGTAGCACATCCAGGAGAGCACATTTGCGTTTGAATTCTGCTTGTACATTCCACTGAGCTGACTTAAAATGCACGCACTTGCCCAGGCAAGATGCTTATATGGATATGAGACTGTTTATGTGGAAGTGTGTTTAATAGTAAAGTGTTAGCCAAGCAGAAACCTCCAGGGCTCCAAAATAAAGCCAACAGGAAAGTGTCAAAAACTGCAATTCTTTGAGTGGCCACTTGAGGCTGGCTCCAGAAGCAAGTCAACCATTGATACAAATGTTAAAATGCCCAACTCCACAGCAGAAATAAACATGTTTACAGCTTGGTACAAAAAACAGTTTTGGTCTCTATAGCTAATTTCCTCATTTATGACAACTGTGCGAGGGGGGTGTATTTTGTATAACTCATCCGTTTACATTTCATGAAGGCTTGGGCTGTGGCCACTTTGAGTGACAGGCTTTCTGCAAGGTGACTGGCAGTCTGATCCACTCCTTGCTTCTCCATAGCTCCACCCTCTCCTCCAAATATTGTCATTTTTGGCTCCAAAAAACCAAGAGGACGACAGCTTAAATGCCAAACTCAAGGCTAGTGCGAGTTGTCATGTTAGCTATGTAAGTTATTTAATACAGTCTATGGTTTTAGGTAAAATGCATGTTTTTGGGGACTCCTGAGCATACGACTGGATACATGAGACTTGGATTATACTGCACAAGTTGTGTGAGAGTTTGTAAACTTTGCTATAGTTTTGCTGTTGTTAAATGTGGCCCCCTTTAATGACAATTCATTGAGAATTTTCTGTTTTTGGATTCACTGGAAGCATGCTAAAAAAGTATTCTTTACTAGTATTACGTGACACAGGGTGAATAACTGATATACAAATGATTTTGTAGATAATGTATTCTTTTAAAGTCCCCCTGCAATAAAAAATACATTTTGCTTATCGTTGCTTTACTTGGATGCCTGGCTTTCACTGTGCAGAATGACAAATGTGCAGAGTTTGACAACAGAAAACTGTTTTCACATTTATTTTCTGAAAAGAGAAAGTTTTTCTTTTCTTATAGTAAACCTGAGTTTAAGATGTGTAGCATTGCAACCAGTTTGGAAGACAGTCACGGTCCAATATGGAACTTTCCCAAGTGTGCTGTGGAAACTTGAAGCCTTCCATTAAATGATCTATTATCTGGAATTTATTACAGAAAAGCACTTTCAATGAGTTGAAATCCGAATTAAATGATGCAGGCTATTTACCCCCTTTTTTTCCTTGACAGACATGGCTGAAGTGGATTAACTCTCACACTCTGCCCTTAGTGTGATAAGATACAGTCTAACATAATGGAGATCATGAACACTGCACATTATATTATTCTTTCCCATCCACTACAATGGCACTTCAGCTCATAACGCAAGAGTTCTGCCAAATGTCATGCGAAGATGGATGATTATCGTCAGCTCCACTGTCATGGGAATATATCTATCTGGTGTAATTTGCAGGCTGGAACAGCAATGAGCACAGATAAGATCAATATTTAATGAAAGTCTAAGTGAAGCTTAAGGGTTGTCACTTATGCCTCTGCTGTTAATGACATGTCACATTATCATACTTATCAGATTGGGTCAATCTTAACTGCAATTACTGGCCTCATTTCTTTTTAATTCATTACAAATGTTGAATCATTTCAGTCGTCCACCTCTGTGCAAACACTTGGGGAATATATTCTCTGGCTGCTTGTATGTTAGTGTCAACCCTCTGCAAAAACTTTAATATCTATTAATGGGAGCTTGGGTCAGTATAATTCAATCAACACACCTAAAATGTGTTTGTAACTTGGAAGAAAAGTGTATTTCATGGCTGAGGAAGCCCCTATGCTTGGTGCCTCACTCTCCCTGGTAATAGTATCCCGCAGTGAGCAGGCTGATTGTTTTAGTCCTGGATCACTGGCCATGGGATAAACCTGAGAGCCCAGCCTGCTTTTCATGTCAAAACCTTCAAGGGAAAGCGGCCACAATCCAAGAGCAATCACACTTGAGACATCAAAGTGCCAGAGAGAAGAGAGGCGAGAGACAGTCCACATTTTTTCCACGCAAGCCAAGTGCAACTCAAGCGTGGAGGAAGAGGAGATGATCTAAGGCGAGGGTGCCATTGAGAGGAAGACGGAGAGCAGACAGATGTGCATGGGCAGGTAGCGGCACATCGGGGCCCCTCCTGTAGGTGAGAGAGACACCGAGAAGCCTCTGCCGGTCGCATTCCTGCTTGCTGCTCATTCACTGTCCACTTTCACATGGGCAGGAAGACCCACTGACAACCATGTACCTGCACTTTGAAACAGTATTCCCATCATCAGTGCTGGAAGATGTATCTAGATTGTTTACTTAAGATAAAGTACAACCAATATAAAAAAGTAAAAATACTCAATCGAAGTAAAAGTCCTGTATTTAAAATGCTATGTAAAAAGTATTATCTGCAAAATATACTCTAGGCATTAAAAGTTATCTGCAAAAAGACTTTTACAGTTTTAGTAAGTCGAGCTGGAGCTAATTTTAACTGCTAGCTACTTTATGAACAGTTTGGTAAATTAGTGCAACAGTTCCCAACCTATAGGTCAGACCCTCTCCAAATGGTCACAAGCTAAACTTAGGGGGTCGTAACATGATTAATATGGAAGGAAATATAGTCATATTTTGCCCTTTTACCATTCTTTGCCATTTCTTTGTGAAATATTAGACAATTTGATATTTTTGGTCCTCTTAAACTCATTTAAATGAACCCATCTGAGAAGTTTTGAGGGAAAATCCTTTTTAGACCTGCTAAATCTTGTAGACGTCTAAAACTTAACAAGGGATTCCAACTAGACGATGCTTTTTTTTTTATAAAAGGTGATCAGCCAAAAAACACTGGGAACCACCGATGACTATTTGTGTATCAGTTAGTCATGCTGTGTTGCCTTGACTCCTTGAAGTAAACTTTGTTTTTCTCAGCATACCACCCTGGAAAACAGTGAACATATTGATTTATTGATTGACTGCGGAACATGTTTATCAACACCTGACACATCCCTTTAAAAACTGTCACACAACTCCTGCAGTATAATCAAAAGGTACGTTCCAAATCTCATACTTTTCCTTTTTACTTTTAGTATGTACTGCAGCTGTCCTTAAAAAGTACGTACTGTTGCATGCAGTACGCACAGTCGGGACATACTACTGTCTCATAACATTACGCCCTGAACTTTGACCCTCTTTCTCATATATTTGTTAGGTTGGAGATAAAACAAAACACTGTACACCAAGTGCGCCAGAGATGGAAGTTGTTGTTGTTACTTTGCAATGTATGTAGTTTTAACTTTGACATTATAACTGCATACAAGGTAGATTCTAACATGGTGGTAACCTTTATGATTATTTTGTGCATTTAAATAATTAATATTCCTATTTTTACTATCAGACTGGTCATCATGTACTTGAATTCTCTGTCAGCCGTCATTGCAGCCTCTGAGAGCCGTCAGCTGTCAGCAAGTGGTCATCTTGGTGGCTCAGTCAATGTGATGAATCAAAAGCATGCTGGCATGCATAGTGCAGAATACGACTGGATGTAGTAGGACATCCTGGTATTTTTGGCATACTGCATTTGACATACTATGAATGAGGACATACTAAATCTTTGTCTGGCATACTATATAGTATAGAAGTATGGGCATTGGAACGTACAGAAAGTCAATCCAGTCATATGCACAGTACTTTCTGAACACATGCATTTTGCTACAACCTTAGACTTGGATTAAACTGCAGGAGTTGTGTGACAGTTCATGAATGGAGGTTTTGATAGTTTTGCTGTTGTTAAAAGTGGCCCCCAGTCAATCAATAAATCAGTATGTTCACAGTTTTCCGTAGAGGCATGCGAGAAAATTTTGTATTTTACAAGATCAGCATTTGCTTTCCGTGTAAAATCTTAATCTGAAGAGTAACTAGTAAAGATGTGAAATACATGTAGTGAAGAAGAAAGTGGAATATTTCCCTCAAGTAGAAATTCTTAAGTTAAGTATAAATACCTTAAAACTGTACTTAAATAGTAAGTACAGTAAATATACTTAGTTACTGCCGATGTTTACCCTCAATAACTATGTACTATGAAGATATTTTGTAACCACGAAGCAAAATGTTCAGCATGACCAAATGAGCGTTTGGCTCTCAGCAGCTGCATTTCAGGGCATCCAGCCTGGTATGATGAATAAAGGCAGAGGTTGTTAACTTGTCAGTGGTCCGTCAGACTATTCAGCAACACGCCGGCCCCCCCTCTCCCTCCCAACACTTCCTCGTTAGCTGTCATTCATCTCTGTTCCGCCTCACTGCTGCCCAGCCAATAGGATGCTGGCGCCTGACCAAGAGCCCAGGCTGCTAAGACTTGTGTTGTAAGTTGATAGATAACCATAAACAGAGCTCTCGGCTAGTTATAGGACACCATACAGGTGCAATTAACACATCAGACAGGCAGCAGAGAGGGGCATGAGGCATGATGGGTAGGATATGATTGGGTTTACATATGAACAAGTTAATTATAGGAATGGATGTGTGAATACATATTCATTAAAGGGGATTTGGAGGCAGTGAGGTGTTCAGAAGACAAAGGCACATATATAATGATTTCACAATGTCTTGGGTTTGAATTCTGTGCATGAGTCTTGTCACAACTCCAATTATTTATATATTTTGTTGCCCAAACACATGAAGGAAACATGATTTTCAGTATGTCCTTCTTTCACAAAATAAAAGAAGGCAATTTTTTGATCAAACTTTAAAGTACTTTGACCCCTAGCCTTGGTTATTGTGTTACATTTTAAATGAAAAAGCTGCATTAATGTAGTCTGAGACAACCAGCCCGGGTATCTCAATGAATGCCTGTTATTTCTGAATGACAGATTCCACTGACCCACCAGTGTGGGCATGTCTCACCCCCTCACTGAGGATCCTTATGCCGTGGATTCATCTTCATGTCCTTCTCTTTAACAAAACACCAGGAGCAAGTCTGTGCTTCAAAATGGCCTACCCACATCACGTCTTCAAAGCCCCCTTTGGTCTGTGTGATTGAACAATTACCGCCATGGTTAATTTACTATCAATAGGGACGTCCACTTTCCTAGTTTACCGGCATGCCTACACATTGTTTAACTTATCCCTTTGACTCCATCAAGAGGTTTTCAAAAGAAGTCAGTGGCACTGGGCAAAACAACTCGCACTTTCATGGCAAAATGGTTTCCATCACAGCGTGTGCATCACGCCGTTAATTTGTCTGTTACACGCCAATGAAGAGCAAGCGCACCTATGACAGCTGTTTCCAGTTTTAGCTGGATCCAAGAATTATTGGAAGGAAATGAAAGGCCACAAACCTGCACCGTTTATTTTTTCCCTTCCATCTCGTTTGAGGTGCTAAAATATTATTCTGAAAGGTAATAATTGGTTCTTGTGAAACTTGAGTTTCTACAATTTCGACATTTAACTGCTTTCAAATTAAATAGTGATAAAATGTCTCCAATGAATCCCTGAACTACAGCGGTTAGCTGCTGAAATATGTTACACTTTTCATTTTCCATCAGGTAAAGCAGAATCAAAAAAAAAAAAGAAAGCATATTTCCAGAGTTATTTTATTCTGTTCACATTCAGGTGGCTCACAGATGGTGCGTTCAGGAACGGGTCATGACTTCAAAATAAATGACCTGTTATTTTCAGCTTTTTATTCACAACTAACATTATACCCTGCCAATAACACATTTAGGCTTCATATTCTTAATAATCTGAAACAACAAAACTCTTTTTACACTCAAAATCAGAGGAAAACTGTGGCAAAATTGTTGCTACGCCGATACAACACTGGATGGAAAACCATGAGGATTTTTTTTTTTTTTTGGTGAAAGTTAGCTTTTTAATTGTACAATGTTAATGTTTCATATTCAAACTATTGAAAATATCAAGCCAAAACCAGTGAGCCATTTCCCAAATACACACTGAGCTCTGCATTTTGTAATAATGTATGTCAGTAATTTAATAACTGCAGCAGTGCAAAAACTCCCTCTAAATGTCTGAAAATACAATGTTTTAATTTGAATTTAATTAAATCAATTTTGTAAATAATTATTTATTATGACATAATTTCCATTTATTAAGTATTGTTGACTCTGACACCAATTTCATTTAATCTGTCTTTAACTGATTATGTAACAACATTAACTAATAGTATTTTAATTCTTATCTTTCTAAATTATTATTTAATGCTTCATTACATCATCAGTTAAAATAACTTACATTCATTAAGAAGTAATATATGTACTAATTGTGGCATTATTATCATGAACAGTTTTAATTATTACATTTTCAACTCATTTAGAGAGAATTTTAAAGCATTCTTTGAAGTCATTAAATTACCCATAAAGTTATTACATTACTAGTAGCCACCAGCTCATTGGTGGACCCTTTAATCTGTAGCACTGAAGAACCACAGAGTTTGTTAATCTGTCACGATCAAATCAGAGCAACGTTTGAACTAAAAGCAATGAAAAAAAATACACTCTGGAATGCAGAAAACAAATGACACTATTTTTAATCGGATGTGAAGCTGTACGCTTTGTTGTTACGTTGTTGCTTCCATGTGAAGGACCTTCATTGACTCTGCGATCATTGAACTGGTGTCAATTTGTCCGTAGATACCCACTAAAAATGCCTTGTGGAGCAAGATGTCTGCGTGCTCTGTGAAGGAAAAAAGCACATGGATGCGTGACTGTAACTGGGGTGCATGCTTTGTTTAATCGCTTTTTGTTTTACTTAAAAAAAAATATTGCATGGTCATGTGACTATAAGATTAAGCAGGCACAGGAAGGGCTGCTTCTTACAAGATCAACAAGAATGTGACTAAAGAGTATCTTCTTACCTTGACAGAGAAGCACGTACTCCGGAAGATTCCTGAGAGCCGTCTGCACCACGTCGAAGTTACCACTGCCCATACAGTACATGAAAGTTGGCAGGAAGTCTGTTGCCAGGCTGCAGCACAGAAACATACATAGTGAGAAGTACGTAACAAATAAAGGTATGCATAAGGATGCATTGAAGATTGATTGATAGACAGATAGGTATCAAAACACCATCACTGGCTTCTCTTTATTTATCTCCACACATTCCCCATCAGTCCCAGCACGCTCTCCGTAGCTGGTTTGTCCCGCAGTGCTGCAAACTTACCAGGGATTATTCTGGATGCAGCGCAGGGCCAGACTGAAGGCCATATTCCGACACAGCTCCTCCGAGGACGTCATAAGTCTCTGCAGATCATTCTGCAAACAGTGACACGAGGTGATGACTGATGCGTTACACACTGACAGGTACTGCTCTTGACCTTTTTTTTTATATGTTGTTTATGACTCACAATGAAGTACTGGATGATCTCTGGGCTCCTCCTCGACTTCTCATCCACTTCTGTCAACACTTCCAACACATCTATAGCGTATGGGAAAAAAACACCTTATTGCTCATTATGATACAGGGTTCACACACTGTAAAAAACGCTGCAGCAGTGATGTTTGTTACCTTCTACTGCCTCTCCTCTCGACATCTTTTTCAGGTACATTGTCATGTCGGCCGCACTTGGTGAAACCGAGGCAGATATGTTGACAAGGGGCAGGGACCCCGTGGACAGGTCATCTGGTAAAAAGCAAAACTGTAGTTAGCAAAAAACAGTGTAACAGTGGCACTAGATTTGACTAGACTTAATGATTCTGATTATTTATATTTTAAAGGCTCTTATGTTTCAGATATATGTGGGCTCTGTAACAACTTCATGGGTTGAGAAAATCCTCCTGTGCTTACCATCTCTCTCCTCTGGTGCAACCTCTGCAGAAGACCTTTTCACTGGCAAAGTGAGACCGGCCAGCAGAGATTTCAGTTGAACCAGGTCTGGGTTTTCAGCACATAGACCCCTGGCAGGAGAAACAGCAAACAAAATCTTTTAATAAACCCATTATTGCTGTAAATACGGTAAACTCAGTCATGGTTTGCCAATTCATCATTCACAAAGGTATGTTTGCCAAAATGTACTTACTGCAAGATGTCAGAGTGCTTCTGTAAATAGGGAATGGCGGCTGCAGCATCGTGGGTGATGTACTTCTGTGTGAACTGCAAAAACCTGTTGATGAAGACCAATGGAGAACGAGTCCTCTGGAAGTTCTAAGAGAAGAAAGATTTACAAACACTTATGAACACTGTAAAACTGATTTGTAGTTTATAAAAAAAAAAAAAGTAGTGGTTGCGTCTGATTTCTAAATCCTGTGGTGAGGATTTGACAGTGTGTGTGAGCCGCCTACCCGAAGGACCTTCATAAAGGACAGAAGGCAGTCTTGAAGCGCCCTCTGGTGCTCGCTGTGGAAAACAAGCGGCTGCAGCAGCTCGAGGATGGCGAGCACATTGCTGAAGAACGTCATGTGGTTTTGCTGCCGAAACTCCTGCATGTTAAGGTGGATGCGGCCGTGTAAGAGACCTGCGATCATAGGCAGGTGTCTGGGAAGAAAAGAACAGTGTTAGAGCCAGTGTTTGCAGACTCCCACAATACTTCTGCACAGAGTACAAACTAGTTGTATTCACCTGAGCAATAGGACAGGGTGGGACACAGCCATCTTCCTGCATGCGAGGTTGGCATCAGACACACGGCCCTCAGCAGACTTTGAGTCTCCTATATCAGCGAGCAGTGTGACCAGGCGATGCACCAGGACATCAAGCTGGAAAAGTACATAAAATTAGTCCATACTGTGCTGTGAAGTATCATTGCTGTAAGTGATGAATATACAATAAGATTCAATCCAAATAACAACCCATTTCTTTGAGTTGTCAACAGTTTTTTTTATGACAAACCAAAAGACGGTCATGACATCAGATCCCAATTTTCAGCATTATGAACGTTTCTTGTGGAGTGCAGTGAAGTGTGCAGCTCATGGAGCTCAGTGTGGACTAAAGGTCATGACTTGTGACCTAACTGTGATAAGCTATGGAATACTTATATATAACTGTTACTGTTGCTTGCCCTGTTTTTAGTCTGTGATATCTAAATTTATTTAGAAAGTTCCTAATATATCTCACCAGCTAGTTCACTTAATTCGAAGAGCCTGTGGTTTAAGTACAGTATGACATCTCTATTATATTCACAAGAAGAATAATTGAATGGTAACAGGGCATCGAAATCCAAATGTCACAACAAAGAAGTATGTGGTCTATGAATCTGGTAAGACATCTCCTTTTTTGGGCTCTTGTTTGTTGCCTTTACAGGATAGAGCAGCTGAAGAAAGACAGTAAAGATGGGAGAGAAGGGGGAGGGGCCATGGGTTGAAATTGGACGTGGGACCCTGCCTATGTCGGGCACACACTCTACCAGGTGAGCTACCAGGATGCCACATGGCAAGACATCTTTACCTTGCAGCTGCTGCCGTCTGCAGCCCCGCCGCTGCTGAAGGTGCCTTCGGGCAGGGTGACGTGCTGGATGACCTCAGGGAAGTGCAGATAGATCTGCAGCAGCAAGTTGTGGCACCGCTTACTCATCGCGCTGAAAAACAGAACAAACAAAACGAGATGTGCACAGTTTAGAGGCGAGGCACCAACAACAGTCATTCACTTTAGGCGAAACACAGTTTTATTATTGGCTTAGGACAGTTCAGCTGTCCATGGTGAAGCTAGAAGCTTAGTAACAAAATAATCAACACTGTAATCCCTGATGTTATTGAGTTGTGTCGCTTGGAGCTATTTAATTGACAGTGACTGGTTGACCAATTTTGTGCAGCCATAGAAAGTTTGTCGCAGCTTTTCAACTCCAGTGAGCTTCACTCTGTAGTGGCACTAACATTTATAAAGCAATATTCCCAGTTTCACAGAAAAATTACCTTGGGTTTTTGTCAAATTCACTTTCTCCATCTCTTTCAACGGATTATTAACAGAACTGATATGAGATCACAGATTAAAGCACGATAAAGAACTTCTCTATTGTTTCTGTCTGCAAGCCACAATAATTAATGTACACACTAATGCAAACTAGGCACATGAATAGCGTAATGTAATACCAAAGGCCTTGAAGTGACTGTGGTTTCATGAAATCCTTTAAGGCTCTTGTCGAGCTCAAATGACGTACCCTCAACTAACTGAGGAGTTTATTACAGCCACGAATTAAGCAAATCAGAGCGACCTTGACCGAGAGTAAAGCGTCCGGCTGTTGTTCAATAGTTGCTGTGTAATTGGAATAAACACCGGCTTATCTGACAGCAAGGTTTCCCAAGAAGAATGCTCAACATACAATCAAGTGTTTATTCATTACAAGGCCAAAACCCTTTACTTTCAACGTGATTTTATCCTGCCATATTTTTCACGAGCAACAATTTTACCAGACAGCTTAGCTGTACTTAAAATACTGTAATTCGGGAGCTAATTTTGCTTGACCTTGGCCAAAGTTTCCTCATTAAAGTGGTTTAATAACCAGAGACATATTCATGAAAGGAGGGTTTGCCTCCACAAAGAGTTGCACCCTGATCTCTGACAGCTAAGTCAGAGCAGGAATTCACAACACAGGCAAGTTTAGAGCTTCAGCCTTAATCCTCTTGGCTTCATTATAATACACTGAGCTTTTAAAGAGATCACAGTACAGACGACTTCTGCTGGTTTTAATTTCACACCAATAGACCTAATTATCGAGTTTTCCCTGGTCCACGGCATTGTGGCTGACAGAGGAAGTCTGAAAAGTTCATCTGCACTGAGAGGGAAAATCTAGTGCGATTTACCCCCAAGTTTATCGGCACACCATAACAGGGGGAAAAATTGACTTTCCGTATTTGGGCTAATTAGAAAGAACAATACAATGTGTCGAAATGGATGGGCAGAACACTTTGGTGAACCTTATACGACAAAAGGTGATGAACATATGTGTCTTTGCTTATGGAGGGATGAGACAGAGGAGTGATTTGAGAACAGAAGATCAGGGTTGAAACAATAAATACAGTAGATCAGTGGTGCTCAAACTTTTCACACTGCGTACCACCTCGGAAAATATTAGGCTCTCTTTAGTCTCGCATTACCAGAGCTATCTCACACTGTGCCAGCACTGGAGAAAGGTCTGGATGAACCCATTGTAACTTCACACTAAGAGAAAAACTGCTCTATGCTCTCTGTTTGTATTTCTTTAAACCAATCACAATGATCTTGGATGGCGCTAAGCCCAGGATGCAACGACAGTGCCCTTGCAAATTAGTATCGGGAGGGAACTACTCACAAAAGAAAATGTCACATGAAACATCATGTTGTTTGCTGGCTCGGAAGTTGTTGTTTCACGCACAATGCTAAAAGAAAGTGTCGAGGTAGGCCTGGCTACAAGACTTTTTTTTTTTTTTTTTTTTACATAACACTGAGGATTTGCGTGCTTCCATGGAGACAGGTGGCTGAAGACAGGCTTTATACCTGCCGTCTACATCCTGTGAGCCAGACTAGGCTCTATTAAACCATTCATTTTACATCCGCTCACTATTATGCCATAACAGTTTGGCTGGCAATATTATATTTCAGGGATCTCATTGTTTACGTGTTTTCAGTCAAAATGTTTAGTATTTTGAAGCATTAAATATATTTAAATATATTTAAATATATTTAAATGTATTTAAATTTCAGAAAATACTTTTTAGACTCCTCCATGTACCACTAGAGGGAGCTCACATACTTCCAGTGGTGCACGTACCATAGTTTGAAAACCACTGTACTACAAGACAACTAACATACGTAGTGCTGCCAACTTACAATCACATTCATTGTTGATTAATCTGTTAATTCTTTTCTTGATTAATCATTTAGTTTTTGGTCAATAAAATGGTTAAAAGTGTCAATCAGTTTTGTAAAGCTCAAGCTGACATCCTCAACTAGATCTAGTGTTGCCTATAACCCAAAGATATTCAGTTTACTGTCATAGAGGAGTAAAGAAACCAGAAAATATTCACTTTTAAGATGCTACAATGAATAAAAATGACTCAAAATGATAAATTGATTATCGAATTAGTTGAAAATTGATCGATTAATTGCTGCAGCTCTACACCATACCTGTCCTCCCATTTCTTTGTGCAATTGATGAGGTACTCTGAGACTTTCTTGATGTTTTCTAGCTCCCCGCTGCAGTAGGAGTGAAGAAGGGGCAGCCTGGACTGGATGAGGGAGCAGGATGCCTGGTCCAAGCTGCTTTCGTCATCATGGGGCAAGTCACGACTGTTGAGCTCTGACTCTGACAGGATGAGGTCCACCAGGCTGATGAGCTCCTGCGAACTGAGTCGTAGCACAAACTTCTCTGTTTTCCTCTGCACAGACAAACAGAAGAAAATATATGAGTCATCAGCTTAAGCAGAATGAACTTCCACTGACTTCAGTCTCGTCGAAAATGCAAAAAAGGGGCTGGAAACTAGGAACTTTGTATGTGGGTATTTGATCATACTTGAGGAATCTTCTGGTCACGTCCTTGCCAGATACGTGGGATGTGGCTACACGCCCAAAGGAAATCCAGGGCAGATGATGGGTCAAGCCTGAAAAATGTTACACAGACACTTAACACCATTCTTAATAAAATCCCACCTGAAGCAGAAAATAGTTTTACTGGGTCACAAAGAACAGTGGCTGACAAAAATGTATTTAAAAGTGGGCATACTTGTAGTCTCTGCGCTTGCTGAGAAGAGCACTGATACACTGCAGGAGGGTGGACCAGTTTGACTGATGTGTAAGCAAGGCCAAAAGATAAGGTCTGTAGGCAGGGGTTCCTCTTGCCTGAAAGAGAGAAACAGTAGGAAATGATGAATCAGGACTGCCGAGAAAACACTTCCTCCAGTGTGATGAGACAAGAGAAGTACATTATCTGCAGGCAATGCTTATCTTACCTTGTTGAGGGCAAACAGCAGTTTCTGTTGAAGGTCTGGACACACTGAAGTGACCTCGGGGTCGAGATGCTCCAGCCAATCAACCAGCAGCCCAGAGCTCAGTCCTGACTTTGTCACCTCGGAGCTGATGGCAAAGGTGAAACTGAAAGGTTATCTCTGGAGATTTGACTGAACATCTATTCAATTCATATAGCCTTAATCAAACCCTCAGGAAGATAATGTGCAATACATCCAGAATACAGCTGAGCTTAAGATCTTATGCACATTGTTCACGTGCCCAATGTGCTGGTTTATTACAGCCAACATATCAAACATTCAACTAATAGTGTTGAGCCACTTGGAGGCTGTCTTTTACAGAGTAGTAACATGGCCTCTCAAGTTCAAGGATAACGTCTGTTTTTTTCAACCTAGACCTTATTTTCCCTTGTTTTGTGATTAAGTGACTAATGGGAAAAACACTTTAAAAATTCATCCAGTATTGAGCCAAAGGGCTGCAGTAAGCAGCTGCGAAACAGGTTGCAACCAGACTCCATTGTAAAAAACAATAATTTTAGCGTGTATAGAGCCAGCATACTTTCACATCTAACTGGGTGAACTAAGGGTTTATTTCAACCAAACCACAGTCAGTGGTTGCTGGAACAGTGGAGAGACTGACAAAGACGGCTTTTGTGAGTTTTATTTTGTTTTGGTCGACTTTGAATGAAGTGTGTTGTATGCTGATAAAATTACTATTTACTTGAATGGAGTCTGGTGGGTTTAGCGATGTTGGTTTTGGGGCTGTTTCTGGTTAAACAGAAAGGATCTTACTCTTTAACAGAAAGGTCTATCTTTGTAGGGATCCTTTCCAAAATCTTGTCAGACACTTAGAATAACAATGTGAGCCTGTCAGTGGCAAAAACAAGCACTTTTAGTGGACATAAATTCACAAAGCGCATTCCCTGAGTGGTTACATTGCAGCCTGTTTTGCATCTGCTGTCTGTTACCCTTTAAATCAAGACACTTCGTTTTCTAAAGCTATACCAACAGTCTCCTACCCTATTGCATGCTATCACTACATCTACTAGCACTCCATGGATGAGATCTTGCATGTGTGAATAAGCAACCTTTCACTATGTACCTTCCCCACCAGCAGTGATTCTGTAAAATGTTCTATGACTCTCGCAGCATGTGAATCTGTAAAGCCAATGTAAAGCTGCAAAACCAATTAAACCTTCCCGAACCAAATCCAATAGCAGTTTCCGAGTACAAGGCCACAGACAGCGAACGTCGCTTTGCTATTTTTGTCGCAGGCAGCCGTGTTTGTCATTTAGTCCTGTCAAATATAAATGTTTCTTGCATGACTTGAGAGGGAAATAGAATTGCGGCGCTCACTTGTTAGAATCCACTTCCTTTTTCACAGCTCGCTCCTCACTTTCCTGAAGCAGCAAGGAAATCACCGTGGCAACAGGGCCAGCTGTCCCGTTCTGTGTACCAACAGTCATCAACAGAGACAGCAGCTCCTCCAAATATGGGGACCTCACCTCCATCAGGCCCTGTAACACTGGGATATAATAAGAACAGCATGCTTACTGTGGACCACCGTTATGCATCCTTACGTAGCCAAACTACATGTGAAATGTGGACAGAGATTTTGTGCTTTAGTCGTGATTTATGGGTGTTTCAAGACTGTGATAAATTAATTCTCTATCAATCAGTTAATTATTTGCCTCACGTTTAAAACACTAAACTTGATGCTTACTACCAACAAATTCAATGCACATTCACATCCACACAGTGACTCCATTAATACCTTTCCCAATGAGCTCTGGCTCGGCATTGCATCTGTCTCCAGCTTTCAGCATTGCAATGACGGCTTGCAGTGGCACTTCAGTATCTCTGCGATAGGCTAAAGCCTCAGCCAGGTGGAGGAAACCTGTACGCACTGCAGGGAACAGACACTCATCACTCACTGATGACGTACAATGAATTAATCAAGATTTAAAAAGATAAAGAGTTGAGGTGCTCACCATCACTGTGCCTGTGTTTGTGAGAGTTCTGGCCAGCGAAGGATTTGAGCAGAGTCTTCAGTGGGCCTGCCTCCACAGTTGGGTTGTCTAACCAGATTAACATCTCAACGATGACCTTAAGGAACAGTGAGGAGAATGCCACATCCTGGGACACCAGACGCTGGAAGAAACAAGACAAAATAGTCTTATACTGCAATGTTTTATGACTCAACATGAAGTTATGCAATGATTGTCAACAAGCCTTACCTGGTAGAGGTGAAGTTGGCGCATGAGAGGACAGGAGAGGGCGTGGCTGTGGTGCATCGACATGACAATAGGCCCTGCATGTACAGAGGTGAGCAGGGCTGCGATGGCCTGTAGGAGCCGAAATGCCAACCCGCCCTGCTGAATTTGGCCCTGCTTGGCTCGCATCAGCTCTTTAGCAAGGGCCTGCTGCAGGGCCAGAGAGAGCTGGCTGGGAGGGGGGCCATGCCAGCGAGGGTCCACTTTTAGGGGGAATATCTGTGAACGGAAATGAAACAGAAACAGGTCAGTTTGACACAGAATTAAACAACAGCTCAGAATAAATAAAGGGATATAATTTGTTTATAGGTGAATTTGCTTGTAATCCACAACTGACATTTAGCCCACAAATAACAGTGTTTTAACTCCATGTTATCCAAAAAGTTCAAATGCAAATAAAATGTGAATGAAACAGCTAGTAAATCCCACCTGAAGCAACATGCCAGCGAGATCGTCATCAGGCCCGACCGCAGGAAGCTGACTGGCTGCTCTCATCTTCACAGAGCTGTGGGGCGTTTCCACGGTAACTTTGACCTTACTTGTTTCAGTAGAATCTGTCAGGAGGGATGTCGTCAGGACAAATTTAGATTAATTACATACATTTTCAGGTAGATTTGTGTCAGATTCTTTTCATTAAAAGCCCTATGTCTTCTCAGTTTATGCGTATGTACAGAAAATCCTACTATTTTTAAACACACTTACAATATTGTGAGTATTGAAAGCTTTTAATGTGAGCAATCTAAACATTTCATATAGAAAACGACAGCACATGAACAATCATTTGGGGGGTAAAGTAACCAACCTCTGTGTGGAGGAAGAGCGGAGCTCAGTAATGAATGGAAAGTGTGCCCCCCAGTGGCACCTCGCTCATGCTGCACTTCAACCAAGTGTGCCATGTAGTCTGTAGTAGGATAAATACAAAATGAGACAAATCATCAATGTCTTAAGAGAATACATCTCAAAATCTTACACCATTTTAAAAGCAGGATATCTGGAGCACTTACGCTTGTCCATGATGTTCTGTTCCAGCGACTGTGGATCATGAGAGACAGCCTGATCCAAGTACTGCAGCAGTTTACTCATGCTGGATACAGGAATGCCAAAGGACTGTACAAACAGCAGCAGCTGCTGAGGCTCCAGGTCTTGCAAAGCTGAGGGAAATGCATATTTTTACATACATTAAGAAAAGAATTTACATGACAAGAAACACACATACTCAGTACTATGGCAAGTTGTACCTGCATCAACCAATCGAGAAACCTCTGATCGGATCATCCTCAGTTTCAACCAATCAGGCAGCAGAAGGGCCTCTTCTGAGGTGTCAACCAGGAAGGCAGTGGGTAGAGGTTTCTTGTCGGGAAACCAAATGTCCAAAAGAGCGTAGAAATCACTCTCTCCTGTAAAAATACACACGATGATTAACATGTTCTTAGAGACCCTTTAACAATGCAAATACTGAACTGTAAAGTGAACAGGACTACCTTTGGGTGGCCCCAGAGTCAGCAGGATAACCATGGCATGGACTACAAGAATGTGCATCGTAGCAGTCTCTCCTGTGGTCCAACGCAGAAACACCTGGTCCTGAGATTCTGACTGGAAAACAAAGAGTTTTTCAAGCACTGGGTTTTTATCACGCAATTCTGAACTTTCATAACATACCCCGCAAAAAATGCACGCAGACATTAAACGATTTCAGTTTGTAACACTTCTTGCTCACCCAGCTGTAAAGATCCTCGCCCTCTTTGGTCTTCCTCATCCTCTTGATGTATGAAGAGAAGATGGTGAGGAAAGCGCTGAGCACAGCATCGGATTCAGGTCTGCAGGAATGTTTGCAGAACAGGCTGTTCATGATGGTGGAACGCTCGACGATTAGTCGGGCAACGTCCTACAGAGAGTGATTAAGGATTAGAGTCTTGTCAGTAGTGTTCAATGAAAACAAAACTGGTGAGAAAAAAGCATGAAATGTACTAAATTTAAGCAACTCGCTGTAATTACCAGGGCAAGGTCATTATGAGCAGCCTGCTCCTCCACTGGTGCATGCTGGGATAGGTAGATGAGATAGGCACTGATCGTCTGTGGGTCTGTCTCCATGTGAATAGCCTTCAAGAAAGCAGACACACCCGTCAAACTCCTTGTCACTGATCCTCCCTAAATGTTTCCATGTATTTCCAGTTATTACGAGTTTACTGTGGAGTCAGTGTCACTGACCTGCTGCAGAGCAGTGGATGTCATGCCTCTGACGCTGTCAAACAAGGGGAGCTTTGGGAGATCTTGTAGCAGCCACTGGTACCCTGGCAAGAGCTCAGCATCTGCAGAGTCTTCCTCCATGGGCTGATCCCGCTCATTTTCATCTTTCAAGCCTCCTTCACTCAGCACTAATGACAAACCCTGCACACAAATATATAATGTAAATAAAAAACATTTTCACAGTAACACAGTGCTACTAGAGATGTTTTTTTTCTGCTTCCAGTACAGTACCTTCATGGCTAGGACTCTGGATGCCACCTGAGAGGAGCTGAGACGACGCAGAAAGTAGTCCAGCACTTCACATGTTGTCTGTTCATCAGCCTTAGGACCCAATAAAAGATCCTGGAGCCGTCCAAGTAGCTGCCTTTGCTTTTGCTGTCTCTAACAGGAAGAATTATAATAACTCAGGATTAGTCAAGAGTCAGTAATAGTTAGTATAAATAAGCAAAAGTATAAATTGAGCATACTGCATGTTTTTAATTGAGACCACAGACAAACAGACCAGTGAGTCACTGACAAAAATTTCCAAAATGATGTCAAAATCGGAAAATGTCTTGCCTGCCAACAGTAAGGTATGGTGTTATAATCAACATACTTGTCTCTTCTTGGCTTTCTGCTCTTTGCTCTCTCCCTCTTCGTCATCCTCTATTGGCAGACTGTCATCTGCAGCATCATGCAGAAGGAATTCACACAGGCACTGCACTGGAAGCACATCCAGGGACCCCTCGCTGGACTGGACCAAGTCAGCCAGCCACGGCATGGACTGCGAGGAAGCCTGTGAAGCATTAAAAATGTAGCACAGTTAGAGAATAGACACTGAAGGCAAAAGCATAAGAATAACATGTTATTTCTTCCTCTTTAAGTGGATTCTAATCCGAAGCAAGTCCAGTATAGCACCGAGCAATCATTTTACATGAATTATATGCTTTTTGAGACACAATCCTTATTTTGAAGGTAACATAGCTGTCAAAACACCTCTTAAAAGTCAGAGAGGAGGCCTTACAGACATTTTGAGACACATTGATTTTGAACCAGGATCAGTAAAAAGGTGTTACAGTAAATTCTGAGCAGTTCCGTAGTATGTAGTAGTGTGTCTCCAGTCAATACCTGTCTCTGGATGATGTTGAGGAGGAAGTCTGGGTTGCGACTGCGGCAGAGGAGATGACCCAGACGCAGAGACTGGTTGAGGCTCTTCACCTGCTCCTGGATCTGAGGAGGAGGTCGACGAGGAGGACCCCTGAACACAAACAAAAACTGTGAGTCCATCTTCCTGTTATACAGCTGCAAAAACACATTTACTAAGACCTAAAAGTTCAGGACGTGATATGGATTAATACAGGACTTCTTACATTATGGACTGCCAATGATTTTCGAGCGGAAATAGCTAGATTAAAAGTAGGACAGCGTACTTTTACTGTCCACTCTCCTATCTAAAGAAAGTAGAGGTTCCTGGAGAGAGATTCAATTTGGCTTTTCCACTTTATGACAGGTATTTTCTTTGACAATGCAATCAACTAGTTACAGCCTGCACAAGGTATTTCCTCTTGGTGTCTTACTGTGGATCCAGACTGGTAAGTTGAGACAACAGCAGGCTGTTGCTCTCTGTGATGGTCTGTTTGGTGGAGGCTGCTGCCAGGTGGCTCTCAAAGGCCAGAATCTCTTGTTTCTCTCTCTGGGAGATCTGCAGCTCCCTGTTGATCATCTCCGTCTTTGTGTCCTCGTCCGCAATGGTGCACGGAGGGTAGCTGTAGTTACTGTGGAAGCATGGAAAGAGTTGTTTAGCATCATCTTGAAGAAAAAAAAAAAGTTTATTCTAAATGATAACGTGCACCTACTTTGTCATGACCATCTCCATGAGCATTTTCAGTGTAGGATAGCCGTCCCAGGCAGCCAAACCTAAAAAAAATAAATGTCAGACAGTTTATAAATGAAGAACATTTAACAGCTGAGATGTTGCTACTCTTATGAACGGAGTGCCGTACCTATTTTCTGAGGATTAAACGCAGCCACCACAAGCAGCAGCAGCCATGCCTTCCAATACAGAGTGGATATTGCCAAATTTGGCGGTTGGTACCTGAAACGTTAAGAGCCATTTGTTATTTTAGACTGTAAACTGCATGACCTGAACGTGTTTTTAAAAGCCAGTTTAAGTACCCTGCAGGCAGTTGGATGTTCTCAGGGTGGTGGTATGTACACAGATTCAGCACCGCATCAATGAGTTGGATCCTCTCCACTTTCAGGACCTCCAGATCTGTTTCAAAACGAACAGTCAGTCAGGTCTATGGATTCAAACCTACGTGTTGAGAATCGTGCTACGAGGTATTTAAACGGTTACGATAAAAAAACATATTTCCTTTGTTCATACTTTCCTAACTGCCTTTTGCTGACTTGTAAGAATAAGAAGTGAACAAGGAGTTGGCCCTCTGATAGACTTCAGTTGGCTGCTCATTAAACTGAGGCACATGTGTTTACCAAATGTGCCAGAGGATAATATACACAGCTTTAACTGCGATTGTAAACAGTCACAGCCTAAGTGGATCTTCACACACCATCAGACTGAACTCCAGCAGCCCTCTTAACCAGGTGATCTGCCAGCTCCATGGCGTCGGCCGGGCCCAGGGGCAAATCACGTGACAGCCCGATCACCAGGATGCGCATCAGTGTGTCCTCTAGCAGAGGCACCTCGGAGCAGAGGCGAAGGAAGAAACTGAGGAATAAAAAAACAGCTTGGTAAAGTACGGTCAGAGAAAAACATGATTAATTTGAATAGTGGGTTAGTTAACTCACTTCCTGTCACTCTCTGGAGGCCAATTGTCCCACTTGTAATACGTCTCGGGTTGCTCAGTGAACAGCACTTTGTGAAGGCTGCAGACATTAAGAGATCATTCATATACAGAGTAGCTGAAAACATGGTTAGCTTGGTTAGCAATAAACACAACAGATACATGCAGTTACCGACCAGTGGACGTAGTCTTTTGCGCCAACTTTGCTGATGGTAGGAACGACAGAGTGAAGCCACCACACGGCATCTCTCTGGATGGCAGCTATCTGGTTCTGAAAGCTTCTCAGGACCTCCAGATCTGAAACGCATATACAAATGTTTCAGGCAAAGTTAATCATGCATGTTCAGATTAATAAATACACCTCTAGAACAAATACACAGCACTCACTTTTCTTCTCTCCTTTGTCCCATGCAATGCCAGCTTCTTTGACCTGAGCAGTGATGCCCAACATCATGGAGACAGTCAGTAAATCTGTCACCTGGATAACAAAACGCTCCTGTGGGAGAGACATGGATAAACAAAGTCCAGTGTAAATACATGAAGATAATATAAGCTGAAATGACAGAGGGATTTTCATATAAACATACTTTAAACTCCATGTCTACATAGCTGATCTCCTTTCTCTCCTGCATTAAACCAAAGCAGAAGGATTGGAAGTTAATCTCATGCTTGGTCTGTTTGATGATCTCTCTCAGCAGAGCTCTGGAGGCACGGAGGTAATCATCCTTATTGGTGAGCAGGTCCTGGAACACCATCGCCAAGAACTGCAGACACAGTAGAAGAAAACAATACAATTTAAACACAGACACTAAAGACTGATTGAATTACTAACACTTTGTCCAAACTACTGTTTGTTTAAACAATTCAGAATTCTAGTTTCACCTTTGGAGCCTGCTCTGGGCTGTGCTGCAGCACTGTGTGGAGGACTTGCATGTTGTTAGGATTCCTGGCATTGGACAGCTCGTTGAAAATCACCAGCTTCACCATAGTGCCCAGGTTGTCTCTGTTTGCGTTGAGCAGCTCCCTGGAGAATCAAAGCCAAAGTACCAGTTAGTGTGAGGAGGCTTTCATATCAGATGCAAGTACACTTGACCACAGAGTCCAATTCCTTTGATTACTGTGAAGACCGTGGAACGTAACCGGGCAGCGTACATCAATTCATGCCCAAGTCTACTTGAAAAGGTGTCTAGAATACGGTTCGTGTGTACACCAGCAGCAGTTGGTGAGTAAGATTGCAAAGGTAAGTAGGAAGGCAGGCGAGAGGGTTGTTCTTGGCATTGTCTCCAAAATATAAACAATGGTAGGCATAATGGGAAGGTCGACTCTATTGTACGGGTTTTGGATCTTGTAATTGCCGCTCTTCTCTATACTGTAGCAACAACATAAATGAATGTCATGTAGTTAATGACATATCTTAACTTAACTTTGGTATGGATCAATATTACTAATGTGAAAGCTGAGTGGCAAGGGAGTGGGAGGGGGGGGCAGTCATACTAAGGTAGGGTACGACTCAATTTTACCCAATATGAAAAACGCCCAATGTCACTGTGTGCAGGGTTACCACACATTTTCATGTGCAAAATTAAAAAATTTCTGTGACCATTCACCATGTACAAAACGAACAGAACTGTATAGAATATTTCACTCCAAATATAACTTTTATTATTATAAGTGATCAGCGGATATGGAGCAGCAGAGCTCCCAAAATGGAGGGAGTGACTGGCAACAGTTTGGTTGGCCTGTTGGTTAATTTGTTTAAAAAAAAAAGAGAGAGAACTCCATACCTTTGAACTACCACACTCTTTCAGAGTAGTTAAAACAAAACCAAATTGCAGATTACAACTCTGAGTGACAAATGAACACCCTAGGCCTGCCATGTTAATTGCTTCATCTCCAAAATGCAGTACTATAGTGGGGCACAGGTGTGGAAACGGGAAGTCACACTGCCACAGCATTATTATTATTTTTGCCCTTCTTGCCTGGTGTTATTGAAACATATCAGAATCAAACTCTATTCAGACCAAATTCCAGCTAGCTGGCATACACGAAGGGAGAGATGGAACATGCAGAGAACATAAAGAAATGTACATGATGGTTAACAAAATGTCACATCGCCGCACATTAGAGCTACATTACATCAACAGCTACAGAAAATAAATTCACCATTATGTCACCGTATGTAAAAGTTCATCCACTAAAGATTACTGTAACAACTGCATTACACACAACTAAATTCCATTGCTTTTCCAAAACTTTCAAGGATTTTACTGATTCCATGACTTTTCCAGGTTTTCCATGACTGTGGGAACTTTGTGTGTAACAAAAAAAAAAGAGAGAGAGAGAGAGAGAGAGAGAGAGAGAGAGAGAGAGAGAGAGAGACTCCACAGACCTGACACACAGCATGTAATGGTTGAGGAGGACTTTCGGTTTGAGTCTGATCTTGATCAGGTTGGAGATGACCTCCATGTCATCTGCTCCCTGGGTGTTGCAGTTCATACACAAAGACATGAGGAGGTCTTGAGCTGGTCGAGTCAGCTGTGCACACACAAAAAATAATAAAAAAAAAGTTAATACTCATGAATTACAATAATTGACATTCATCTTCATACTCGTGATGATTTCATGGATACGCAAAAAACCTGAAAAAGAGAAAATGTTAGATACTGCAGTTTTGCAATATTGCTGCATCTCCTGCATTTAATAATCAATACAGTGGTACCAATACTGCAAGAGAATATATAATATCGCAATATTGCTAGCAATGTATTGACTTCATAGTGCTTTTTGATTTTAGATAGTTTATAGAGTATTTGTAATATTTCATCAACTTATTAGTTGAAATTCAACAATTTAACAATATGTCACAATTCATGAACATACCTACATAGTCTCCGAATAATTTAGCTGAACTTGAACTATGCACTTAGTCAATGAAACAATACAAATACCTAATAAACTGTCTGTAGGCTGACTCTTCAAATAAAGTGTTACTATATTCTATTTGCCATTATGAGCTACATTTTACCTTTCGTTATAGAGATATTGTGACAAATTCACTCAGCAATTCACTCATCAAATTTGGTATTTTACTACAGGCTGGGGACAAAAAATATGGCTGATGAGGTCCAAGTAAATTGAGCATTACAACTGGTTTATTCCAGGATATTTTGTTACTCACCTTCGGGTTCTGGAGCCACATCTCCAGCCTCTGCACAGCCATGAGCCGTGCCTCTTTGTAGCCGCACGTGGCCGTGAGCAGACGCAGCAGGTTGCGGGACACGTTGTCCATTGGCTGCCTGCGGTTCAACTGATCCCTGAGGACGTCAAGCACATAGTCCTCCACGCTCTCTGCCAGTTCATCATACCTGCAGCACGCAGGACGATGAGACAAACACAAAAAAGTCCAGAAACTCAGTCCATCTTTTGCAAGAATCACTATAATTTTGACAATTTTAGCTGTGATAATGATTATTTAAATAAATAAACTATGAAAAACTTGTCATCTAGGACTTGTAGCAACCGTCACATCTGTATGAGCAGTTTTCATACCTCGGCATAATCTGCCCTTCATCCTCAGGACTGAGTTTCTCCTCTGCTATCAGCAATTCAGTCTGGCTGTCGTCCTCATCTGGGGTTGAAGGATGAGGGCTGCTACCTAAACACAAAATGTAAGAAAAAAACAAAAGCAGCATAAATAATCAGCATTCATTTCCTGCAGCAGCAATCCTAACACCAAACAAGCCAGTGTGTGTTTTCTCCACGTTACTGTACCTGCACTGAGATCTCCACCAGTGCGGCCAGTGTCGGCCTGCAGCAGCATGCTCTTAGGGGGCATCTTTGTCCCAAAAGCAGTCTGGATGTTGTCAACAAAATTCTTACAGTGAGAACTGTCAACCCAGATTCTTTCCCCCAAAGAGTCCTCAATGTACACCTGAAAATAGATTTTTGATTATCACACTGCAAGAGTTCCCACATGGCTAGAATAAAACACTTTACAAAAGGAATTTATAAAACTGTTATGAGTATTTAGGAGATTCTCACTTTTACAAAGATTTCTGGCCAGTTCTCGTCTTCCTCATAGGCTGCCATCAGCAGATTGCACGCAAGAACGGACACAAGGCTGTTCCCCTTTGCTTTAAAATTGATGGAAGCATCCCGACGCAGGAGGCTGCACAAAGCCTGGTGGAACAAGTGAAGACAGGTGGATAGTCCAGTCAAATTCCAACATCTCTGAGGTTCTTCTTTTCTTACAATGTCAATGAGAAATCTTACCTCAATAATTCCTTCAGTAGCAAAAACATTAGGCTTGATTTTGGCCAGGAACATGAGACTGAGGTACAGTGTAATGTCAGGCTTGGCTCGGTTCATCTTGAGCTGTTTCACCGCTCCACACAGAAGTCCCTCAATGCGGTCATCATTTCCCTCCGACTCTGCAGCTTCAATCTCATCCAGCAGCATCACCGGTGACACTATAATAAAAAAAAGAGGATCTGTGTTAGCTTTTTCAAGGAAACTGTGGCAAGAGTAAAAAGTGGCACAGAGCAACTGATTTACCTTCAATAGGTACCACTGATGGCTCCTTTATTGAGGGTGATATTGCCCTCTTGTCCACCGCTGCAACATCCGCAAGTCGTCCCAGAGCACTGACTGGAGGGGTGGTGGATAGTTTGGGCCGCTTGGTGAGGCTGGACAGCCCCGATGAGGAGGGCAGAGCGGAGGAAGCCTCTCTCTTTCGGTCAGCAGGTAGATTTGTGGATGCTGGCTTCAGGAGAACAGCTGGGGCTTTGGGCTCTCCACCCTGGGTCTTTGAACCGAGAGCAATGAAATCTCCTGGTGGAGGGTGACCTGGGAGAAGCAGATGTCCCAGTAAGTTTTCTGCTTTGCTATCATATTCAACATAAGATGATTCAAACAACACTAAGGTGACACTGAGTGAACTTTATACCTGATGGTTTGGCCGCACTGGGGCGCCTGAGAGTTGTTGGCTTTGGTCGATTCATCTTGACTATCAGGCACAAAGTCAAAGCCAAATTCACAGCAGGTTAAACGGGTGACATTACCTAGCTTGACGGAGTCTGTGTGTGAAAAGAACACGGAGAAACACAAGATTAGCAAACACAAAACACACAAGTTTAGTAACGTTAGCTAAGGCAAGTTAACGGCTAAAGCTAACATTGAATGGTTTTTCCGATCCTCGGTCAACAATCACTTGGCAAGGAAAACAAAATTAACGTGACAGACCAAAAGTAGCAAAAAGCCTGTGTTCAGGTTTAGTTGACAGCCAGCAAGCTGTTATTAACATCTGTACTACACACTGGATCAAAATATGCTAGGCTAACCACAACAAATAACTTACAGCTAACGCGACATATATAGCAGTTAGCAACTTTAGCAACCATTAAGGTGTCAAGCGCAGTACTGACAGCGAACTAGCGTTAATGGACCTGAAATTTTAAAGTAAAAGTGCCTCACATATTTATTCGGTCTCATTAAACCGATCGTGGTTAGCCAGAAAGGTGTAGTTTAAACACAAAATACGTTTGCCGAATCAAAAGCTTTCAGACAGTCAGAGCCATGACGGCTTCTTCTTCTTCTCTGTTTCAATGATGTTCGCTAACTAACATAAGCGTGCATACCGCCACCTAGTGCCGGTGAGTGTGAAGTGGTGATGTTGTTACATTGAAGGCGTGTATTAGACACGAATCCACTTCTTCAAAGCAAAGGTAAGATGTTTGCTTCGCTTCAAAATACACAAAATTACCACTCCTCGTTACGTTTGCTTTGACCGTTACATTGTTACCGCGGCTGTCACGGCACTTTTACGATTTTCTTCTAAACTGCTCACCGGAAGTGTTGCTATACCATTGTTTCTACCTTGACGTTAAAGGAGTGCAGTTGTAGTTACCCACTATGACCACCGTACATTAGAGCAGAGAAACCCTTTATTGTAACGTTACACGTTAGCCCTACAGTCGCATCAAGGCAGACAAAATGTCTTAGAAAAATCTAATAAGCTATTTGCTCAACGGAGGAGGAGTAATGCTTTGATATGCTAATAACGGACGGGGATGTAATTATGTACAATGGCCACTAGAGGGCAGTGTCTATTTGAGTGTATGGTGGGTAACCATAAAGTTAGGTGGGTAACCGTAAAGTTAGACACAATAGCATAGTGACACTTCCGGTTGACACTTTCAAAGTAAAACTTAAAAAAAGCAAGATGTAGTTGCGCTATGTGACCACTGGAGGGCACTAAAACTCGTGTTTCTGTCTTCTTTCTGTCAATATAAGGAGTCAGGGGCCAAACAACAAGTCAATTAACTGTAAAATAAAAACAAATAAACAAATAAAATTGGATATGATTTTAGCATTTACAGGATGACGATGCACAACCCAACACAGTGTTGGGAGAAATAAATATTAGAGCACCCAATTTTGTTATAGCACAAAAATATAAATCTTGTAAAGGGACATCTTGTACCACTATTGGGACGAGATGCCACTTTACAAGATGGGCAGCAGGCCACAGTTTGGCCACCCCTGACTTATAAAATATTGAAACAAAGCTGATCATACCATGGATTTAATTAGGGAGTATTAAAAGTAATCAGAAATAAATTACTTTATTGCATAAGACCTTTACTAAAGAAGACACGACAAATGACCACAGTCATTTCCTAAAACTGTGACTCACAGTTTCTCCATAAAGCCTTGCATATAATCCATGTGTGCAAAGTAAATACCAGAGAAGTGATTGTTAAGCAGATGTCACAATTTTGATTTTATCAGTCACATCAAACAATGAATCATTTTAGCACGATTGCTTTATTATGGTTCAGTCAGTGTGTGGATTTGGTAGGGTTAGGGTTCGGACTGGGGTCAGGGTTAGGGTTAGGGTTGGGGAAGTGAAATACTAATGAGGACAACCAAATCAGAAGCATTTCTTACATTTTCACCAACAGGTTTGGGAGCTTTATGTTGAATTAAGAGGTGGGATAAATTTAGCAAGTAATCTGATTCTTATAATCACTACAGAAGGATGACTCATTATCTCTAGGGAAAAAACGTGTATTGTTTAGCTTATCACCATATTAGACTTGAGGATGAATCAGCAGCTGTTTTCCTTGGAGACAAAATAAAAGCACACAGAGAAGAGAAAGAGACGAGACGAGATGGGAAGTATTTGTCATATTTATATGTCTCCTTTTCATATTAGTTTACAAGATTCACTTTTCTTTTAAATGTGAATACACTTGCTCAGCAAAGTGACTACATATTTGTGCTTCCTTTAAATGCCACTGATTCAACACAGGGTGGCAGCAGTCTCCAGTCCACTGCGTGAAATGGCGACATTAATGTAGCAGGGTGGGAGGTTTCTATCTAAGCAGAGTAGAACTTTATCATTTGTGTAAATACATAAAGATTAATGAAAACAGAACAGGACATAAATCTAAACAGAATAATCTGCCGTAACAAAACAGCAGCATTTTCTTGTGATTTTATCAAAGACCACACACTGGAGAAGAAGAATAAGAGCAACTTTATCATAGCTTTCCACATTTGAAACTGGATAACACAAAAGATTGAAATGTCATTCAACAACACAGCAGAAAAAATACACCGTCTGGTTTCATCATAAAGAAAACAATCAGTCTAAAGTCATCAGGAAAGCTTTTAATCTAGGTGCTGGTGAGTCACACTGTGGAGAGCTGTGGACACAAGGTTTTCTATGGAAACTGCAGTATGCAAATTTTTATCCCGACAGCTGTTTTCATCCTTTAAAAATATCCATGCCTCGAGGAGAAGCAAGTCTGAGCATCAAAGCTTTACCACTCTTAATAATGTCCATATTTAGTCCCACCCATGGTCAGCGCTGGTGCTTTGTTCATTCCTTAAACATGGCTAAGCGCTCTCAACTACTGTGTACAGGCTGCACTCTTCTTGCTTGCTCTCCCCTAAACTTTTATTTTGATAATCAAATAGCTTTCAGTATGCTGAAGCTTTAGGAGAATCCTATAAGGCTTCAAACAGCCCACCATGGCCTGCCACCACTACTGCTGTTACTCCACCATGTTCCTTTCCATGCAGCTCCAACCTGCCAACCCTGTTACGTAAAGTGTTTTCATATGAAACACATTTTGGTGAAGTCAGTGGAATGTCCAGTCAATGTTCCAAATTAAAGCTTGTGTCATAAGAGAAGTCTACAAATCTGCAAAAACAATCCTTTTACTTCTGAAATTACGTGCGGTCCAAACTGTGCCAGAGGCAGCTGTCTAACGTCAGGCTCTCCCAGTAAACTAGCACTCCTGAACAATGAGAAAACACTCAGGGGGAGAAAATGTGATCAACAGTTTCATGTATTTTTATCAAGCGTGCTTTATTCGGCTCGTTGCTAATGCCATTACTTCAGTTTTAAAAAAACTCTGCGTGGTCAATATCAGCCTTCTGCTCACTAATAATTTGGAGCATTTGGGAAGACAAAAATGATCCCCTTACAACAGGGGGCCTCTTTGTGCCAGATCACATTTCTGAGTTCAACAGTCTGAGTCACAAAGGAGCGAGATTAGTGACTCAATGTTACTTCCTGTAATCCAAAACTGCCTGTAAGAACTCAGACCCCACAGCATGTTGATCTAACGAAAAACCCAGAAAAGTCTGCCGCTGTTTTTATTGTGTTACACACAATGGGTGTATTTCAGGTCATCTGTGTAGACTGGTGCCAGATGGACAGTAATTGGGTAGTACGGTGTCGACTGAGCAGCTGGATGTTTGACAGGAATATCAGCGGTGGCTCTGCAGAGACTTTGGCTTCTCTCTGCCGACTGCTGGCAACACACAGACATTATACTAATACTATGATCTGTTGCATTTTATTGTTTGTTTCTATTCTGTCATTTCTACACTGTGTCCTGTCTTATTTCTTCTTTAATACACTGTAATCCCACCTGATTTCAACTCTTATAATGATCTGTTCTCATCTCATTTAGTCTCATCCCATCTCATTGTATATAATCTCTAATTTCATTTAATGTCATCTAATCTCATGTAATGTCTTATCTATTGTAATCTAATCTCCTTCTCACCCACTTCCACTCTACCATATCTAAACATCTCTCTAATCTAACATCATCTCATTTAAACAGATCTCTGCTTTAATGTAATCTAATCTCACCCCATTTGACTTCTAATCTACTGTAATCTGGTCTCATCTCATTTATTTTTGTCACAGTTTTTGATCTGTAGTGATATATAATCCAGTCTAATCTCATCTCATCTACTTTACTCTTATCCAGTCTCATCTATTGTAATCTTTAATTTCATTTAATTTTATCTACAAGCTAGTGCAATTTAATATCATTTTCACCTAATCCCATCCAATTTTATCTAAACCCTTTCTAATTTAACAGCAACTCATCTAATTTCTGTTTAAATGTAATCTAATCTCATTCTTTATCTAGTTTTGTCTCATGTAATCCCATGTAATTTGGTCTCATCAAATTTATTCTCATCACATATCTCTATAATCTCATCTACTTTCATCCCATCTCATCTAATGTAATCTCTAATTCAATGTGATTTTATCTCATTTAACATCTAATCTATTGCAATTTAATCTCATTCTCACCTAATCCAATCCCATTTTTCTATAATCTCCCATCATTTCACATCTAATTCAATGTAAAATCCAGTCTCATCTCATTTCATCTCATCCCATGTTATCTAAATTGATCTCTAATCTTACCTCATCTCATCTAGTCAAATTTCTACTTTAATCTAATATAATCTCACATAATCTCATCTCTAATTCCATGTAATCTGGTCTCATCTCATTTATTCTCTTCACAACTCATTTCCACTCTAATCTAATCTGATCCCGATGTCATCTAAACTCACCTGATCATGTCATCTCATCTCATCTCATCTCATCTAATGTAATCTCTAATTTAATGTGATCTGATCTCATGCAATATCTAATCTACTGAAATCTAATCTCAGATTAGATAAAGTAATGTAATACAATTTAATCTACTCTACTTTCATTCCATCTCACCGATTTTCTAACGTAACATAATATCTAATTTAATGTCATCTAATCTCGCGTAATATCTGATCTATTGCAATTTAATCTCATTCGAACATAATCTAGTCTCATTTTATCTAAACTCCTTCTAATCTAACTTTATCTCATCTAATCTAATCTAATTTCTACTTAAATCTAATCTTTTTCACACCACCTCAGTTCTAATATAATGCAAACCTGTCTCATCTCATTCAGTCTCATCACATCTCTTTTTCTCTAATGTAATATAATCTAATTTAATCTACTCTACTCTCATCCATTTCATCCAATGTAATCTCTAATTTAATGTAATCTCATCTCCTGTAATATTTAATCTATTGCAATCTAATCTCATCTAATCCCATCCTGTTTTATCTAAACACCTTTCTAACCTCATCTCATCTAATTTCTACTCTAATGTAATCTAATTTTACACCATCCCACCTCTTATCTATTGTAATCCAGTCTCGTCTCATTTATTCTCATCACATATCTCTTTCTCTAATGTAATATGATCATATTTAATCTACTCTACTCCCATGCCATCTCATCTAATGTAATCTCAATCAAACCATCTCATCCAGTATCCAATCTATTGCAGTCTAATCCCATTCTTATCTAATTCAATCCCATTTTATCTAAATTTCTCTCTAATCTAATCCCATCAAATCTAATTTCTACTTTAAGGTAATATTATCTCATTTTCACGTAACTGTGTCTTGTGTAATCCCATCTCATTTATTTTCTGACGTTATGTTACCCAGTCTCATTTATTTAATTCAGTCCCATCTCAGCTCATGTATCTTTGCTTGAATGTTATCTAATCCCATTTCTCATCATATTTATGATTTAATCCAGTTATAATCTAGTGTAATGTCATGTAATATAATCTCAGCCCAACTAATCTAAAGTTAAATATATATATCATATATTCTCATTTGAATTCTAATTAAGTCTAACCTAAACCTTTCTCATCTAAAATAATGTAACACATATCATCTTGAATGAACCTCAAATGAATGTTATCCTATTATAAATCTAATGTAGTCTGATTATGGATCATCTCAAATCTAATCCAATAAAATCCAGTCCCATTTCATTTTATTTCATCTCAAATTCCTGCCTGTGTGCTTTGCGAGCACTCTCAGTAGTGTGTATGTAGGAAACACAGAGGGAAAACAAACAGTTTCACCAAATGCTGTTTGTGTTTAGCTCATTACAGGAAGGCCACACAAGGGAAATGCTGTGTTGTTGTTTGTGGTCAACACGAAGGTGACACAAACTAACCGGAACACAACGCTGCTTCGTCCTCTGACGAAGTTAATTTGCCTTTACTCGAAACACGCTCCAGTGGAGATGAAAAAAATTACCATTTCTAGTAAGTAATTGATTCCATATGGATTCAGTGGAAGAGCCTGATGTGTTGAGTCACTGGCCATAAATTATGACAGCAACATAAATCTGCGCCAATCTCAGTATCTGGCACAAAGTGAGGGTAAAAGAGATGATTTGTCAGGAGTTAGTCAGTTTCACTGGAAGTGTGATTTGCATTCTGACTCATAATAATCAATATTTGTTTTTTGTTTTTTAAAGCGTCAGTGCTTTGGAAAACTGTGAAAGCAAAGATAGACGTCAGCACGGGACACATCCACAGTTACACCAGGAACATCTAACTCAACTCATTTATTAAGTGCTAGTCACACTTTATCTAAAGGTCAACATTACATCATGCATCTGAGAAAGTGTGTGTGTTTGTGTGTGTGTGTGTGTGTGTGTGTGTGTGTGTGTGTGTGTGTGTGTGCGCTTTGTTTGTGTGTCCCTCTCTACTTCCTCTTTTGTGTCTCTCCAGTAGCTAAACATAGCGCCATTAAACAGAAACCATCACGGAACAAAAATTATTCAATAATGAAGCCAAGTTTGGCCTGAGAGGGGCAATTAAAATGCTTCAAGTCTGAAACCACAAGTCCCACAAAGCCTGAGTTCAACTTGATGTGTGTCTGTATGTGCCAAATGGACCATTACAGTGTACAGTTTATACTTTTTAAAGAAGGTGTTTGACACTGTTGGCACCTGTGATTGCTAAATTTGATAAAGAATGTTGCTCCTTGTATAAATCAGTCACATATTAAGCTTCTGTGTGTGTGTATTTCTGCAGTTCAGCATATTATTACTCATATAAGTGACAGTGTATCCTGTGAGAAACTTCTGGGCTTTTCGCAGGATCATATTTTGAAACTGTGCTCCAAGTCTTGCCGCCCCAGTCAGCAGAAAAAAATGTGAAAGTGCATTTTCCTCCTCATTTCTATCCTTGTTTGAACTGCGTAGCCCACTGTGTTTATAGTGTAAACACACTGCATCTGCTTCTAACAGGCTCTACACTCAAAACCGAGCCCCTCGTACATTGGATACATGAACAGGGGAGACCCATAACAGTGAAGCAGCCCTTAAAAGGCAACTGACTTAACATATTTACATTCAGTACTTAATTACCCAGAATAACCTGTGACGTTACAGGCAGCAGGGAAGTTAAAATAAGAGAAATCCTGTGACTGCTGGGCTACTACGCCACATACTTTCCTCAGGAAAGGAATGCTGCTGCTGCTCCAGAGTCAGACGGAGGGAGGAGGTCGCTGTTTTCTCTCAGTTAATGCACATTTTTGAATACTTGTAGTGTGGACCTAACCATAAAGGAGTCATAGTAAGGGAGGGGGGGGGGGGGGGCAGACTGGGAGGCTTAATTCGAAATTTAAAGTTTTTTTTGTCTGAGTACTTTGAGCTAATAATGGCAGCACGAGCTGAATTTGTAGATTAGTTTTGTAAAGTAAGCAAAAGCAGTCGCCAGCAATATCTATCTTCTATTTATGGCCTCCCCCGCGCACCCCCCCTCCCTCCCTCTTCCCAGACTGACGTAAGCAGAAAGTTATTTTCATGAATGGAGGGGGCGGTCACGAGGAATCGGTGACGTGAGTGCTTGCGGAAGCAGAGCGTGGAATGTTGGTACATTGTTGTTGTTTTGTAGTTAATTTAGTACGAGGATACACCGCTGCCCGGCCGCTGCTGGACGGTTTTATACCCACTGTGTCAAGTTACTCCGCCGCCTGTGTCGGAAACCCACTCTGCCAGTTTTCACGCATCACGGTCCACAGATATCCGCGTCCACAGAGGTGAGCTTGTATTTCTCTTTCTTTTTTTTTAATGGGAAGATGTTTTGACATCCCTTTTCGAAATTTGCTGAAGTTGTCACACACGGTGACATGTTGGCGCACGCGGACGGGGTTCTGAGCCCGTCACGTAGGATAAGTTTTTGATCCCGCTTATGAAAGTTGGTGTTGACTTTGTGGATTGTTTCAGTCGCGTGGACACGTGTTGTGTTGGTAACGCAGCGCCCAGAAAAGTGCCTCACAGCTCGGTGTAGTTGCCTGGAAGAAGCGGGGGGAAATGGGTAAAAAGTGTAAAAAAGAAAAATTAATATAACAGCCAATTTTGCTTCTAATTTGTTTAACTAAATTTTTTTTGCTTGTATCTAGTCGTTTAAATCAGCTAGGAATTTTGAAAATTGAAAAAAAAATAATTTAAGTGAATTAAGTTTCTCAGTGAGTACAATCTTAGAGGCTGTCTCAGTTTATAAAAATTATGATTAATATTTTAATCAATAACGAGCACAGAAAACGTGTATTTAACACATTTAATGAAAAAAATATTACACTATTTTGCCACAGTAATGTTAAAATGTTACAAAATGATGTTGAAGTTACTGTTACAAAACTGTTATATAGGCCATTTATAACTGAGTGCCACACAGCTATTTTGTAGAGTAAGCTTATTGTAAGGTAATAAAATAGTGATTTTTGTTTGTTTGTAGCCCACTTTCTGCATTTAAATAAGCTTTTTGGTTAAAAAATGGGAGTAAAATAAACTGTCTGACAAACTAATTCATGTAAAACATTCTCTCACCCCGTTTATTTCTGGCTCTGTTGTCCATTTCAATGCTGGTTTTCATTTGGGCTGCTACAATGCAAAATACCAGCCTACTTTTGACATTGGAAACAACACGTGGTCTGCATTTTAGACATGTGGGACAAAGGGCACGATGTGAAGTAAGACCACCAGGGCTGACTGGCTCTACACAGGAGAAACAAGCAGTCACTAAACAGCAGGAGGGGCGCATATTTCCATAAACAATAAATCACTGAGGAAGAAGGAAAATCTTATCTTAAATGTTATCTTTCAGTTTAGCTATCATTTCTTGTCTACATACATCTTTATGACTTGGGTAAAGATAAGGAAACTGTCCTGAAAGTGTGTTATTTTTTATTGTTATCATTACCTAATGACAAAACAATTTTCCCCCAGAAGTGATACTGCTTGACTGTCTTGTACATAAACATTTTATTGAGCAACTTGGACTCGTGACCTTTTAATGCCATTGTGATGACTATATGGAACATATTTGTCCCCGAGGGGTCACAGATTTGTATCTCAGAGACTTTTGTGATTCACTGTTGTTTCGGGTGGGTGCACGCAGTGTCTGCTGCTTTTAGACAGACAGTGGGAGCGGGGGCACTCCTCTGTCATGAGGTTAACATGTGGTTCAGTCACCAAAGTGATGATGTCTTCTTTGGATAGAGAAGTAACAGTGGCTGACTCATCTGTGACAGTGACGAGGCACATGGGGAGAAATTCCCCTAAAAACACAGGACACAGTGTCATTATCACCAGATATGTGCCATTTCTGTTTTTCTGGCTGGTCAGTAGTGATGGATGAAAGCGTAGCAGGATGCAAAACGTTCTTGTGGTGGAGTATTGTGAAAGTGAAATAGCTGCGGTTTATGATGCTGTGACTCACAGAGAACACGTTGGCCATGATGTGCTTTGCTCCTCTTACTGGAAAGAAAGACGTCGACGTTTGATTATTGACTTTGGACGCCTGTGATTTTATCCACAGCTGAACATGCCAAACAGAGTGTATACAGGCAATAACAGATGAATGTGTGAACAGGCCTGTGGTGCATCCGTCCCAAAGTGACTCCCTGACAGTTATATGATGTCTGAGACTGCTCACTCTGCCACCCACAGCGATTTGCATCCTGCCTTTTTTTCCCTGTCAGTGTGACCGAATCTCACCCCGCTGCATTCACCTCATTATGGTCAGAGGTGTGGCAAGTGTCAGGTTTACTCATTTATTTATTCTGTGGGATTGTCGTGTTATTTGGGAATTCCTTGCTGGTTCTCACTGGGGCTGACTTGCTGATCCAGTTGTTGATCTTTTTTCCTTGGCAACTTCCTGATTCCACCGTGACTCAGATTGCATGTTGGCAGCAACACAAACAAACACTTTACAGCTCCACAGCATTCAGAACACATGCTTTGATGTCACATCCTGTCCGTCCATGTGTCTCAGCAAGTTGTTTTGAAGGAGAAGCACTGAAATGTGGCTTCTACTGTGTTTTTATTAACACTATTTTCAAATGAAGGACTTGGGAAGTGAGGGATGTGATGTAACACATGCTTTTTTTTGGACACAGAATGTTAATACTTTCCTATTATTCACACAGTATTGGTTTCCAGGTAGTGAATCGTGGGACAGGTATGTCCTTGTGTTTTCTGCATTCTTGACATTTCTCTGAGT
Source organism: Epinephelus moara (assembly GCF_006386435.1). Lineage (NCBI taxonomy): Eukaryota > Metazoa > Chordata > Actinopteri > Perciformes > Serranidae > Epinephelus > Epinephelus moara. The sequence continues at coordinate 18,190,703 of NC_065523.1, read as the reverse complement.
CCCAGCGTCCGTGGTTGGGAGAATATCTTTGCTCAGATATTCTGCGAGTTCTCCTCCCTTTCCGCACAAAAGTTCTGGTGTTCATGCCAACCATTTCCAAGGTTCTCTGTACTTTTCCTTCCTCCCCGCGAAACAACGGGATTTTCCAGGAAACGTCAGATCGGGAGGGTGTGTGATTCCCTGCCGCTGGTCGTCGCTTTTACCAGTAAACAGCATGACTCACTGCTCAGCTATGCTCTCCATTTCCCTCACATAATATCCCACCAAATGTGCTGCGCTGGAGAAAGAGCAGAGTGCCGCGCGCACCGTGTCTGTGGAGAAATCTCTCCACCTCCCTGAGAAAACTGCAAGAAAAGCAAGAGCTTTCTCAGAGGAGTGTTATCAGGCTGTCAAGGGCAGCAACACGTCTGCGTTCTGCTCACCCTGCTCCCAAATTGAAACAAAAAGAGAAGGTAAACAGTAAGTCCAGACAAACCAACTCTGCATTTATCCCTGGGGCAGGAGCGCATAAGTCTTTGATATGCTGTTTATTTTAGGAGAAGGCTGGACCCCACGGTTACCTGCTGTCACTGAAGTGCAGCCTTGAACTTGACCAGATGCCTGGCTTTAAAAATGTAAACATTTGGTATCGGTGAACAAATGTTACACAGGCTTATTAAACTGATTGTCTCACAGTAGCATTGAATTTGTTTGTGCCTTAAGTAAAAATGATGCCGTCTCTGGTTTTGTGTTTTTAGGCATTCTCAAAAATAGTCTTGAAATGGTCAGTACATCTTCAAAGCAATGTGTACACCCGGAGGAGAACAAAGTAGCAGGTTAACCAGAAAACATTCTGCTTTCCACATCAAATAAGACACATGCTTAACACACAACCATAGTCGTGGAATGTGTGTATGGTGTTTGTAATGGACAGTTCAGGAGTTACTCTCACGTCATCCCTTGGCTCTGACACTTTGTCATCATTTAGTGATAATATTGTTGCTGAATAAATAGTTTGTCATTGGAGGATTGTGTTGAGAAATGACATTATTTTCTGTTGTCTTGTAATGAAAATGAAATATAGACCCGACAAAGAAAGCAGGTATTGGACTCCTGACTCCACACTTGTGCACACAGGCTGCCTTTGCTTTGTTTGGGCAAGTGAAAGATGGTAGACGCTTCTGAATTCCAGACATTTCGTGAATTTCGCAGCCGTTGTTTTACAAGTGGGATCGTTTGAACTCCACCCCCATGGCTGAGTGCATCGCGGGACATATTCAGACTGAATGTTCCTTCTTCGGTGAAGACTTGCCTGCATTGTGCATGTGAGGGTTTGCACATGTGTGTTCACTCAGGAATGTGGTTTTGTTCTTTACCCACCATCTGTGGCTTTTCTTTGCGGTATTTTTCCCAGACTCCTTTTCTTACTGTTATGAAAAACCTAATATGAGTTGTTTTCTCGACTATAGCCGGAAGATTTGTTGTGAAATATGCCCGTCTCGTCTGAGTGGCAAAATCATAAAGAGTGGATTTGGCTGTGTACTATAATTGCAGTTTTTTCCTCTGAGAAAACTCTGGCATCTTGATCAGGAAAACATTGTCTCTGTGCGAGTTGCAAAAACATAAGCACATGCCTAAAGAATTTCAGGGAAACAACCTGGCCTCTTGGTTCAAGCTGGAGGCCTCTTGTATGAAGAGAGGGAGGCCCCACACGCCACTTTTCCATGATCTTTGCAAGGAATATACCCAGGGACCCCCCTCTGATGCAACACCACTTAAATTAGGCTGTTTGGGCCAGCTTGCTTTCAAGGAACGGTGTTTTTTCAGTTCTTCATCTTTATTTGATGCCTCTGAAATCCCAATTATGCAATTCTTTGCTGCATGTTTTGCAAAATGAACTAAGGACACCAGAGAGAGCAGCAGATGTTCTCTAAATGTCAAAACATGAGTTCATGTGGCTCTGGGTTTAGTTTTTTTGGTTGGTACATGTAATTATCATCTGTTTATGTTCCAAGACAGGAAAAGCCTTTGAGGTTCATTTTGCTTGTCACAAAAAATACTAAAACTATTCTCTAGACAGTGATGTTGAATATAAAGGAATTCTTCGTCTCCCCAAATGTTCAATTACCCACCCACATGTTATGCTGAATTCGTGAAGAAAGCGTATTTTTTCCTCCATGCCTCCAGTGAACTGAAAATCCAAAAAAATGAGAAAATTCTTGATGAATTGAAGTCATACACAACCGCATTATCAAAACATCCATTTACAAACTCTCACACGACTCAGGCAGTATAATCCAAGTCTCATTTATCCAGTCATATGCTCAGTTCTTCCCAAACAAACAGCCCCTTCTGACAGGAAACTAGACTAAAAGTGAAAGTTATCTGTGCTCTATCTTCAAAGCCAGACTCCACTGACAAAAACACCAATTTCACCTCACTGAACACAGGAACAGCTGGTTTACCATTGCCTCAATTTGTAGTATGTTTGTGTTACTGTGTGAGTTTGCACAGTCTGAACAAACCCTTTTAGAAGTCCAGAGTCACACAATAACACAAACAAACAGATGGAGGCAGTGGCAGACCAGCAGCTCCTGTGCTGTTCAGCAAGGTAAAATAGGTGTTTTTGTCAATGGAGTTCAATTTTAGTTCCCAGTTGAAATGGGCTGTCTGCCTGTCTGCAAAGTACTGAGCATGTGACTGGATAAATGAGATTTTATTATACTGCACGAGTTGTTTGAGAGTTTGTTAACTGATGTTTTGGTGTAGTTTTGCTGTTACTAAACGTGGACCCCTTTTACTTCAGTTCTTTAAGAATTTTCTCAGTTTTTGGATTCTTTGTACACCGTGAATGTATGCAATAAAAGTAAAGTTTTCTTCAGGAATTCAATGTTACACAGGCTGAGTCATTGATATACAAATGATCATTTTGTGGGTGAAGTATTCCTTTAAATTCTTATAAGAACAATGGCAAATGTTCAGGTTCCATCAAAAATGGAGAGTAACAAAGTTGTTTTTCATATCTGCTGCATTATGTCTTGCAATCAGGATTCAAAGTCCTGTATTTGCAATGTATCCTTAGCACGTGAAAATGTGACAAACATCCCAAAAAGAACAGCCACACCCAGAGCATTTTCTCCCATGATAGCTGCAGCTAACAGGACTGCAGAGAATATTTGCACTCTTACTGAGGTATCACTTATCGCATGCTCACTTAAATTGTTTAGTTGGCAGAAATTTGTGTCAGCACTGTGAGCTAAATATATCCACCAGAGTTAAATAAGGGCATAGAGAGGCTCAGGAAAGCCCAGTGTAAGAGGATCCAACCAGCGAGACACAGCGCTAAATCGATAGACTACATTGTCTCACAGCGAAAAATACATCAGTGACTATAAAGGAAACTATTTCTCTGTGACACTCTATCTCCAGGAATTTTCCACATGCGTATCTACGGCCCTGTAAAGTTCAGCATAACTGTAAATGTTATGCTGATGTGATGTTCTGTTTCAACGTCTGATGAGGAGGCAGAGCTGTGTGGATACATCAGATTAGGGAAATAAAGACGACCTGAGACTGGATTTAAAGGGAGTAAAGAGAAATATCGTGCACAGATTGAGGAGTTGTGTGCCTTTCTAAGTTATCAGCACAAGTTAGTGCTTCTTATTTGTACTATGTATAGGCTGTGGTTATGAATGAGACTTGTTTACCCTTTTGGTGACCATGTGACTCACACTCCCACGCCCCATTTGCAGGGCGTTTCCATGGCAGCAGTCGAGCATGGAACAGTGCACTCGTAGTCAGGCTGGTCTGCAGGTCCTGAAATGGAGCCTTGGGGGATGTGTGCCTCTCACAGGATCACAGCTCAGCGCTCTCGCTTTTTTTGGCCATGGCAGCAGTCCGGAAAGCATGTGCCTCTGCTGTAATGAGTACACAGAGGCTTTTCTAAAAACTGCCCGGGCCCGTAGAGCCTCAATGCAAAGTTGTATGAGGAGAGAGGCACAGAGGCTGCCTGTTTCTAATCTTGCTTGGTCTAGTGAACTACATTGTCAGCGCCCTCCTTCCCCTCCTCCTCCAACAAGTAAATATAGGCGCGCTCCAGTGCTTGGATTTTGTGGTGTCATGCTGCCCTCTGCTGGGATCTGTGGCTCTAACATGCAAACATAAATATTGACACATGACGCAACCCTGGAATGTTGTTGTGGTGTCTTTAAAGTGAATTAGTGGGGAGGAGTGCCAATATTATGTCGTGCTTGGTGTCTGCAACACACACAAATATGTGTTAGTAGCAGACCTATTCACATCTGGTGTTTAAGTAGAATGATCAAATATTTTAAAAGTACTTTATTACTCACAACCAGAGGTGGGACAAAGTTTTGCAAGTCACAAGTAAGTTTCAAGTCTTTGCACTCAAGTCCCAAATCAAGTCAGGCAAGTTCCAAGTCAGGGCTGACCAATCCCAAGCCAAGTTCAAGTTCTAAACGTTGAATTTCAAGTCCTAAACAAGTCATAAAGGGCCCTTCGTCAAATGTAATGCTACTTTAAATCTGTCTGTGACTGAACTTGATCATAAAAAGTAGTGCTGACATTGTATTTTCATAGCATATAGCACTATTAACTAGTATCACAGTAGAATTGGTGTGTTTCTGTCCTGTCTTGTGTTAAACTCATCTCACACTGGAAAAATATCTCTCTTGAAAATTGTTTTTCTCTTCCCAAATTGTCTTGGGGGAAGGTATCAAGTATTTTTAGGTCAAAAGGCTCAAGTTCAAGTGAAGTCACGAGTCACTGGTGTTAAAGTCCAAGCAGAGTTACATGTCTTTTTTAATTTTGGCAAGCAGAGTGTAAAGTCAACAAATTTGTGACTCGAGCCTGACTCCAAGAGTCCAAGTCATGTGACTCAGGTCCACACCTCTGCTCACTACGGTGTTCAAATCAAATTAAATGTAAAATACTATTGTCAGCCAAAACATAATTAAAATATTTAATATAATAAGTACTTATTATGCAGAAAAAGTGGCCTGTCAGTGACATTATTATATATTATATTACTGAAATATTATTATTACGGATGCATAAAGATGTGAGCAGCATTTTAATGTTGTATCTTGTCAGAGGGGAGCTAATTTTAACTATTTTGTTAGGTTCATCTGTAACAGTGAATCATATATTAAAAATGGGTCATGTTTTGTCAGTAAAATCTTAATATGTTAAGTGGCTTAAGTTTTCATACAAATGTAGTGGACTGAAAATTACAATGATTCCCTTTTATACTTTAAAGTAGTATTAAATAGAAATAGTCCAGTAATGTGTCAGTATCTTTAAATTGTACCTGAACTAGAAAAAGATGTACTCAGTCACATTTTACCACTCATAATGTTGTGATTCACTATTTATTTTTTCTTCTCAGTGTGTCTTCTGTGAGATTCTGGCCAGTTGTCTGCATGCAGGGAATGACGACTCATTTTAAGACGAGCAAAGCTTTAAAGGTACGTGTGAGAAGTTTGAGAAATGTGGATTTTGTTAATATTCAGACATGTTGCTGTTCCTCACCCGCTGCTCGTGTCCTGCAGGTCAAGAAGGAGGTGGGTGAGAATGCCCCGGCACTCAGCGACGATGAATTGGTGGCCATGTCCGTGCGGGAGCTCAACCAGCACCTGCGTGGGCTGACCAAGGACGATGTCGTGAGGTTGAAGCAGAGGCGAAGGACCCTGAAGAACCGTGGCTACGCCGCCAGCTGCCGCATCAAACGTGTCACCCAGAAGGAGGAGCTGGAGAGACAAAAGATAGAGCTGCAGCTCGAGGTGGACAAGCTGGCCCGCGAGAATGCCAGCATGAGGCTGGAGCTGGATGCCCTGCGAGCCAAGTACGAGGCCCTGCAGTGTTTTGCCCGGACTGTGACCCGCGGGCCCCTCTCGCCAGGCAAGGTGGCCACCACCAGTGTCATCACTATCGTCAAGTCGGCCAACCACAACAACAACAACTCCAGCCCGACCCCGTTCTCAACTCTCTCCTAGTGTTGACAGGACTGGGCTCTACTTCTCCTGCCTGGTCCTTCCCGGTTCTGACCCAGCCTGAACCCGCTCATCCTGTACTGAGAGGACGCTCAGTAGTTAGACTGAGGGATGGGATGGGGTGGCAAGCTCTATGTGATGTTATGCTGCATTCACAACTCTGTCTCTCTCCTTCCGTCTTTATTACACAATCTACATTGTCTGTGCACTGTGCAACCCCCCCCCCCTCCCTGACCCCCCCAGCACCGGCAGGGTACTGGGCCTCTGTGACCCGTCCTTCACGACTGTTAGCAGAGATTTGCTCCTTACTCCAGTGTGAAAAAGTATTTGACATGCCTTAATATGGCAGCACTGGCCTGGGACTGCTCTTATGCTACTAAGCATAAAACTTGAGAGATTTAAGTAGTGACATATGTGACAGTAAAGCTAATCACATTTTCTTTACATAGAAGTGTCTCAATGTAAATTGAGCCTTTGACGCTGTTGCCTTAAAAGTGATCAATATAAATTATAACAGAATACTGACATGTAGGTTGACACAAAGAGGATTAACCGTTCCAGCTTTGAGGCCTCTTCATACAAACCAGTGGTCTCCATCCAGTTGCCTTTAAGAGCCAGCCAAACATAACAGCAGATGTTTTCACTGATTAGCTCCTCTTCTCTTTTGGAAGGTGTGAAGCTGTAAAATCACCTGTCGTAGTGTTTTGGTTCAGAGTTATAACCTGCCTACACATGGCTCTCTGTGGCCCGTTTGGAGAGCACTGCATTATGCAGTTTGATAACTGACCAATGTTCCGCTAAAGGCCTCTCGCTATTGTTTATATTTCTGCCTTGGTTATGCAAAGTTTAACTCTGTGGTCATGCCAAATAGCTTGTTTAGTATGTAAAAGGAAAAGTAATGGTCGAGAACAGCAGTCAGTACACTTCGGTAAAGGCTTTCAGACGTGTGCTGATGATGGTATCGGAGTTTTGAAGTAGTGTTTTTCATTTTTGTTTGAAGAGTTCAAACTCAATCATTAGGCCAGAATTTGTATGCAAGCCTTTGCTGGACTGTATCGACTCCCCTTGTAGAATATTATTAAAGATGGCCCCTTTCTCTCTTGTAGGCAAAAGTACAAAGTACTTTAAAAGCTGATTTACATCAGGTAAATCAGCTTTTAAAGAGGCATAGATGATGCTTCTTGAAATTGTTGTGCATCCATGAATTGCTTGGCGTGTGTTGGTAGTTTGGGTGAGAAATTGTTGGTTGTTATTTAGTCTGTCGGTGGGGCTGGAAAGTGTTGTTAGCTATGATGCTAAAGACATCAGAGGGTGTTGGGCAGGTGCTGCAAGTGATTCTGTTGGTATCTTTGAGGCCTTTTGAATAGTACTCACAGTTTCCGCTCTAATATTTTTAAAAGGAAAAGAGGTGAATACATGTTTTCCACAGATTGGAAAGCTATTTGATTAAAAAGGTATACTTAGAAAGAGAAAAAAGCCGAGTTGGAAAGTGATTAAGGAGCATTTTGGGCCAGATTTGTCTGGAGTCTGAAGATTTGACATTGCCCGGTGTCTATCATTATAAAGCACTTAAAAGGAAACTGTTAAGATGCAGTATAAAAGTAACAGGGCAACTGATTCCTAGAATTGAATAAGATGACAGATAGAAACTGTTCTTGCATTTATGACGTCAGTGGGGCTTAATGGCATGATGATTAAATGTGGTGTGACCACCTCCTCTAAGGTCAAGCCTATTGTAAGTAAGGATCCTCTCTGATATGTTTGCCACAGCACTTACTGGGTGATGTTTTGCCTCTTTCCTTTACATGGCACTCTTTGGTAGGTAATCCATATTGGATATAGTGATAATGAGAGCGGTCCTTACGAGTGACATGCAATTCAACTTACTTCCTGTATATTACAGACTAGCAAAAAAATGATAAAAGCTCCCACTGCCTCCGTTGTCACTTTACATTGAGAACTCCGTCCAAATAAAAATCATTCCTACTGCTGGGTCACGAGAAGTGCTGCTGCTGGTGTTGGTCACTCTGAAACAGTAGCTATTAACCTTGCTTTTGACACACTCTTCTGCAAGAGAACTCCTGACGCCCATCTCTAGAAACAGCGGTGTCATGACAACCAAATGCAGTAAACACCTTCCTCCTGTTGTACGTTTTGAGATATTTAAATCTGAAATTCACTTGAAATCAAGCCGTTCTTACCGAGGATCCATTCCTAATTCGGAGTGAAGTCATTAGAGATTGTTCATGTCAGGATTTTCTCTTGGCTAAGAGGACATGACTGTTTTTCCCCTGTTCCATAGCTGCAAAGAACAGTATGGGGAACTTTGCTGCTGTACAACCTGCTGTGATTTTGAAGCAGGGGCAATGCTGTGTTCTTACTATTTTGTATTTTCACTTGGTTTCTATGTCAATACATCCTATGTTCTCTTTCTGATACTTAGTTTTATATGCATATACAGTATATAAATATATATATATATTATATTACATATTTTTCTATATTTATGTCTTATTATCCTGGGAGTGGTGTGATTATGTAATCATTCTGAGATCATACAAATTATGTTGATGCTGACCTTTTGCAGTTGTATTTCACATTTACAATGAGAAAACTATCTGACTAACTTGAGTCTGCTTTGTGAGTATTTATACCCCATGAATAGGTCTTCTCAGCACATTTACTATTTATCTAACTCTCAGATCGGACAGGCTGTGACTAGGGTTACATACAGGCTGCAGCTAATTATCTTACACAGTTATTCTGACCGCAGGTTCTCACTGTTAGTAAAGAGTACGTGCATCTGTCCTTTTACGTCACAACTTGTAAACCTGTTATAATATTGCTATAGAAAAATACAAATTAAAATGTAATTAAGTGTCTCTGCAAAAGGAATTCAGATGCAACAAATTCTACATAATTCCTGGATCATTTAGCTGGAAATGTATGCCAAACGTTTACTTGAGCAAATCAATAAACTTAAATATTTAAAAACAACTGTACATAATTCAAAGCAAGAGCATACTTGTCTGACGTGATCGGATTTTAAAGTGCCTCATATTGACCAAATGTTCAATTCTCAGTTGGTGCTTTCGGGCACCATTAAGCTACGAATAAATGAGAATTTTTATTTAGAGAAAGAGAGAAAAAAGCTCTTATTTTGGAGCATTAACCTGCATGTAAACCTAGTCTTTCTGGAGTCGATTGTTTCAAATGACAATGACAGTAATGCTTTTGTAACCTGTAAGAAATCTTACCAGAAAATAATTCCAAAGCTGCTAAAAACCGTCCATTCAGACCTTTATATTTACGGTCTGTTTTAAGCCTGTATCTATACTGAGTCAGAATTTATAGATACATAATTACATGTATACATCCTCTTTGAAGACAGCTTGAAGTGTTTTCTGATGAGCATTAATGTGACCTCTCGTGGTAAAGTTTCAAACAAAATGCTGTAAAATGACGCATTGTTTAATTTTAGCACATATTACTGTATTTGGATCTGAGGTGGATGCTTTCAGGCAGCACACCTTGAAAAAAAAATAGTCTGAGAATTTAAAAGTATTGTAAAAAGTATACAGTTGTGTACCGTGCCATAATAAAAGACAAACCTCTCTCCAGGTGAATTAAGTCCTTTGTTGCTAATTTTACACCCATTGTGACCCAGCAGAGGTCCATTCATGCTCTCAACTACATGTTGCTCTTAGGCTAGCTACCTAACCACAACCATAATATTTTTTTTTTATTTCCTATAAGCCACTTTTTTTGCTGAAAGAAAAGCAGACCTGCATTTTATGGAGCATTATATGGAAATGTAGATAATGGGTGAGAAAAGACTGTTTCTTTCTTCCCCCGAGCAACTGCAGCTTGTTATACAGTACCGATGTCACTGTTTAAGATATCAGTGGTTATTTTACATTTTTACATGAACCACAACAATGCAAATGTATGTATGGAAATGAGGTTTCTTGTATATCTTGACTAGGTTTTCAAAGGTTTAATTTAAAATTGCTTCCTCTTTGATTAAATAAGCTGCCACACAGAGGCTTTGCCAGTCCTACAAGCTACAGTATTTAACTTTAGACGTGTAGAAAGTCAGTTTTAGTCTTGTAGTATGAAGAGGTTTTGACTATAAATTCAGAAAAAATAGCTCCGTAATAGAAGAAATGGAGCGTGTATATGGCTGATATGGTTGTGGGTTAAATACATTAGTTTTGCAGCAGTTTCTATGTTAAGTTTGTACTTTTATTGGATTTCCTTGGTCTAGTCTCATAGCAACATGTCGAGGCTTATGAGTGAGTCGTGTCGACAGTAAACGAGGACAGTAATAAGGCAGCATAAAGTGAGTATGTACCATCACAACTTGTCATTATTCTGCTCATATATATTTTATATTTATTTCATTGAATTGTGTAATTTTATTAAAACAAAAACACCTAAATTATTTTTTATTTTACATTCATTTCTTTACATGTTTTCTCAATGAACTACCCTCATGTACAAATAAAGTCTGTATTTGTTTCTGCTCTGATTTAAAGTATGGTAAATTATTCCTATAAATAAGTCTGCTGTGTCTGTTTTTGTACCTTCAAATAAAGCTTTTTTTTTTCCTCATTGAGAAGTGCAGAGTCACTCAGTTCAAGATACAAAAGCAAAAACAATTGTTTAATTTAGCATGAGTGCCACACAGGACTAAGACACACACTGTACGTCAACTATTCCTTACAATCTCTAAATATTACTTAGTACCCGACGGTAAATTAATGTCTGCTTTCCCAGAAAGACAGCTATAATTGGCACAAGATGATATGGAAATTAAAACAACCTATGATAAACAAAATTAGTCTCTAAATGTTTCCCATGTGACATAATCACAGATGATAACATTGCTACAGAAATAAAAGTGGGAGAAGAAACTACGAAGTCTCTCGAAGCACACAGATTTGAGTTTCTCTCTTCCCCGCACAGGATTTGGTTTGCTCTGACTATGGCTGAATTACACACATTAAATACATTAAAATCTTCCCAATTCATAATCCAAGCAGAGCTTTTTTTTACACAAAGATAACACGTTAAACACCACAATTTACAACAATTAAACTCTGCACATATTTCCTAATCCCTGGAATGTGGAATTACAACGTGAATATTGATGTGAACACGTCAAACATTAAAAGTTTCTGCCAAAAGCTTTTACAATAGCGCAGAAGCTGCAAAAAAGACTAATTGTTAGCGTCTGTTGAATGGCTGTCTGGTTGCACTGAATTAAACTCTTTAGCATGCTGGGAAAATTAATGAGAATAACACAACTCCCACTTTGTAGGAGACAGGTTTATCCAATTTGTCCATGCTACGGTAGATACAAAGGACTGCGAAGTGCTATAGTCTGCAGTTTGAAGTGCCTGCTCCAAAACGAAAAGTGTCTCTGAACAAATCTTTCCATTTGTCAGGAAACCATGCAGAGGAATGCTCAGCAAATACTTCAAACAAGCAGATGCGAGAGACGGTCCATAAAGTGTCATTCCCAGCCATCGCTGGCTTCCCTGCTTCCCTCCCGGAGTCACATATTAATCATCTCCTCTTTGAAACTGACATGAATCAGAGAAAGCGCACTTCAGACGGCCAGAGAGCGAGCGCTGACATAATGAACGAAACAGAATCAGGATCAGGGACACTGCTGAACATCCTGCACCTTGATTTAAAGAAAACGCACAGCTCCAGATGTCTCTGATACGGTGAAGGTGACATGGCATTTTCCTGTGATTATTACTGCCCAGAAAGAGATGGGTCAGCTATCGTTTTTTAAAAACTGCTATTAATTTCATCCTCCTTTTGGTGATTAAATTATTTATTAAAACAGGACAGAAGTACGCAGTCCACCTTAAATACTGGGATCATGAAAATGAAACACCTGGATTCACTCCAGCTCTGTGTGATATGCCATACAGCTGTTTCCCCAGGGGGTCAGAGATAGGGGTGGCAAGGACACAAACACCTGGATCTTGCTGGGAAAATGCCTAGAATTCGTCATCAGAGGTAATCAGCATGATTTTGTCAGGTTTGTGGGAGCTCTTGTTGCCTGAGGACACTTTTCCGTTAGTGCTGGGCTGGACCACCTCCTGTGTGGACTGCTGGGTGTACTGCTGGTAGGCTGGGGAGAAGTTGTGGATCGCATCCTGCACCATGTCTCCTGGATTTATAGTCTCCTTCAGACCGCTGGAGATGCTCTGCATACGTGGGACGTCCTCTGTGGGAACAATGACGACATTGGGAGATAAACGATTACACAATCATGCACTTGACGACAGTGTTACAGCTTTGGGAGTAGTCTGACAGTAACTTCCTGGAGTCTTATCTGGTTGCCTGGCAAATGTTCCCAGTCAGGAAATAGACTAGCATAATACATCTCCTGTAAAGTTTTAAATTGTTGTTTTAACTCCAGTTTTTGATATAAGTATAAGCAAATATAACCTGCTAACTGATGAATTTAAGAGCTGCTGATTTGAAGTGTGGGTTTTGTTCAAACAGAGCAATGCAAACGGTTTCTCCCATTCCAGTCTTTATGCTAAGCTAAGCTAACAAGCTGCTAGATCCAGCTATTTACCATGGAGACATAAGAATGGTAGCCTGTTTATTATTTCGTATTTCCCAAAATGTGTAACTACTACTTTAAATCCCTGAACTAATGTGTACACAATTATCAATAATCATTATTTAATTTAACAATTAAGAACAATGTGTAAGATTTAGGGGGAATAAGTGAAATATAGTGGTGAGGATTTAAGATTGCAACCAGTCCGCAGTGGTCTCCTCCTCTCCAAAACAAACAGACGAGGTAGTTTTAACAGGTAAAAACAATAATTGATTAAAGCGGTTTCACATTGAAAAAATAAGTGTTCTTCTGACGTTGCTCACTGCAGAGGAGCTTCTAACTATGGTGGCTGATGTGCAAACGCAAATGGCTCCATCTAGAGTCAGTGTTTGGCTTGTCCATTCTGAGCTACTGTAGAAACATGGCAGTGCAACATGGCAGATTCAATGGACGATGACCCTCTCCCTATGTAGATATAAGCATCTCATTCTAAGGTAACGATAGCAGGACAATTCTTAGGCCTTGTTTACAGAGTTACTGACAGAAATAAAAACAGACTTTTTATTTATCCCGTATATATAAAAAAACAAATTCCGAGTTTAAATAGGGATGGGTACCGAGTTCGGTACTTTTATTGGTACCGACGGAATTCGGCCGGTAATCCCGAGTATCGATTCACGTAAAATCAAACGGTACCACATTTCGGTACCTGAACGCATCCTAGGGACTTAGTGTGGAGGAGAGACGTTTTCACTGCCTATCGTGAACGCAGCATTGTACGCACGAGAGCGTGATCACATCAGTGGCAGCTATCAACAAAGCAGCATGGCTGAGAGAAAGAGGTCGAAGGTGTGGCTCCATATCTCAAAGTTTGATGCAGACTACGCTCGCTGCAATATTTGCGACGCAAGGCCAGCTACGGAAATACCTCAAACCTGAGGAAGCACCTGGTCAAGCACAAGGTGTTTTTAAAGGCAGATGACTGCACGGTATTTGATAGCCTGAAAGTTAAGGCTACTTCTCCCGGCGTTAGCACACCTGCAGCTAGTGGCTCGTTGTCATCTGCAGCCAGCATCGGGGCAGAAGAAGTGGGATTAACATTTGATGATGACGACAGTGATTAAGCGGGGCATCAGCTACATCGGTTCCAGGTAATTAATAAGCTTAGAGTTTAAGATGATTGGGCTTTGTTCTGGTCATTCTAACGTTAGCTTCGCATTTTAACTTGCCTTAGTTATCATTATCAGCTCGGTTCCTCGTATTCTCGAACTTTAACGTTACACTCCCCCACACACATTTTTCCCAGAGGGAAATAAAAAGAACTGCTGCATAGTCAATTATATAGGCTACCTTTTGATATTATGTTACAAACAGTGTTAGATGTTGTTTTATCCTGTTTGATATTGAGAAATAAATGTTAGTTTTGACAAAAAAAAAATTCTAAATGAAATATCCTTTATTACCACACATACATGCAAAAAAAGTACCGAAAACAGGTACCGTTGCATACCGGTACCGATTCCCAGGTACCGGGTATCGGTACCGTATTGGTTCAAATGTGAATGGTACCCATCCCTAGGTTTAAATGATCAGTTGTGAAAACGATATCCCCGTTTACAGCTTTGTGCTGCAATTAGCATGCCAGGCCAGTAGGTGGCGATACGCCATATGTCAAACACCACAGGGGAACGTTCTGCACATGTACAGTGATTTGTTTTCCTCTTGGCGCTAGTGATAAAAACAATGATAAACTACATTTTAACCTTCTTGGCGCTAGTGATAAAAACAATGATAAACTACATTTTAACCTTATGTAGCAAAGTTAGCTGCTATACACTTACTAATATTGGGCACAGCAGATGTCTTTGTGCGCTGATGTAGCGGTGATGTTGATGCAGCAGTGCTAAGTTCATTTGTAAGCTCGTAAGTAGTCCCAAAAGTGCTGACAAAACGTAAAGAACCTGGTATACATCCGCCATTGTTGTTGTGGTCCCGGGCGCCTAATGGGCATGCGCGAACTGGGTTGCAACGTCATCGTTTTCCAAAATTTACGTCTATCCTGTTTACACGTCTCCATAGAAAAGTGATAATGCACTTAAGCAAACACACTTATTACATTATATTCACTATCAAAAAAAAATGCCCATTATAAGTTGCCATCTTTATATTGCTGCTTTTGTATAAACAGACTTAAAAAAAAATAAAATTAATATTATCATATAATTAATTATATGAAACAGAATGCAGCGAATGCTCATATTCAAGAGGCCAGAACAAATGTTTTTAATTTTTGCTGGATAAATGACTTACTGACATGTCAAATTAATTTCATCTGTCGATTAATTGCGTACTTGTCCAACAGGCACAACAAACTATCCACTGTGCGGCATGATAGCAGTATTATTTGAGAATCAGTTCAAGAAGAAAAACTAAATAGACATGATGTATTTCTTTTGTCGCTGCTTTCTCACAGGGTGCAGTCTATAAATGGACTGAACACAAGTCACAGTCACCGTCTCCACTGATGGTCCCTTAGTACCCAGCTGTGAGCCAGGTTGAATGTACCCCAGAACTAAAAGGGTGTTCAAGGCAGAAAAGAGCGGGCAGACATCCACAGCTTTGTGTTTCAGGGTCACTGGCAGTACATCAGTCTGGATTGGCTCATAGAGGTGGCAAAGAGAAGGGCAAGGTGGGGTGGGTGGAAGGGGGGGGAGGGGGGTTGCAGGGCAGTTAGGCACGGTCTGCTGAGTTTCTCCTTACTGCCTGACCGCTCCACAGGCCTGGAGCACGAGAACAGTAAACCAGAGGTGTGGCAATCTCTGCAATCGCACACATCAACACCTGAGGATGTGTGTGTGTGTGTGTGTGTGTGTGCGCAGCAGCAAAGCTAGAGTGTTTCTGTGTGTGCCAAAAAGTTCGGTTCAGTAGGAGGGGACGGGATGGATAAAGCAATACAACTTAAAATAAGAAGAGCTGTAATAATCAGCTTTGGAGCAACATTATTATAGGCAAGATGAATAATGGATTTCTTCTCATATGGGCAGGATGAAAACCAATAATTTCATCTCATCCCTGCTTCGATTTTCAACTTGATTAAATAAAATGGTTATATCAGATTGATATAGAAACGCTTCAGTTTTCATCATCACTTCCAGTGCTTCTGCATGTTAAGCAGCTCAAGGGAACAGAGGGTTTCCTACAGCAGAAAAAAGGCAAAATGATTGATGTCGTTGCGGAAGGCTTTTCCCATGGCTTCCATTTGTCTGTTCCTTGGAAGCAGCACTGACGTCAACATGCCGCTTCCTCCCTGTACTTACAGTACTGTGGCTTTTGAATTCATCTTCATCTTCCCCTACATTGCTTCACTGGCATCTGTCCTCCGAGCCATGAGTAACAGTTTGTGCCCAGAGGCTGACAAAAGGCCCTGCTGACTTACAACCTGACTGACGCACTGATTACGACAGCACATTTAAGTACAAAATTTGTGAATATGTCGACACTCAGGTTGGTGTATCAGTTAAAATCTAAGTCTAAAAATCAGTCTGACTGGACCAAATGGATGCAAAAAGCACAGAGAAATGCAATTACAGCCTCTGTTAACACTTTCAAAGTCTGTGTCAGTCCTTATTCTGTGTGGGAGAAGTGTAATTAGCTGCGGAACATGGTGACATAATTTCAAGGGGAGGCCACGAGGTAATGATGTACAGACTACAGCTCTCACCTGGCACTTCACTCTTTTTCTCCTGGTAGACGGTGCATGTGAAGGCATATCTGAGGGCAATGGCAGCGAAGAACATTTCGATGCAGATGATGAAATTCTGCCAGCCCGCTGCCACGGTGCCGGCGCCGACCTGTTGGCCATCGATGAAGAGCGCGTTGGGTATGACGCCGCAGCGCTCCAGGATGGCGAGCACCATTCCTATAAAAGCAGCAACATTTTTATTTGCAATTCATACTTTTATGTACTGATACAGAAAATGTAGATGGGTGAGCTTACCTTGCCAGAAAGATAAGAAGATGACAGATTTGATCGTGAGGAACTTTAGCACTGGCTCGTACGGTCTGAGCAGGTCACTCGTTGCAAAGAAGAAGAGGAAGAGAGCGTACAGAGCCAGGCTGACTGAGAAGTTGTAGATGATTGTGATGTATAGGTATCCTCCATTTATGCTGCACAGAAACAGAGTAGTAAAACACCCAAAATTATATATTTCATACAACCATACAACATTTTTCTATCTGTGATCATATCCCTAACGGTTCTGACAGCCACAATTTATTCACATTTTGAATCCATTTACTACTTCGGGCTGAAAGAAAAAGGCTGGCAGCGTAAATTTGATGACACTTTGAACCATATTGCGAGAACAGCTGGAAATACAGCCTTTTTGTCGTCGCATTTGGAAGCTGTTAATAAAGCCTGTTTGTACATGGCCATCTTATTTCAGGATGCATTCGACAAAAAGGCAGACTTGTCTAGGTTTCATTGTCAGACTGCATTTCTACCCTCTTTGCATTCTACAGAGCCTCTCCGAGGCCTCAGCTGTGACTACACTAATTACTCCCATGCAGTATAGAGTGCATGGTTGGCTGAAAGCGTA
This sequence comes from Epinephelus moara, assembly GCF_006386435.1. Classification (NCBI taxonomy): domain Eukaryota; kingdom Metazoa; phylum Chordata; class Actinopteri; order Perciformes; family Serranidae; genus Epinephelus; species Epinephelus moara. The sequence goes on along the minus strand of NC_065523.1, from coordinate 18,173,523 downwards.
TAAGTAAACAATCTGTGAATCATCATGGTCTTGCTACAGAGCTTAAAAAAAGACTTCTGCCTGCTAATTTTGCTGTTGCAGTCTGTGGAGAAATAAGCAGGAAGAATTTAATCATGTCTATCTTTTAGCACCACAGTAAGAGGGTAATGATATAAAGCTGATTGGAAACGTCTGTCTCAAGCTCTTGTTGAACTCTGCGCTTCTTCTGAGTAGTTTAGAAACAAGTGTTGTCACAGCTGAATCTTCAGAAAGAGACGCTGAGCTGAGAGGCGGAGAAGAGCACCTGAAAATAAGTCGGGCAGACTTTATGAGCTGCCGATTTTAAAGCTTTTGATTACATGCTAAAGACAATTTTATTGAATGTATTACCCTCTTCATATTCTGTCGAGACCCTCATTGGATCATCTAATACGACTGGAAATACACTGAAATTAAGTTTGTCAGTCACATCCAAAGTAAAAGTACGAAATGAAACAATACATCTCGCCTTATATAACTGTGCTTCACTTAGTGCAACACAAAGAAGGAATTAAGTGTTTTCATTTTGGAGCACTTACATTTGGGGAGAACTTAAAAAGAAATATAATTTCTTTACACCATATATCATACCCTTGACTTATTCTTTGTAATATCACCAATACCCAGAAGGATGAGATTATGGTTGGGGCGGTGACACAATTGGGACAACATGCAGTAAAGTACCTGCGCACTCTCACAGGAAAGTTTGAGCCCCAGCACTTTCCTGCCTGAAATGAAACCCTTTAATTCTGAACATCTTCATCGTGCCAACTGTGAGGAGGTGATATAATTATCTCTATTTGCAAAATTATTTCCATGTGCACATAAACAGCAAACAAGCCTGCTGGCAATGACACGGAATGTGTACGAAACATAAAAGAATGAAATGGAAAGAGAGGTGCTGCTCACTTAAAATCTCCGTCATGATATTTGCCATGGGCCTGGAGGATGATGGTGATGACTGCCATGATGGGTTTGACAACGCAGAACTGGAGAGTCGCCTGGAGAACACATTACAATTCAGAGTGAGACACCCAAACAAGCAAGGACACCATGAAGGAGGAGGAGGATGAAGGACGAAGGCTGACGTCAGACTCTGTTTGTATATCTAATTACCTAGAAAAGATCTGTTACTGCTCACTGAGAACAGGCAGAGCTCGCTAATTAACAGGTTGTAAATTGTTTGTTTAATCCACTCAAAAACCTTGCAAGTGTAAAAAAGACATTCTGCTGTTTTACAAGCTGTTGTTAGTTGGACAATTTCTTGGCCATCAAAAAGTCTGGCACATAACCTCTCATAAAACAGCAAACTGTTGTTCATTCAAATTAGTTTTTTAGTACAGGTTAAAGAAACAAGATATAACCTGTTCATTAGTGAGCTTTAGAGGTGCTGGCAGGTGGACTTAAAGCCAGGCTGGTCGTTTCCCCCGTTTCCAGTCTTTTTGTTTTTGGCCAAGGTAACGAGCTGCTGGCTGTGGGCTTACACTTAAGCCTCATTTCCACCAGGAGTCTGGTTCAGTTCAGTTCGATACACAATAGAATAATTATTTTCGCATTTTCATTGTGAAAAGTTGAGGCTGGTACCAATAGAAGTGTCCCTATTTTTCACCACCACTCTTTCATACTGATCCACTCTTGGATCAATCGATACTTGATTGGTCAAGAGACAACCATTACTCCTGCTCGGGGGTGAGTTGTGGCTGGTGAGTTTTTCATACAAACGTAAACTCCATCTATCCATCCATTTTCATCCGCTTATCCTGGGCCAGGTCACAGGGTCAGCAGGTCAAGCAAAGCACCTCAGACGTCCCTCTCCCCAGCAATGCTTTCCAGCTCCTCCTCAGGAGGTGCTCCCAGGTTAGATGAGATATGTAATCCCTCCAGGGTGTACCAGTGAGACGTGCCTGGAGCACCTCCAACGGGAGGTGCCCAGGAGGCATCTGATCCTGATCAGATGTCCAAACCACCTCAACTGACTCCTTTTGACGTGCAGGAGCAGCGGCTCTACTCTGAGCTCCCTCCGGATGTCCAACTCCTTACCCATTCTGTGAGGCTGAGCCCAGCCACCCCCTGGAGAAAAGTCATTTCGGCCACTTGTATCCGCTATTCTTTGGGTCACTACCCAAAGCTCATGACCACAGGTGAGGGTTGGGAAGTAGATGGACCAGTAAATCGAAAGCTCCACCTTCCAGCTCAGCTCCCTCTTCACCACGACAGTTCATGTGTGAGGGGTGAAAAGTAAACTTAAACTTCAAAATAAAAGGATGTTTTCCTGCTTTTTCATCTTTATGAGTTAACAGTTAGCAGCTCTAGACTGACCAAAATATAATCACCCTGCTGTTCAAAGGCTACGGCCGGCAGCTAGCAGCAGCATTTAAGGTGGAATGTTTTCATGCACATTACTCAATGCATGAGTTGAGGACATGAATCTGTCAAAACACGTTAAATGTCAATGAAAACTTTGACCATGCTATTTGTTTTTACTGGCTCTCCTGGATGACATACGCTTTTAGTAATGATTGGATCTTCAAGCACGTAAAAAATGAATCTATATTTCATGTTAACTGAGAATATTCTTTTAAATGTGGCAGCGTGTTGTTCCAGTGCGCTCGGGCAGCACTACACCTCCTCTCTTGCACCAAAAGGGCTCAATGCACAAACCCGCTATTTTTAAATATCCCATTGAAAGAGACTCTCACTGCAGCGTGTTTTGTTTGTTTTTTGTTCTGAAAATGTAGGCATGCAATCCTGATCCTTGGACAAAACACAAGATGCAGATGTTCCTTTGCATACTGGTGAACAGGAAAAACAGTGAGAGCTGGACAGAGCAGTGACTCCAACAACACCGCCAACATTTAGGAGTACTGTCTGCGGTTGAAATGCTAAACAGATCCAGGAAGTAGGTACATGTGTGTATGATTTCCATACAGTTCTAAAGGTACTATACAGACAGTTTTTGTTGAAAACGCAGCTTCAGTGGACAGACATGAGAGTGGTATCGACACTCTCATTAAACTCCCAGCAAGGAGGCAAATACCTTAATTAAAAAGGTCATAAAATAAATAGAATGCATCCTCTGTTAAGTTTGTCTCTCCAACAGTTGTAGAGAGTAAACCATCTGAAACGGATATCTTCATGCTGATGTGAATAGGGACTAGCCGGAGGATGCAGAGGGATGTAGACCTGCATGCCGGAGGACAGATGTCCTCTGTGTTGTGTATTGAAGCCTGAACCAACCAATTTGACAGAGGCTGCTCCAAACTACCATCACCGCTGTGGCACTTGAAAGCAACAGACCAGGAGTGTTCGACTTGATTATCCAGAGGGAGGCTTTTTAGAATGGCCCGACTCGAGGGTGGGCTTGACAAAATGACATCAATAATCATTTATATTACTGATGTGCTTTGAGAATATTCAGAGTGACAAGCTGGCAGCAGAGCAGGCATAAGGGAAGCAAAGACTGTCAGGACTAAAAGCTTCAAAGCAAATAATTTTGCATGATACTTCCTGACATGCTTGATATTCAAAACACAATGCACATTCATAATGCTAGCAGATTAAAAGTCACCTGCGGTTTCTGCCTCAAATGAATTTAGTTATTAACTGCATCCATGCATGCAGACTCTATACAGACTTAAATGCTAAGCTACATGAGTGTTGGCGCACACTGCTGGATACAATGTTAGATAAGAGGATATGTTACATACTTGTTAGCGGCTTGATAACAGCTTTATTGCAAACTGGTCAATCAAAGAGTTATGCACATTTAGGATAATGTGCACATCTGTTATTTTCACCACATTTGGCTTCTCTCATTTTCTGTAAGCAACTTGCCGGCGTTTTCTATCACAATACTAAATAACGTCTGGTGGAGAATTCACAGCTTGAAATGACCCAAAGCATTTTCTTTCTGTTATAATTTTTTACCACTTCAGTGCTCCCTGCAATAGCTCACGGGTGGCAACTATCGACAGGAGTGATTTCTAAATTTCTCCAGAGTCCTGTTAAACAGCAACACCCGTCTCCTCTGCGTATTACAACACAGATGCTCAAAAATAATCCTCCTAAATTGATAACAGTTTAATTAACAAATCTATGTGTCGGACCACAAGGCCGTTGTTTTTTATTGTATTTTATTATGTTGCCTCACACTCCTCTCCCAGCCTCTGCGCTCTGTGCTGTCCACTCTTGAATCTTTAATTTCTGCAGGGAAACCCTCAGAGGCCTTTCTGATAAAACCTCTTCCCGACATCAATAAATCATTTCCATTTTTTTGTATCAGCTGCTTGTGTATTCTTGCTGCTGTTCTTTCCTTTAAGAAGACTGCAGACAACAAAAGTATCACAAAAACACCCCGCTAAATGATAACATTTGGGGGAGTGAAAGAAAGCAGAAAAGGCAAATGTATTCAGGATGTTCACTGGTGCAAAGCCACGTGTAACATGAACAAGGACACGACGCACACCCATTAGATGGCAGTCTATTTTGTTCTGCGCTCTTCCCAATGACCCTCAAAAGCGCAACAGCTGCCTCTTGCCATCCGTAGGATTTCACTTTTGCCCTTTTTCAGAAGAGTAAGACCTTAAAGTGTCCCACGATATGATAAAGGACTTAACACTGAAATGTCAAAAAAAACAGTTTGGGATGCAAGAGCAGCTTATCCTCTAACCTTATCTCTAAGAACCACAATTACTCTAGGCTGCTTTTCCATATCAGCGATTCATTTGTTAACCCCTCCTCTAATCACACATTGAAGCTTCCCCAAAATGCGCAAAGAATTTCAATTCTTTTACCCACCACCCCACCCGAAAATGGATCAAGGCCTTTCAGATCTTGTGCTCTGTCAGGGTCCTATCTGCTAGTTGTACTACTTGACTTTGATGAGCTGTTGCAGATACGTCTCCTTGAAGTTTTCTCTCAAAGACTAACACGATGGTGTTTTCTCCAAGTGACAACGCTATGTGATCAATATGACTGAGGGCTTTGGTAATCCCGCTAGTATAAATTAGTATGTCCGACGGCACATGAATCCTGTTAGTCGCTCGCTTTGTGGGAATTGACCTGCAAAGCAGCATTTAATAATTTCACAGGTGCTCAATACATTGATTTCTAAAATTTACTGTTCAATGAATGTTAATGAGGTTAACCCAGTTTAAGAGCAGAATAATTCAGTGCTAAGTCCTTGCTCTAGGCCAAAACTTTCACAGCACTGACACCCAGGACTCCAACAACACAGATGGGTGTTCCATACAATGCTTTCGTGTACAAAGCTCTTTAAGCAATCAAGTGTGTTGGTCTTTAATTGTTCTCTCACAAGGAAATATCCTTTAACTGTGTTTCCTCTCAGATGTGCCATCAGAGAAAACTTGCACTGTTTTCCTTTTAGAACATTTCACGTAGGATTCCTGTGAGGGCACATCGAGTGTTTATCACTTGTCGTTCCGTTCATTAAAAAAAAAAAGCTCATTTCACCATGTATTTGGTTTTGAAGACGTAAATCTCAGTTCCAATTTTCATCAGCGTTAGGCAAGGAGCTCGTGCAGCATCCTGAGACACTGGGAGGGAGCGCTGCGCTGACAGCTCATATCATCTCTCCGTGTTTATTATCAAGCTGCTTTCACCTGGCCTCAATTGCTTTTGTTTCCCTTTTTTTTCTTAAACCAGTGGATGTTATCCTCTGAAAAGCACACAGCCAATTATAACAGCTGTCATTTTTAAGCAGCCTGGAGATGTGGGCAGAATGGTAATTTACAGCCCAGCATCTTTTTTTCTCCAAGACAATTTGATGTATTCTTATACTCAATGTGGGTGAATTTATTTCAGTGGTCAAAAGGGAGCATCTCCAGAGCGCAGATAAGGGGATGATTGAAGCTCACCTGTTTGCAGAATCTCAAAAAGCCAATGGAGTAGCTCATTCCAACGAGGCAGCAGGTGCCGTACAGACAACTTGACCTAAGGAGACAACAGGAAATGATGATATGAAGTCATGTCAACACTGAGAAGAAGAAGAAGAAAAGAAGCAAGTTTAAATATGTATTGAGTGGCATGTATAATAGAAACATGTGCGATGTAATTCAACAGCCACACAATAAACCAACAGTCTCACTGACATTAGAGCAAAAAATAGTTCGTTGATTATTAATTTAGCTAATCAAAGGATTTTCAAACATGCCAAACATTTGCTTCTCCAATGTCAGTGAGGACTTGCTGCTTGTTCTCTGTTGTATGCAACTAGGTTTTGTTTAAGACATCACGTTGCCCTTTGGGAGACAATCTTTTTTTTTTTTTTTTTTTTAGAGACAGAACAACAAAGCAGTCAATCAAGAAAATAATCAGAAGATGAATCTTTCCTGAAAATTATCATTGGGTGCAGTCCTAGTCAACATTATGGCCTGAAGTCTCTGTGAAACGCAAGTTAGGGCGTCTTTTGCGTCTCCACTGTAGTGTATTTCCCAGTAAAACAGAATATTTGAGTGATGCACATTTACAAGAGGGATTTAGGCTTAAAGTTTAGCACGATATGGAGCCACAACAACCTCCTTCCCCATTAGAATAGGAGAGAACAAGGGAGAGATGGATTAATTAGACTTCAGCCACACTGTTTTGGAAATGAAAACAAAGGTATGCGACTGTTGTGGCTAGGTAGTCTCTCAAAGTCTCATTTGATTAGATTAACTTGAGGAAACACCCCTGAGTGCAGAATGAGTCATCAAACATTTTAAAACCATTGTACCTGGTTTTACAAAAAGAGAAAAGACAGGGATTTTTTTGACATATTTTTGGGATTTAACAAATAAATGATCAACTAACACGAAGGCACAGAATTAAAAAAGGGAAAAATGTATTCTTCATTTCATGGAGACTTCAAGTTGGTTGTAAGTTGACTCAGTCCTATGGCACATTTTCAGGGTGGTGCTGTATTTGACCGCAGTGTACTGAAAGATGTTGCTAATATTTTGACCACATGCATTTATATGTAGGGGCAAAGATATGAAAAACAACAAAATCAAATTCAGAGGGTTGAAATAGCCAGAAATAGGCACTGACGATTGACAAAAAGTGTTACAGACTGAGACTATAGTGTTTATGCTAAGCTGCCTACATGACAAAATCCCAATTGGAGGTTATTTAGAGCAACACAAAAGTCAACCATGTCAACTGAAAGACAAGCTGCTTACACCATATTGTGTGTGGTTATTGGAAATTCCAATTGCACATACAATAAACCTTTTTTTGATTCATTTGTAATTGGGGAAACTGGTTCCCAGTCTATAGAACAATACATGTAACTTGTACAGTAGTTCAAGGAGTTGTGTGAGACAGTGGATTTAAAGGCTGTCTGGTCTTATGGTGTCTTAGGCAGATTAACTAAATGGTTTTTGGCTAAAACAACAGCATCAACAACAAACCAGACTGGTCTGACAATACTGCTGAACTGGACAAAAGAGGCTAAATTATTCTTTTTCCTTAAGGAGCTCTGGTTTCAGCATTTGTAATTATATTTTTGTAATTATTCTTTGTTCATTGTATTAATACTCTAAGTCAGCAGTGTTGTGTTTGGGAGGCAGTTGAGGCAGGGGGGAGGCAGATACAATAAATAAACTGGTAAGAAAGACTGGCTCCACTCTAAGACTGAGCCTGGAGGCCACAGAGAGGAAGATTAGGTCGAAACTCCCCCTAAACAACAGCTCACAGTCGGGATGCTCTGTAGCTGCATCACACTAACCTCATGCTCCCAACCATCAGACTGTACAAAGACTATCAAACATGTCATTACTTGCCTAATGTCTACATTTCTAATTGTTTCCATTTGCTTAATTTGTTTGTTTTTTCTTCTTTACTGATTACTGATGCCCAAACACTCGGATGCATCGTCAACACTTGCAAATGAGAGCATAGTTATTCAGTCAAATTGAATTTGAGAAAGAAATTGGGATTGCCTGCAGTGAAGTGAAAGTAGTCCAAATATTTGTTGTTCCCTGTGTTGATTCATAGTTGTGTACAGCAGAGGTGTATTGTTTAGGAAGTTTACACCAAATCTAGTTTATTAATGGGAACATGACATATTAAACTGAATTTAACATTGGTGTACAAAAATAATTAGAATAGGAGCAGGCCTAATGTGCTATTAAAATGTCTTATGTAGGCATGTAGACTGTGCACATGGTCATGGCAAATATACAGGAAGTATGTAATCTATTTCATCTACTGGTGATTCAAACACACTCAGCTTAAACTTTAACATGCTACAGTATTATCCACAATACTGGACGTCTATGGAAATCCTAAAGGACTTGCAACAGCAAGGCAGTGCAGTGAATTTTTGTAAAACAAGATGTAGAATTTATGCCTCGTCTCCAGTGGCTGGTGTTGAGCAATGCTGCCATTTGTCAGGGCTCAACATTAGTGTCTCCACTGTCTTAAGAACCTGGCAAAGAGCTGCTGCCCTGTGGCTGAGTCAGCCATAAAACACAGGCTGTCTAAGGCTGGTCAGAAGCTCTGAGATAAAGGATAAGTGTCACAGATTAACAAGGCACTTGTTTATTGCTCCTGCTCTTCCACTGTGTTGTTCAGATCAGACTAAATACTTATTCAAGGGCAGCAAGATGCACCTTGCACCATTTGCAATTGTAAACACAAAGACAAAACCATACCTTAGTTTACTCCAGTCCAGCTGAGGATAAAGTGATATTCTGTCAACTTAACATTTCAAATAAAGGCTATCTTTACGCGATCTGTGACTTACAACGAATAACCACCTCTTCCGGCCCCCTTCCTGGGACCACACCCATCCTCAAACTCTGCCTTTGTTGCGATCTCAACTACACACCTATAAAGTTTCTTGAGCACGGGGGTAAAATGGGGGGCCAATGACCCCTTCTCCACTTCCTGCCAGAGTCCTGCACAGGTCTGAGTAGTCAGACCTGCTCCCGAACAAGAACTGTAACATGCAATACTGCACCTGCCTAGCAACCTGCACATATGATCAGTTAGTTCCGCAACACAACCTGAATTGCAGACACAAAAACTGTGGCCTGACCTAAAACTGCAAATCCAATAATAACCATGCAGCGTTTAAATAATTTTGTTTTAATATATTTATAACCCACCACCAACAATCACACCCAATGTTCTTTTATCACCCAGAGCCAAACCCGGAAATAAAAAAGACAAAATATCATCTCTCTTGCGGTCACCCGCCAGGTATCTGACCTAATGCAGGATTCATCTTCCTACCCTCCTGCTTCTGGAGCACTTGTTTGTACCAAACCCATTTCTTAACGCAGCCTTCATTGTGATTTAAATAGCACACCACTAAAGTTTCAAGGCTGCATCTTGCACAGTTGTGATGCTAATGAGGGTTGTGATACTAGAGACAGCATTACACCAGTGCCAGCAGCCTTGCACTGGCTACCTATCAGATACAGGATTGATTTTAAGGTTCTTTTATTCAGGTTTTTTGGCACCCCAGTATTTAGCTGATCTTCTCTGCCCTTACTCCAACTCCCGACCTCTTGGATCCTCAGAGCAATGTCTTTTAACTGTCCCGCGATCGAGGCTGGTGGGTGAGGGGAGACTGTGCCTTGCGGTAGCTGCTCCAAAGCGTTGGAAAAGTGTTCCGCTCTCAATCAACCCCCGAGACAAATCTTAAAAAGTACATGTTTTCAATGGCCTTTGGTTGTTTGGAGTGGTTTGAATATTTTAGTATGTTATAATCTTTTTTTACATATGCAATTGTTCTTACCAGTGTTATTCTGTTTTATATGTGTGTACATTTTATATTGCTTTATATTTGTGTGTCATTCTTTTATTTTGAAAAGCACTTTGGTCAACTGTGGTTGTTTTTAATGTGCTTTATAAATGAACTTTATTTGATGTGATATTGAAGACAAATTCTGTCCGCAGACATATGGACAAAATGGCTTCTGTGGTAGTTCTGGCTACAACTGGTGTCTCCACAACCACATTTTGGCATGATGACACACACACAGCGTTTAAGGGGCTGGTAAAAATCTTCAAACCAGTATAACCACACCAAACCAGTATGTACATGTACATCACAACTGAATGGAGAATTGGAATGAGAGCACTCACTGTATGGGCTTCCCTCGGATCTCTGACATGATTGCGCTCTCTCCTCCCAGATACTCAAAGGACAGGCTCAGGAAATTGTAAATGACAAATGCTGTAACAGACAGAGGGAGAGTTACGTCTTTGAACTCTGTGACATACATGGCATGATTTCAACTGCACAATTATTACTCACCACCTTCAAGTATAACTTTATATGAAAAGGTCAAATCATTTTAGAGAAGACTTCCACATGATAAAAAAAATAATTAGTCCTACATTTTGGAACAATAAATGTTTCAGTCCTTACATTAAGAAGCTTCCAAGGGTTCTGTGTCTTGAAAATCCCTTCCTAATCCTTTGTTGCTATTTAAGGAGGGATTAAATGAAGCTAATGCAGATGGTGTCCAGTCAAGAGAAGGTTCATTATGTTTTAGCCGTGGCCGCTGGTGGTGTTCCAGTTTCCCTGCTTTCTGATGCGCCGCACTATCAATCAGCCACAAAATTGGCCTGCAAACTGGAAACTAATCTCCTGAATAATGTATTTCTTACTTTTCCCTTTTCTCAAATTACTTGTAATCCATTTTGCATATGATTCACCTTTGCCATTGGCGAAGTGCTTTGGTCTTAAAACAATGCACAATTACGGTTGCAGCATGGCAAAGACAATAAACTAAAATCTGCAGCACAGGTTAATATTAAAAATCACTGCAGAATTACAAATACATTTTGAAAAAAATAAAAGTTTTAAAAAAAAGAAAAACTAGATTTTTTTCTCTTTCCATTTGCAAACACAAGTGCACACATTGGGATGCTCCTAAAATTACTCCTCCTAGAAACGTAACACCTATTATAAATAATGAGGTTTACCTACATGAGAACAATGTCTGAGGTGTAAAACTAGTTTGGTCAGTTCCTTGTCTTTGCTTTCCTTTCAGCCATGGAAGATATGGGTGCAGGGAAACAACCCAGACTGTCCAGAGAGAACGTTATCAGGCGGATAATGGAAGGGGGAGTGCTTGTGGTACTTACCTTCGTAGCAGTCTCGAACAGAATCAAAGTAGACGTAGTACTGGTCGTTGCTGATAAAGAGCAGGCTGAGCCATGAATCAAAGGCATAAACTGGCACGATAAACAGGATGCGGATGATGTAGCGCTGCTCATTGGGGACAGTGTAGGATCGAAGATGTGTATAGATCTACAATAAAAAAATACAAACAAAGCATAAGAAAAACAGAATAGAGTTATGAATTAAACAACTGGGAAGCTTAATTTCTGCTCATGATGTATGAGATGATAAAATAGGAAATGATATACTGCAGCCAACAATGTTTTCCTGCACTGACACTGAAGCAATATAATCCACGTGCGTGTGATCCACGTGACATGTCAACCACCAGAGAGCCAACAGAAAACAACCAAATATGCTCTTTACCTGGATGATACTATTTATAGATTGATTTTATCTTGCACTCACTACACTGACTTCTGTCTGTGTAAAGATCTGTCACTATGAAACACGGCAGCAGTGCTGACTGGAATAAAAAGAGATCACCCACCTCTCATTGTCACGACCTTATAAAACATTCCAGCTTTCAAATGACTGGCCACACCTCATATTGTGCAGCTTTAGCTCGGCTCAGACACAGAAGCAGACAATGTGATATGTAAATAGACTTTTTTTCACTAAGCTGATAAAAAGGTCTTAACCTTTACTTTTAAAAACACACAGACACACACGCATGCACACACACACAGGCCCCATATGGCAGCCATAAAGCTAATGTGGTGCAGCTGACAGCATTTATTGGAACACACACAGCATATGACAGTCTGATCATCCGTCTTTCCAGTGACCTTTGTGCGGGAGACATATTTGCTTTTTAATCAGGGGTTTGCCAAGGAAACTGGCTGCGTTGTGAACATAATTGTTTACGTGCTTGCTTATGTACTACGCATTACTGGAGATTTCGACTCTTGGGTATACCAGAAAACTCAGACCTTATAGAACTATCATATTTGCATGATATAAGCAATAAACATTTCGACACAGTGGCACCATTGCAAATGGTATGAAAGGCTTCTAAGTCAAGCAGGTTGTGGCAATGGCGAGTATGTATGTTACACTGCCCCTACCGTTCATGTGCGTATTCCATCTTGCGTAAGCATTGTGTTTATTCTTCAGGACGTGCACAATGAGCGCTCCAAACTGATGCAAGATATGTGAGGCATTCATCTTGCACATGCAAGTGCGTAGTTAAAAGCAGGCATAGCTCTGGGCTAAGTTAAATATACAAGGCTTAGCTTTTTGACACGGCAAAACAAACAAGTGACACATGAGCTACATCCTAATGATTTAAATGATTTCACATTTTTTTGCAACCCTACTGAAATGTACATCGTGCCACTGTACTGAGGCTGAGGTTAAGTGTTGGCTCACATGGCAAGCCCTTTTAACATTTAATCAGTGGGGTTGACTAGTAGTGATTTAGTTCTCACTATTGGGCACATCAAAATGTCATTTTGCGATGTTGAAATATTAATTTAACATATGTGCAGAACAACTTTGACATGTTACAAATATATTTTCACATGCAGAATGAAATTTCAACTAGTCAAAACTGATTTACATTATCTTTAATTCAATTCTAGACATCAATAATTTCTTTTACACTAGTAAGGATGACAATTACCAATATCTACAATTGAACTTCAACATGTTGAAAAGAATTGTCACTAGTGTAATGTCATTTCTTATGTCAGCTATCAAAAACTTCATTTCCACATATGTCCAACATATCAAACTATTACAGATATGTGGGTGTCATAACGTGAAAGCCACTGATCAACTTTTACATCCCACTTGAAATGAAATGTCGGACAAACTGCCATATTAATTTCAGATAGGTACGTACGTCATTAAAGATATGTACAATGAGATTTTGACTAGTGGAAATTCCTTTTTTGATATCTAAAATTTAATTCTGACTAGTTACAAAAGCAATCATAGATATCTCAAATATAGTTGTTACTGCTATAAATGCAGTTTTTACTAGTTACACTTGTATTTTAGATATCTGAAATTACATTTTCAATATTCCTAAGCAAACGTTATCAATAATTTAATTTTGACTTGTCAGAATTTAATTTTAAATATCTAGAATTCCATTTAGAATATCTGTAATGTAAAAACGATTGTAGATACCTAAAACAAACATTGACGCTAGTGAGAACTGAATTGTTGGAATCAACAATTGTCATCTTGACTATTAAGAACTGAGTTGTAGATATCCTTAATTACAACTGCAACTAGTCAAAATTACATTATGGATATGTCACCTTTGAAATACAAAACATCAAAATTGAATTACAGATATCTGTAACAGAGTTTGTGGTTAATATCAACTAGTTATAATCAAGTTACAGATATCTACAACAAAAAAATAATTGTTGACCAGTAAGAAATGAATTGAAGATGTCACTAATATGAGAAGCTACTAGTCAAAATAACATTAAGGACATGTTGTCTTAGAATTCTGACTCGCCAAAGAGCAACTGTTGATATCTGCAACAGCTATTACCATCCTGATTAAATGTTAAGAGGCCTTGCCGTATTGCCACAGGCTTATCCATTCTGATCTCAAGCAAACACATCAGTTTGTGATCTGTATGCCAGCAGAGGGAGATGTGTTTTTGAGAGTGTAATTAAAGCACAGCCAAACTGCTCCTCTAAGGGCTCTCAGGTAATGCTGGCAGGTGATTGCAGGTGAGCTAATCTCACCAATGTTAATAAATCAAAAACAAAGCTGTTGTAACATAAAGCTGTGGGGAAACTGCCATAACCTGGCAACACCTCTGATCCAACAAACAATAAGGAATAGAAATACATCAATAGCTTATAACCCTGCAAATTTAATTTATCCTACAATAAATTAATTCTTATCTGACAAATACTCATAGGATCTCTTCAACTAAACAAGTTGCATATTTAAATAGGAAAATCTGCTAAATTGTTTCTTCAGTATTATTGTCCTTCTGCAGATGACTGCAGTCATGCAGAAAGAGCTCTTAAATTGTAGCAATTATTACAGACCAAAGCATATTAGGGAATATTAATATAGTGCCACAGACATAGCGATCGTTCTCTAGTCATGACTGATGACTCATTCGTCATAAAGAGACCATTTAAAAAAATGACTAACCAACTAAAATTTTCTCAGTCGACCAAGATGCTTATTATAACCCATTAGTCAACTAATTGAGAACAAGGGGGCAATCCAAGTAATCAGACTGCTCACTAATAAGGGACAGAAAACAAACACAACATCACGACCACATCCATGCGTGACCTCATCAGACAGTCGACTCACTTCTAAAACAATTAGTCAGTTTCTTGAAAGTAAGTTATTCTTCAAGCAAAAAAGCCCAACACTCTCTGGGTCCAGTTCCTTAAATGTGACAGTTGTTCCCTTTACTTTGTCTTATGTGATTAGAAACTGAATATCTTTAGGTTTTGGACTATGGCTGCAACTAATGACTACTTTCATTATCGATTAATCTGCCTATTATTTTCTAGATTCATTGATTTTTTAGACTATAAAATGTCAAAAAAAAAAAGTGAAAAATGCTTATCACAATGCCCCTGAGCCCAAAGTATGTCTTCAAATTGCTTGTTTTGTCCAACCAACAGTACAAAACCCAAAGACTCCTCCTTCAGCATCATTAATGACAAAGAAAAGCAGGAAATTCTCACATTTAAGAAGCTGGAACCAACAAATGTTTGCTTGTTAACAATGACTGAAACAATACATCAATCAATAAAAGAGTAGGTGATTATTTTCTTTCGATTGACTAATCAATTAATCAATATTTGCAGCTCTATTTTTGACTGAAGAAATATGAAGCCATCCGCTTGGGTTTTGTTTCTAATGGGCATTTTTCATTTATTTTATTGATATTGATTAATTAAGAAAATAATCATCAGATGAATCTGTAAGGAAATTTATCCTTGGTAGCAGCCTTAATTTCAATGTCAGCTGGGATAAAAACGCAGCTAGCCAATCCTAACGACTTTCTCCAGGTAGCATTAGTCATAACTCCTTGAAAACAACAACAAGAAGCCATAATAATATTTTATTGCACTGGTGTATTAAAAATGACTAGAACAGTTAATTACAAAAATAATTGACTAATTGTTGCAGCTCTACAGTCGTTTCACTTCCTGAATAATTTCTTGACATAGTTTTGTACTTTTTTTTAATTTAAAATGCACCATCGGTGGGTCTGATTTTTTTTTCTTCATTCTAAAAACCTCCATTTGTAGAAGCAAGCTAAACAACATCCAGAGTCTCACTCTGCTCAATGCATTCAGCTTGATTAAATGCCCATTAGAGGCTGCACATTAAAGCCTGATTACTGTGAGGGTGGGCAGGGGTGTGATGCATTTGGCCATCGTAACATGTGAAGTGAAGCAGACTGTTGACTGATGTCCTCCATTTGCCTGAAAAGCCAGAGAAGCCTGTGTCCTCCCTGACTCCATAACGCTGACCTGACAGTAATTCATAGCTGTAAACTGAAAAATGCTTCAAGCCTGAGTAAATCTCAGATGTATTTCTGCAATTTCTGCCCTGAAAGTAGAGTTCGAGGTATCACAAGTTTTAAAACATATATATTCTACAACAGAAGTGCCTGCATCATGTTCTGCTCATGCTCCTCCCATTTAGTTACAGTATATACATCCATACAGCACGATAAATATAGTCTGTTGCTCTTAATCCCGAGTACTTCATGTTGCAATGGGACCAATAAGACCACCAACAAAAGTGAGTCCACCGATTACCAGTCCAAAAAGCATTGGCAACTTTACAGCAAAGAGGATCTAAGGTCATTGTCTTTCTGTGTTTAGTATTCAGCATGTGAGTTTAGGAGTCTATAGCAATCCTCTGGAGCCAAGTCAGATGAAACACCACCAGCATTGCAACACTAGTCCTGCAGACCATTTTATTCTCCCTGTGTGACAGAAGGGATGCCTGTTGCAATACCTGCTCCATCTCCCTGCAGAGCACTTACTATTTATTTGCTCAATTAAAATGTCTTGTGGCAAGTGTTTGGCCAAACAAGTACTATATTAAAAAAAGATAGAAACCAATTTGGTGGATATTGAGTCACAAATCCCTAAACGAGGACTGTTTTCATACTCACAGGATACAACGTGATGATGTTCTGTGAGGGTTTTTATATAGCTTTATATGGTACCTGAAAAAATAACAACTTTTTAATTAATTACACAATAAAAAGACACAATTATGACTATGGCTGGGCTAGAGATCTTTAAAATAATACTGCAATATTTTTAGGCTATATCAGGATACACAGCATACAGTGGTGTGAAAAAGTGTTTGGCTCCTTCCTGATTTCTTACTTTTTTGCATGTTTTCCGCACTTAAATGTTTCAGATCATCAAACAAATTTAAACATTAGTCAAAGATAACACAAGTAAACACAAAATGCAGTTTTTAAATGAAGGGTTTTATTAATGAGGAAGAAAAAAATCCAAAGCTACATGGCCCTGTGTGAAAAAGTGTTTGCCCCCTAAACCTAATAACTGGTTGGGCCACCCTTAGCAGCAACTACTGCAATCAAGCGTTTGCGATAACTTGCAATGAGTCTTTTACAACGCTGTGGAGGAATTTTGGCCCACTCATCTTTGCAGAATTGTTGTAATTCAGCCACATTGGAGGGTTTTCGAGCATGAACCGCCTTTTTAAGGTCATGCCACAGCATCTCAATAGGATTCAGGTCAGGACTTTGACTAGGCCACTCCAAAGTCTTCATTTTGTTTTTCTTCAGCCATTCAGAGGTGGACTTGCTGGTGTGTTTTGGATCATTGTCCTGCTGTAGAACCCAAGTTCGCTTCAGCTTGAGGTCACGAACAGATGGCCGGACATTCTCCTTCAGGATTTTTTGGTAGACAGCAGAATTCATGCTTCCATTTATCACAGCAAGTCTTCCAGGTCCTGAAGCAGCAAAACAGCCCCAGACCATCACACTGCCACCACCATATTTTACTGTTGGTATGATGTTCTGTTTCTGAAATGCGGTGTTACTTTTACGCCAGATGTAATGGGACACAGACCTTCCAAAAAGTTCAACTTTTGTCTCGTCAGTCCACAGAATATTTTCCCAAAAGTCTTGGGGATCATCAAGATGTTTTCTGGCAAAAATGAGACGAGCCTTAATGTTCTTTTTGCTTAGCAGTGGTTTTCGTCTTGGAACTCTGCCATGCAGGCCATTTTTGCCCAGTCTCTTTCTTATGGTGGAGTCATGAACACTGACCTTAACTGAGGCAAGTGATGCCTGCAGTTCTTTAGATGTTGTTGTGGGGTCTTTTGTCACCTCTTGGATGAGTCGTCGCTGCGCTCTTGGGGTAATTTTGGTCGGCCGGCCACTCCTGGGAAAGTTCACCACTGTTCCGTGTTTTCGCCATTTGTGGATAATGGCTCTCACTGTGGTTCGCTGGAGTCCCAAAGCTTTAGAAATGGCTTTATAACCTTTTCCAGACTGATAGATTTCAATTACTTTTTTTCTCATTTGTTCCTGAATTTCTTTGGATCTCGGCATGATGTCTGTAGCTTTTGAGGATCTTTTGGTCTACTTCACTTTGTCAGGTAGGTCCTATTTAAGTGATTTCTAGATTGGGAACAGGTGTGCAGTAATCAGGCCTGGGTGTGGCTACAGAAATTGAACTCAGGTGTGATCAACCACAGTTATGTTTTAACAGGAGCTGGGGGGCAAACACTTTTTCACACAGGGCCATGTAGCTTTGGATTTTTTTCTTCCTCATTAATAAAACCCTTCATTTAAAAACTGCATTTTGTGTTTACTTGTGTTATCTTTGACTAATGTTTAAATTTGTTTGATGATCTGAAACATTTAAGTGTGGAAAACATGCAAAAAAGTAAGAAATCAGGAAGGGGGCAAACACTTTTTCACACCACTGTATATCTCAAAATTTTTAAATCTCCTCTAAACTACTGTAGACTCCTAAAATACAAAATTATTAAATTAACTACAGTTACAATAAATTAAAGTAGCAGCTGTCATGCCATAAGAAACTATCCTAATAAAGTTAAATAAAGTACTGTTATGATAAAGTTAAATAAAGTATTGCTATAACTAAATAAATCAAAATGAAACCACTGGTGCTTTTATTTTGAAGCATGATCCTGTATCAAGCCAGAGTGCTGATTTTTATGCTGTGAACTTCTAAGTTTCTGGCCTACGTTTAGATGTTAGCAGAGAAACAATCATTGTCTGAAAGACACATGCTTCGTTGGTTCATCCTATCATCAAACAAATTAAATTAAGCTGTAACTGCGGCACCAATAAGTGTGATGATTCATTTACTGTAAGCTAGAAACAAACTAACGGCTCTCCAGTCCAAATATTAATAAAATTTGCAAGTTGCGACGGTGCTCCATTGTCGCAAAATGCAACTTTAGCAGTCTGGAGCCCTGCAGATACAAAAACACACTTAACCTGCTAACACACTAGCAGGCAAAAGTGGTCTGGATGGGTGGAGGAGTGTGTGCGACAAATGGGTGGAGGAGTGTGTGTGACATATGTTTGTCTCTGTGTGTGTTTGTCTGTAAGATGGAGAGAGCAATCGGACCAAAACACCAAATCAAGTTTTGTGCCAGTGGCTTAAAACACATGACACTACAATGTTTACTCAACGTCTGTGATACAGTCATTAGTCATCCCACATGGAGCAAGCCGTGATACATCGAGTATAGTCAAGATATTGCCGACTACTAGTTATGACTATATGTTAACATAAATATGATCAAAACATATGACTTCTAGCCATGGATGGATTACTGAACAGGCCTACCGGACACAGGCCCAGGGCCCCAAAGTTTAAGGGGCCCTCCTGGCCTTCATCCTAAAAATGTCACTCAAAGAGACACCTACCAACCAGAAAGAGACACAAAACAACCAAAAAAAGACACAAAATTACCCCAAAGAGACACCAAATGACCACAAAGAGACAAAAAACAACCAAAGTAGACACAAAATTACCCTAAACAGACACCAAATGACTACAAAGAGCCACAAAACAACCAAAAAATGACACAAAATGACCCCAAAGAGACAGAAAACAAACAGGACGACAGGACGAAAGAGACACCAAATGACTAGAAACACAAAACAACCACAAACAAAATCACAAAATGACCCCAAAGAGACAAAAAATGACCCCAAAGAGACATAAAATGACCCCAAAGAGACACCACATGGCTACAAAGAGACTCAAAACAACCAAAAAATGACACCAAATGATCACAAAGAGACACAAAACAACAACAAGATGCATAAGAACTACAAAGAGATGCAAATCAACAACAAAACGGCAAAACCAACTTAAGTCTCTATTTCATGCTACTTTATAGGAGAGGTGGGGCCTTTTGCATATCTTTGCCCGGGGACCCACTGTCTCATAATCCGCCCATGCCTGAAGATGTTGGATGGATGCATACTCAATACAAGTTATACAATCATCAGCTAAATCTGGGAACTATTACAGCTGCACAACATTAAAACCACTGCGAACAAGAAAACACCCTCATCCTTTATAACGCTGTAAATGCTATCTCAATATCATTTGATTTCCCTGCTGATAATACACTGCACCCTACCGCATTCTCTCCGAATGATAAAACCATAATGATAAGCTATCATCTGCGCACAGTGGGTAACTCACCCACACAAGAGGAAACACTCATTTACAGCAGCACTGAAATGGTTTCTGGGTAAAGGTGGCCTGTGTTGAGCCATTTATTCATCCATTCCCCCCACTGAGCTTGCTGTGCATTGATTGTCCTTTAATAAGCTAAAGGAATTTCGTCCATTTTAATCTAATAGTCACAGTCAACTATAGAGTAAGCAAAACATTCCCACAATGCAGCGAGGCAGTGCGAGCACAAAGTAGAAAGGATAATACCTGCCTGGAATACTTTGACTAGATAAGACAAAGTGCCGGTGTGAGTATGAAAATAAGCGGTGTGAAGCTGAGGCACTGAATTGATGACACTGTGCAGTATAATAATCCTTTATGGATGTAAGCATTTTCTTTCTGTCCTCTGGCAAGGGAGATACAACATGTCACTCTGCAACCATCTCAGATTACACATTTACATCACTGAGAGCACAACGCTTTGAGGCTGCTATTACTCACTAGTGTTATGTGGAGCAGTGATTTAAGTACCTTCAGGTGTATTTCACGGGTATTTAGAAATCTCGTCCAGGATGACACAAACTCACCTGGTGGCATGTCATGAGCAAGGCGGACCAGACGAATATCCCTGAGAGGCCCTGAGCAGCCAGTGTGTTTAGAAACAGCTGGTCTTCTATGATTGTGCCATTGCTTGTCTCAATGATGGTCATGTTGGAGATGTCTGACTTGTCTGGGAGAATCGGTGCATCCAGGTGTACAATGGAGTTATTTTCGGTTGATAAATCCATGTCTTGCAATGAAATGTTCATCTGAAACAGACACAAAGTCTGGGTGAGGCTTACAGTCGCCTATAATGTGAGAACATGTCCCCTGTGGGTTTGACTGAATGGTGCCCAATAATGTGAACACAACAAAACCTAGATTTTATTATCATACTACAAATAAGAAAAATATATATAAAAAAATAATTTAAACACATACCACTGTTGATGGAAGTGATAGACTGTCCCTTTAAAATTGTCTTGATATTCTCCGTCTTTATACACAGCTCACCTTGTAGGGACGGTGGAAGCAACTTTATCCCGTTTAGATGACGCTGTCCACACAAAGCCAGCGTTATAGGATCAACATGCAGAATAAAATGGCCTCTCAGAACAGCCAGCAGACCTCATTCACTGCCATTTCCAAACGGCCCCCCGTCGATGCGACAATCAACGACGGGTTCAACAGAGCGGACTTCCTTGTTTGAAGAAATAACCTGACTGACAGAGGTCTAAGTCCACACAGGCGACGAGTTTAAACTTTAAACTAAACCTTTTACAGAAACTTACTGCGGCAGCCTGAAGCGTTTATTCTATGAAAATCACTGGAAACTCAAACTTTCTGTTCAAACGACGAGGATTTGAATTTATCCTTGAGCGACGAGTCAGAGGAGCAGCAGAGATAAACAGGTTAGGCACAGGTGAACGGGTCACGTGTCCGTAGCTCTCTGTGTGTCGTCATCACGTTTCCTGTATCATGGAGAGATTACGTTAGATCCAAAGTACAGCCTAACCCTGAAATCTATGGCTACTGTGTGACCAACATTGAAATAATGCATAATGTTTCCATCCCACTTAAAAAATATAAGTAATATAATCAACCACAAACTAAAACTATATCAGTACATTACAGTAAAATAAAATACAATGAAATAGAATAAAATAAAATTAAATTCAATAAAAATAAAATAAAATAAAAATAAATACAATACAATAAAATATAAGTAATTGCAATTCAATATAATCAACCACCAACTAAAACTATAATAGTATATTACAGTAAAATAAAATAAAATTAAACTAAAATTAAATTAAATTAAAATCAAATCAAAAAAATTAAATTAAATACAATAAAATGTAAGTAACTGCAATAATCAACCACAAATTAAATCTGTAATAGTATATTACAGTAAGATAAAATAATAAAATAATGCATACACTACTTAATATTACAGGAGCAGCTCTGACACAAAACCTACATTACAAAGGTACTTGCAGCGTTTGGGGATATACCGGTAAATCAGTTACAGTTACTGAGAAAATGATGAAATTAAATAACAGTTACTAATCAAAATGGTGGTAATAACAATGGACTCTGCTTAAAAACAGATCAGTCTGATCAGGCAGGTTTAAGCTTCTTTTTTTCCCCTCAGCAGTAGGGTTACATACAAATATATTCTATTCACTAAAACGTTAATTTGTAGAACATAACATTCATGCTGTTGCTTTGCATCTTTTCACTGTGCAGAAATGCCTTCTTTTGGCATAGACTTATTTTCAGACATTTCTCAGCTTTATAGCCCAATTATGAATGTTAGAAAACTAATCAAATGTATCAAGTCACTTTACTCTTATAGTTATCAAAAAGTTATTATTCATTACATTTTTAAGAGGGTAATGAATAATCTGTAAGCTATTACATTTCAAAAGTTACGCTCCAAGACTCAGAACTTATATTCAATCTCTTATGCCAAACGAGTCCCATATATCACAAATTACTTATATTTACGCAATTACAAAATTACTAAAACATAAAATGCAAAAAAATACATAATTATCTGAGATAATAGAGCAGCTCTTTAAAATGTATTGAGTAATGCTGCTTTTGTCATGATCTGCAGCAACACACTGACGGCACAGAATGCCTTGCTTTAAAATGGTTGACTGCTTCACTGCATTTTCGCCAGTGTAGCAGCTGTAATTGATAAAGTAGATTAGAAAGATCAGAAAAGGCCTGCCCAATTTTCCAGTTTGATGAGACTATTGGTGATGCTCAAAATACTTACCCAATGCTAAGCCTAAATGATCCACTGGACTCGTGACTTGAATTGCATTTGTTTCAAAGACAGGAAACAGACAAGTTTTAGGAGTGACCTTTTTATTTCCAAATTACCCTTATGAAACAATTTAGAATATCTGCACACTGAAATATAAAATGACAAACAGCATAAAGTATTACAAATTCAAAACAAACTAAAACGGTCAAGTCAATACATATTTCATACAGTGATGAAACTGGTGCTCCTAGCCATCATTTTGCAAAGTATAACTCAGTCAATGCACATTCTGAAGTTTGTGAGACCACAGTGGCTCGCAGACACTCTTCCTTTACAACCAGATAAACTCTAAATTATGTTTTCCACAAGACATTCTTCACTGTCTCAACAAATCAAAAGATCAGAGTCACTGAAATTGGATTCATACATATCTGTCTTCCAGCACAAGCCTTGGGGTTTTTTCTTAACTCACAGATTGGCATTTAGTAAACAGTGAAATCCTTTCCGTTTAAAATGACGCAGGAGAAAAATGGGGGCATCCAGATGGCCTGCACTTCATCAAGCCTTCAGGCTTCATGTCCATTATGCTGACTTCCTACCAGACTTGACAACTTTTGATGATCTCTTTCATTTGTTTTATTGCATCTATGGAGGAATCCTTGAGTGCTAGTCCCAATAAGACAGGCCTGTTTGCGGCTTCTTGTGACACGAACGTTGCGAGATTTTTGGCACAGACGTGTGTCAGTGGCTGAAAAGAGAAACACAGATCAGGCGTTAGGTTGAAATGCTGCAATGTAAAATGTCTATCCCAGAACATGATGAATTAATGAGAATGAATAGTATCTACAGCCATTGTACGTGTAAAGACCTGGCCTGTAAAACCTAACTGATAAAATGAAGAAATCTACTTTGTTTAATATCATGTATATCAATAACTGTCTTTTCTATTCATGCAATCCAGTTTTCAACTTTTATATAGCAAATGATTTTTCCATATCTTCGAGCACTGAGGTTTTCCAAATCTTTTCACACTGTGAACAAGTTGGCCAGCAAAAACGAGAAGACTTTTCCAATCACATTCTGTGCTGTTGCCATCGCATATGTGGTAAATAGTTTGCCTTTACCGCTGTGCAGCATTATTGATTGTGCAATATTCCACAAACACCATGAAAAAAGTAATTTATTTTTGTGAAGTTCTCCCAGTTTGCACATCTTACAATATGACTTCAGTCTATTTTAATGAAACTTCTGATGTGGTTGTAGTAGATTATCCGACTGCTGTGTAATCCAGTAATCTTGACAATAACTGAGATGAAGACTCAGCTGTTGACATACTGCATGATTACATTACATAAGTTTTCAATCAAGGTCAGTGAGACAGTGCTTCAACACTGCATCTCTTCCTGAAGAAAAAGCAAGGACTGTATTTTTAAAATGACCGCAAAGGTGGAAAACAAACAAAAAACTGTACGTCTTCTGGACTCCACAAGCAAACATAATTATAATCCATTCCTCTATTGATGATCCATGTCTGGCACTGTATGCCAGTTAGAAAATTACTTGCTAATGCAGAGCTGAAATAGGTTTTCTTGTGCAAACTTTAACAGACCGCTGAACTCCATGCCTGCACACGTCTCATTTCTCCCCATCCAACAGTAATTCAGAACCAATCTTATCTGCCCTTTCACAGCATGAAATGAGTTACCCTGTGTCGCAACACGTCTGTCTGATGTCCTGTGAACAAGTCCATATCACACTGATACAATATTAATCTGACCAATTTTATCTAGCGTACCTCGTCTTTGCCCAGCAGTACTTTGGTGGAGAACGTCGGGGTGCTGATATCATTAGATCTGGAGTCAGGTGTGACAGATATCAATGTCCCCATTTTGCCGTACTGAGTGAGAACTACAAATATGTAATTGCTGAACTCTGTACAGATGACTTGTGTTGAAATTCCATTTACTTCTTTTTCTGCCTGTCTCGATCTGATGATGGGCTCAGGGGAAGACATTTTGTGAATCCTGGATGAGAAAAAGAAACAGGAAATGGTACATGAACACAATTCGTACAGCTGCAGTTAAAGAGTATTTTCACTTTTGACTATTTCACCAGTTATTTTCATGATTAATAACTTATCTGAGTCATGAATTTGGCTATAAAGCATCAGCAAATAGTGAATATGCATATTATGATTTACCACAGCCAGAGGTGAAAACCAAAAATGCAATACCATATCGTTTTACTATCATATATGACAAACGAAAGCATCAAATAAACACCTTTAAGAAGGTGGTACAGCAAATGTTACTTGTAAAATGACAGACACCAAAAAAATCTACTGTCAAACAACTAATCGAAAATGGAAAATCTGATTTTGATTTAGGTAATTAACACCACACATATTTGTTTTCTCTAACTCTGGAAATATTGACACTATAAATTAGTTATAACAAGAAGGTTTGTTTTATAATGGCCTATTACCTCTTTAGTCAGACATCTATTATTTACATATTAAAGTGACTGCTCTGTGTTGCATCCTTCAGAAAGCCTTGTGCAATTCCAGATCTTAAATATATTACCTTAACACATAAGCACATCATATTTATTTGCCAACTAAGTGGACATAATCTTCAATGATGACAGTTCATTCAAACAGTTGGGATATTCAGACTTTGATACAGCATGCTGTTAGCAGCTCAGTGACGAAAGCAAAAGACAGAAGTATGTCAGCATTGTGTCCTTACTAAAACCCACATCCCACCACCTGCAGAGACATCTTAAAATCGATTAACGTTAACGTTACATTTATATTTTTGTCCAGCAGAGTCGAGAGAGAAAAGCTTCGCAGAGGAGATGCTCGGCTACAGGGAAGTGCTGACATGCAGATGCTAACGTTAGCTTAACAGCTAACAGTTAGCTCAAGCCGTAACCGTTACAGTCGGCGTAACGATAAACCGACTTTTTTAAGCGTCTCTGTGAAATAAAAATAAATCCTCACCCTGTTTGTCCGTCAGTGTAACGACTGAAGCTTCCTATGCACACAGACACACTTTCAGTAACTTCAGTAGCACTCTGTCTTCTCCCAAATACAAACGTGAGCAGTTTGGTTGAACGTCAACACAGCTCTCTGTGCGCGATGACGTTACATGAAGTCGCGCCTGACTTCCGGGGTAGTTTCTGGCTCAATTTGAAACAAACTAGCGGATTTAATGACTCTTTCAACACGAAAAGCTAAAACAAGACAGCTGGGGTTTTATTAGTTGCCATATAATTGGTAAATAACTTGATTTTGATTCAGATTATTATTTTCTAATCAAAGAACTACAAGTTCCATGAGGCTTTTTGGTGGTTGAACTGTTCAATAAAATCATGTTTGACAGAAATTACAAATGCTGGGAGGGTTACTTTCAAAACCACTTCAAATTACTGAATGCATGCCCTAAAATATAATATATATCCCATTAGATTAGTCAGTCCTGGCTGTGCATCTCCTCTGCCATTGTCTTGTGGTAGGTGCAGTGTACGCACTTTTTTTAATCTGTTAATGGGAAATGCATGCATCATATGAACATTACACCATCTCCCAACAGCAAGCCACTGTTACTCTCTGCTTGCCCTGAATCTGTTAAATATGCACTTTTGTTACCTCATGTAAAGATACCATGACTTCCTATCAGCTCGAGTACTTTCTATTTTTCTACCTTTTTAAACAGAAAAAAAACATGTTTTATATTGTAAATAAATATATATATATATTATATTAACTGGAAATGACTTAACAATATAACCATCAGCAGTGGGTTATTATTGGCAATGGACATTTACCAGAAACTTTAAGCTCTCTGGTGATCTCCCTCAAGCCTGCTGCCACCTTATGTAGGTTTTTGTAGTTTAATGCTCATTTCAGCTTCATGAATCAGTTGTTCCTCATCCATTGCAGAGCTATCAAAGCGGCAACAGGAACAAGTAACAGTACAGTCCCTGTATTCAGCATACCAGATCAGTTAAACTGTAACTGTAGCAAAACACAGCTCCTCATATTTACTCACCAACCCTGCAAATGATGTTTCTAACTACATATGACTTATTTTACATTTAAAGAATTGGAATAATTTTGAGTAATAATTTTGCTATTATTTTTTTTGTAGATTTATGCAAAAATCCTTAGGGTGTGGAATATATTAGGCTAACTAATGGCCCTTTTTGTAGGAACATTTCATGTGAGATAAGTTACGAAATGAGAGCGACTAGGACCTAATTCAGTGAAAGTGACCGAAAAACTGAGAATATGGAATGAAAGTCTATACATTTAAATAAAAGCAAACTTGATAAACTCATACCATTGAACAAAAGAACAAATGTTTAAATCATGGGGAATTTACGGCAGTGTGGGTAAGTAATGTCTTAGATTTCATGAATGTCTGTTAAGTTGAAAAAACAGCAAAATTGTACCTTAAGGTATTGCTCATGGTATTTTTTCATAATTCTTACATTTGGTTGTTGTTTTTTGGCCTTGGTATCATCCTCACAACAAACCTTCCTTGCAGCTTCACAACGAATTCACAGAAATAAAATAAATTAGGATCGGAACTTTCTGTATTTGCCTGAAGTTTGCCAGAGACTTGAAGATTAAAACATTTAAGGGCACTTTGTTTTTCTCTTTGTTTTTCTCATAAATAATATTCAAGGTTCCAGCGTTGGTCACAATGCATGCTTATACCTAATCTGCATAGTGATTTTCTCAGAAATGACTGTGAAGTGAGGATGATTCAAGCAAACTTTAACAAAGTATTATCAAGAGTGAATTTCATAAAGTTTCAAAATTAAGCCGATCCTCTGCCCTGGTACATTTCAATCAATATTAAGTAACAGAAACAACTCTTCCAAAGCAAGAAACCACAGAGGCAAGATGTTTTTAATTAACTGTCAATGGAGCTTTAATTTGAGGAGCAGATAAAGTCTTGCTGTTCATTTTTATTCTGCTTTCTTTCATTTTTAGCAGTGAGTTTTATTAAATAGTGGCTGAATAAACCCTTTGTTTACTGGGAGAAATCTAAAATCTCCTTAACACTGTGACATGATAAGAAAAAACAAAAACAAAAGGGGGAAACTTTTCTTGAAAGTGTGTCTCCAGTGGTGCAAAGACTTATGATTGACAAATTACATGGAAGTATAAAAAGCTCATGAATTGTTTGATTTATAGCATGTGTGATGAAAACTAGGGACCAGCGGCGTTATCAATGTGACATTTGAACTGCTTCAAACACTACATGTAGGCCAAGCAAGGATAGTTTAGTAGGACTTTTCCATTCTGGCTTTACATTCACCAACTACAGCAGTCACATCTGCATTTACAGCCACAGGAGAGGTAAGCAGTGGAGGAATTTTCACTGTTAGCAAAAATGCTTGCATGACATTTTTTTTTTCAGGTGGATGTGAGGCTCCACTGAAGTCTGCGAGTGCTGCATCAGGCTGATCCAAAAGGAGCCATCCCTATGAACATGGCACACTCACAATGTCAAATAGAGCCGGCTCAGCGGAATTGTTATGCACTCTGAGTAGGCAGCAGTAGGTATGAAATTGGTTGGACCGCTCCCTATACTCTCTGGCTGACCATCTGTGTCCTTGACTGATCATTCTGATCTAAACAAAATTGTAATGCAAATATCAATATACGACATTTCAGCAGTGCATGTGTAATGCACTGTCACACAATCTGTGATGGCATGCATGTTCATGTGAACTGGCGATGCACAAAAAATGTTTTTGAAAGGCATCAGTGAATGACTTTATACCACACCTTGAATATGCATTGCTATCATACGAGGCATGTTATTCAGTCTTTCAAACTGACAAACATGTCCCTCTCGACACTTTTTATACATCACAGTTTAAGGACAGTTTCATAAAAGCTATGACATATTGACAATATTCATATGAGTTTGACTCTTAAAGGTTCAGTGTGTAGGATTTAGTGGCATCAAGTGGAGACCTATGGTGGCTGACTGCATCTAAAGCCAGTGTTTGGTTTGTTTGCGCTGAGCTATTGTGGAACAACATGATAGACTCTGTGGGGATGGACCCACTCCCCACATGTAGATATAATCAGCTCATTCTCCAGTAGAGGACTGCATTGGGAATGGTATCATGTGGGACACAAAACAAATCTTGTGGGAGCAGGCAGTCAAAAAATAAACTGTGGGTCCCACGATGCGTTGGAAAACGACAACTCTGTCTCTTTACCAACCCTTTTGTGTGCTGGCAGAAGTCAGCTGTTGTGAATGCTCTAACATTCTATAAAAGACAATCAAGGAAGTAACAATAATCATTCCTGGAGTGTTTTTTTTACCTGAAAAAATTACAGAATGTGATAAACATTTGTATTTGTGCAGGTTAGGGTTGCCAAAAATACATCTGTGATTACAGTAAACTACTAAATAACTGTTGTGTGCCATGTATGTAATCTGCCCTTATCGAACACCACCAAGGGCTTGGGTGTGGGTGGCAACAGACACGCAAATTGCAGAAACGGGTGGTAGTAGAACATACACACTAAGGAAGCCGGCGGTCATGGT